>NC_064827.1:3515000-3815000 GCF_024166365.1 Elephas maximus indicus
AAACGCTGTGGAGCACAGGTCTGCTTTGACACACGTGGGGTCGCCAGGAGTCTGAGCTGACTCGATACCAGCGCGTTGGTTAGCTGGTTTGTGTACCAGTGTAAGCTCAGCAATGGGCATGGGGACAGGGTAATCCTCTGCACTTTCTCCTTCTCTCCCTCAGTGGCACGTCCAGAAATCAGGGTCCTGTTTACAGATCCCACCACGCTCACTGGCCTGAGGGTTGGGACCCAGTATACAGGGCCCGAGAAAGCACTGGCAGCCAGTGGACCCTGCCTGCCACCCGTGAATGCCTTTTGTGGGGAGGGCTGGGATTTTACAGCTGGAAAACATCATGGGTCTTTAATGTTGTCCTCCAGTCAGTGGCCTGGGGAGAGGCAGGTGGCTTGCTTGGAGGGTGCCGTGATGAGAGTTCAGGGGGGTGAGGGCCCGAGGCAGGGGACCCACAGGCAGGGAGCAATAGGGCTAAGGGGATCCATGGGTGGGGGTACCCAGGGGTGTGCGAGGCCCAGGGGCAGGCGGGAGTTGGTGTCGCTGTGTTGCAGCACATTTCTGGTCACCTGATGCAGACACAGCCCATTCTCAGCCGGCTCTGAGCAGCCCCCTCCCCTACTTCCTCATTGCAAGTGCCTCTCTTTCTCCAGCACTCAGCTCAGGGGTCACTCTCCTGGAAAATCAGCCTGGACCCTCTTTGCCCGGCTGGGGTTGGGTTTGCTGTCCCTGCCTGTTGTCCCTTTAGCCCCCTGTACCTGGGGGACCTGGCCCCGTCCACTCCCCAGCATGTCCCACCGCCCCTCCCTGACCCCATACCAGACTTGAGTCTGTCCACCTTCTTCCTGTTGCTCACCCATGGCCAGTGGGCTCCTATCTCAGCTGTCATCCTTGCTGTGTCTCTCCTAGGAACATCCTTCCCAGTCTACTCTTCCTTTCTGTCCCAGCTCCACCATCCCTCCCTCTTGGGGAGCCTCCTTGGGCCACGGGGGGCTGAGCCTCCAGGACCTCCACCGCTTTCCGCAACACCTGGTGTATCTTCTCCGTAGCCCTCTCTTGCCCACAGTCCAGCCCTTGATGTGGTCACTTCTGTGCCCTGTGACTGTCCCCTCTCGGTGTCATCTCCACAAGGACGGGGCTCTGCCCTCCTCTGCTCTCAGTGTCCCGCACACAGTCGGTGCTTACTAAGTAGTTGCTGGCTGAGCATTAGAGAACCCTGGGGGGAGGGGAGGGAGGCCAAAGCCCTCAGAGGACAGAGTTTGTGGTGGTGGAGCCCCACAGCCTACCTCCAGCAGAAGACGAGTCTTTGACCACAGGGTTCTGCCAACCTGGGTGGACTTGGGGCGCAGCATGAGCTCGCATCCCTGGGGGTGGTCTCCCACTAGGCGGAAAGGCTAGAAGCTTTGCTGATGGAACTATGCCAACTGCTGTTGAAATGAAGTGGATTCAGGGTGCTTAGAATTTTGTTAAAAATAATAAAATCTCTCAAATGTTTTATTTTCTGATGGCTGCTCTTCTGTTGATTTTGAAAGACACTCGGACGTGGTACACCAGGCCCTTCTCTGGGAAGGGAACGTCAGGATCTGATTGACTGAAATGAAAAATGGCACAGGACGAAGCCCTGACTGAGAAACTCCCTGATAAGCATTTCAATGCTTCCTCAAATTGATTTCAGATCCCAAGATCTCTGATAAAGTGCAAATATACGGTCTTGCTGCTAAAATTTCTTCTCTAGTCTATCATCGACTCAACAGACGGCGTTTCTTTGGGCTATCTTTAATGGCCCCGGAAATTAAATTAGTGAAAAATGGAGAAATCCCATAATATTAAAAGTCATCTATGGCCTTAGGAATCTGGTAAATTTCCATCCACAGAGGTAATCTCATATGAAAAGAAGTCGGAAATGAGAGTTTCGCTGGAAATGCAGATCTGCCACCCACCTGGAGGGCCAAGCCAGGGGTGCAGCTGGCCGGTGCTCTGGCTCTGAGCTGCTGAAGGGCTCAGTGGTCAGCTCGGGACATGCCACCTCCCACATCCGTCCAGGATGAGCTATGTGCTCCTTCCCACCATGAACATGAGATGCCGGGTGAGCTAGGAGCGACCCCACAGCAGCTGGCAGGCATGTCCTGTCCCACACCTGCCGGGGCAGAGGGAAGGGGTGCACCCACTTTCTGCAGCCAGGCCCGCACAGACATGTAGAAGGCACTTGTCAAGGTGGGCACAACTATCCCAGTAGGAGTGATGAGGAAATGGGGGGTCAGAGGGCATCATGGAGAGAATTGTGTTCCCCTAGAGACATACTGAGGAGCCCTGGTGGTGCGGTGGCTAAGAGCTCAGCTGCTAACCAAAAGGTCGGCAGTTTGAATCCAGCAGCCGCTCCCTGGAAACCCAATGGGGGCAGTTCTACTCTGTCCTATAGGGTCGCTATGAGTCGGAATTGACTCGACAGCAACAGGTTTGGCTTTCGTTAGAGATATATTGAAGTCTTAACCCCAGCACTTTTGAATGTGGCCTTATTGGGAAATAGGGTCTTTGCAGACGTCGTTGTTAACATAAGGCCATACTGGAGCAGGGCGGGTCTTGATGCATCGTGAGTGATGTCCTTATAAGAGAGAAGAGACACAGGGACGGATAGAGAGGGCCCTTCCATGTGAACATGGACGCAGAGATGGGAGTGATGCATTCACACGCGAAAGGATGCCAAGGATTGCCAGGAACCACCAGAAGCTGGAAGAGGAGAGAAAGGATTCTTCCCTAGCATGTTCGTTCAGAGAGCGTGGTCCTGCTGGCACCTGGATTTTGGACTCCTGGCCTCCAGAGCTGTGAGGTAATAAATTTCTGTTGTTTTAAAATGCCTGATTAGTGGTACTTTGTTACGGTGGCCCTAGGAAACCAAGACACTATTATGGTTTTAATGTCACTGTCTCAAGTTCACAAAGCTGGCAGGGGTGGGGCATGATCCAAGTCCAGTTTCTGTGACTCCCAACCTCAGGCCCTTCCTTTGCCCGACGTTCCACCCACATGGACTCATACCAAGCTAGGACCCTCAGCATCAGGGCCTCTTCCAGCCAGAAGGCAATGTCATCTTCCAACAATGCAGTGGCCAAAGAGTCCATGGCTTGTTTCCCATCATCACTTTGAACATGGAGATGTCAGGTAGCTCCCTGACCCACCGTCTCTTCTTCTGAGGTCTTGTCATACATTCATGATCAAACCATTCCATGAAACACATTTTCAGCACCTCTGCAAGTCTTATAATGAAAAATCCTCATGCCCCAAATCTCCATCAAGGGAACAGCCTCCGGACTATGTCAAGTTTAAAAACCGGATTCTGACACCATGAAAGACTGTGGATACAGACTTGATGCGTTTTCAGTAACGGTTCAGGCCTTATGTTTCTGCTGTGCGTTCAGTTCAAGATTCACGAGACTGAAACACTCGTTCTATGCATGACGAGTGTTTTGCACTTGGGAAGGACGTGAATTTGGGGCAGGGCAAAGGGTGGAATGTTATGCATTAAATTGTGCCCCCCACCAAAATATGTGTTGAAATCTTAACCCCTGGACCTGTGGATGTGGCTCTGTTTGGAAATAGGGGTTTTCTTTTGTTATGTTAATGAGGTCATACCAGAGTAGGGCTGGTCCTAAACCTCATCACTTCTGAGTTATAAAAGGAGGGGACTAGACACAGAACACACCCCGGAGAAGAGGAAGACAGGTGCAGCTACAAGCCCAGCAATGCCAAGGATCGCCAGTAGCTACTAGAAGCTGGAATGGACAACGGAAGACCTCCCCGTAGAGCCAACCCTGTGAAAAATGAGTTGCTGTTCTTTAAGGCCATCCACGGAGCCCTGGTGGTACAGTGGTTAAGAGCTCAGCTGCTAACCAAAAGGATGGCAGTTCAAATCCACCAGCCACTCCCTGGAAACCCTGTAGGGCAGTTCTACTGTGTCATATAGGGTTGCTATCAGTTGGAATCAACTTGACGGCAATGGGTTTAGTTTTTTTTCTTTCTTTTTTTTTTAAGGCCATCCATATGTGGTGTTTATGTATGGCAGCACTAGGTAACCGTGGGTTTCATGAAGTGATATTTTTCTCTATAGATGGATTTTTATCACAGATTCATTTTTGTTTTGGTCACTGTTATTGATTGAATTGTGACTCCCCAAAATATGTGTTATAAATCCAAACCTCTATCCCTGTGGTTATAATTCCATTCGAGAGTGGGTTGTCTTTGTTATGTTAATGAGGCAGGATTAGGGTAGGGTGTGTTTTGATCCAGTCTCTTACAAGACATAAAAACAGCAGAGAGGGACGGATAAGCAAACAGAGATGGAGGAAGAGAGATGCCAAGCCACATGAAGATCGTCCAGGAGCAGAAGTTCAGAAGAGAAAAAGACCTTCCTCGAGAGCTGACAGAGAGGGAAAGCCGTCCTCTAGAGCCAGCACCCTGAATTTGGACTTACAGCCTCCTAAACTGTGAGAAAATAAATTTCTGTTTGTTAGAGCCACCCACTTGTGGTGTTTCTGTTATAGCAGCACTGGATGGTTAAGACACCCGCCTAGCTAGTGTGGGATTTCTGATTGGCTCTTCTAACCAAAAACTGCTTAGGCTCTTCTAACCAAAAACTGGGCCAGGAGACCCCTACAAAGCCTCCTCCAGGGCGTCCCTTCCTCCTGATAAGCCCAGGCCATGACTGCATGCAACAAAGGCTGTAAGGATCTAAGGGGCAGCAAAAGGTACTACGGGCAGATTCCTTCAGGTACAACTTGACAAATACAAGAGGTCTGTCTCATGGACAACGCTCTTGAGAAGATGAAGCCTTTTGACAAGAGAAAGGTTGGAAGTTTGAGTCAACCTGGAGGCACCTCAGAAGAAAGTCCGTGTGCTCTACTGAAAAATCAGCCATTGAAAACCCTGTGGAGCACACTTCTCCTCTGACACACATGGGGCCACCAAGAATTGGATTCAACTCAGTGGCAGCTGTTCTTCTGCCAAGCGAAGAGCCTTCCCAGAGCCCCCTTGCAGCGAACCCATCTGACTGCTGACGACCCTCTCGGCACCACAGTAGCCTGGGCACTGGTTCTTTGACCTCACACCCACGAGCCCTGCCGTGAAGCTGCAGGTGTCAGGAGAGAGCTTGAGTTCTGTTGGATGTTCTTCCTGCTAGGATGGAAGGCCGGGCTTCCAAAGACTCCCACACAGAAGGGCCTCACCACTGTGGCGTTCCTCACAAGGGGCCTCCTGGGTGTGGAAGAGAGGCCTGCCCAAATCAGTGAGGCCCCTTTGGCTGGCCAAGGAGAGCAAAACTCACGTACTTGGGGCAAAAGAGGAGAGTTGGCTCTTGGCCCCCTTCATGCTTTGAGCTGGGTTTCCGGTTCCGGGGTTACACCAAGTAACCCAGCCCTCACGCATTATTGAGACTTAAGAAATGGTTCCAGGGAAAATTGAGCTCAGGATAGTGTGCTTCCTTGAACCTTCCTGAGTCATTTCTAAACACTGTCTGTCTCTTCCAGCAATTCCTGTCATTAGGCAGGGCTGAGAAGCCACACACTGCAACACCAACAGCCATCTTTCTTTGCCGACCTCCCCTACTCGCCATGTTGGAAACTGGCTCATTTCCCACATGGACAGTGCTGATGCATTTCTGTGGGGACAATAAAGACAGGAGATTTTTCAGCTGGCAGTGTGGTCCCATGGTTTCTCTGTTGGCGGAAAGTGCTGCTGTGAAAAGTCCCCCATGTGCCCACGATGCTCACACATTTCTGTCAGCCAGAGCCCGTTTTGCCATTGGGGAGCCAGCTCCCTCCTGGTCAGCAGTGTCCACCCTGCCCTGCCGGGAGGTCTGGGAGAGCTGCCCGCGCCGTGGACTGTCCGCTAGAGACCCACACCCACCTTCTCTCCCTAAGGGCAGGTCCGGCTCCTGAGCACAAGGCAGAGCAGCCTGTGGATTAGAGTTGAAGCTTCTGAGTGGAGTAGACCTGGATTCAAACCCTGGCTGCACTGTGTCCTACACCTGTGACCACGGGCACGCAGCTGAACTTCTGGAAGCCTCGGTCCCTGCATCTGTAAAGTGGGAATTTAACCAGCTCCCAAGTCCTAAGACGGCTGTGACGCCTGTCAGCCAAGATACTGCCTCGTTCCTCTCTGCTGGGAAATAGAAGTGGCCCGATGGAGAGGGTTCGCCACCACTGGGACACTGAATGACTTCGTCACTGCCCTCCCCTCTGGGTCCCAGGCTCTGTCCCGTGGGGGCTGGGTAAGGGTGGGGCCGCTGACCACACTGCTTGGGTGCCTGGGAAGCGATGTCGTCAGAAGAACCGGTCAGTTTGTCTGGAGACCCCCCGCCGTGCCTCCACCAACAACAGGCCCCGTGATCGCCCTGTCACACGCCCTTTGTGGCACTTGCAAGGGCAGCAGTTACTGCTTATCTGCTGATGTAGTTCTTGGCTGTTTACCCCCTCCCCTCTGGTAGCCCCCTCCCTGAGGCAGCCCAGCAGTCAGCTCATTTACCTCTTGCTTCCAGGGCCCAGGAACAAGGACAGAGCTGGGTCCAGAGACATGTACTGCCGACAGGAAGGAATGGGCTCACCGACGGCTCACCGACTTTCCCACCCCATGCTCAAGGGATCAGTCATCCATCAGAGACACCTTCCAGAAAGTCCTAGAAATTCCACAGATGTGCATTTTGCTCAAAATATCCACCTCCCTTGCTCAGGCCTCGGCTGACTAAATTCCCCCTTGTTCTCGTTTCTTAGGCAAATGGGGGATGAGCGTGCATTTGGTTGGACATTGCTATTTCTGGTGGCCTCGAGGACACTGGCTAAGTTGTGGCGTGTGGCTGTCCTGCAGGGTGGTACTGGGCTTGGCTCCGCTTTGCCTCCCTGGCCGAGGTGGGGGCTCTGCTTTGCTTTCCTGACCAGCCCCAGACGGTGGGAAGCTCCATGGGAGCATGTGAGCAAAGGTGCGAGGCCTGTGCGGTGTGTCCAGGAAAAGTGTCACTGAGCCCTGGGCCTCGGCAATCCCACCCACCCCTGGCCATTAAGGGAGGGTTACCATGATGGCTCTGACACTCCGCTGGCACCCCGATGAAAACACTAATTAGCATGTTACAGGCTCTCGCTTGTCAAAGCATATTAGCGCTCTCATTACATCGCCCACTGACGCAAGCTGGCAGAATCTGGTGATGGGGCCCAGCAGCAAGGACGGTACCAGCCATATGTCCTCAAAGCCCCTGGCCAGTGAACAGTTTGGCCTGGGGACCTGGGCCTAGCTGGGTCTCCTTACCCTCTCTTAGCCAGTCGGGGCCATCGGCTCGTGTGCTTGCCCACCTGGAGCCCCCTAGACATTCTTGGGGGCTGTTTTGGGCACCTGTGCTGGGTGAGGTCTTGTTGGGGTGGATGGGTGGGGTGAAAGCAATTGAGGGAGAAGACCAGCACACAGGGAGCACGCATCCCCTGGTTAGGATTCCAGAGCGAGCTTGCAAAGTTCTCATCAGTGGGCCCAGGACTGGCCAAGGACAGGAATGGCCAAAGAAAACTAGTAGTGAAGCCCAGTTCTGCCACTCAGAGCCAGGCGTTTCAATGTCTGTCCTCGTGCACACAGATGGGGGTGTTGTCCACATGCCGGTCCTGCTGGTCCACAGTCACACACTTAGGGGCAGGGACTTACCATGTTGTCTTAGGGTGGTGTGCCCTGTCTCAGTTTGCTCATCTGTAAAATGGCAGTGACCGTACCCATTGCATTGATTTGTCGTGAGGGCTTAATGAGAATTACGTAAAATGCCTCGTCTACTTTACAACAATAATCCTGTTAAAAGGAGGGAGAACAAAGCTAAAATAGTCCCCCCAGGTGGCCAGAACCATGCTCCTAGGCATTTGCCCCAATGAGTTGAAAACGCATGTCTACAAAAAAACAGTAATGGTTATAGTGGCTCTCATCATAATTGCCACAATTGTGGAAAATCAGAAGCAATGAAGATGTTCTCTCAAGGCCGCGGCCTTCCCCAGCTGGCTGTCACTTGGGTCACATGCCATTGGCCAGAGTGTGTCACATGGCCAAGCCCAGCATAACGGGTAGGAATGGGCTCCCTCCCAGGGAGGTGAGGAGGGAGGGAGACTGTTTGCTGAACGATCATCTGCTCTACAGTACCCCCTCCTGGACAGGCCCTGTCTTAACTCCTAGGGCCACACAGCAGGCCAGCACCTAGAATGAGAACTGGAGACCCAGCTGCCTAACCCCTCGGCTGCTGCCTTCCTGTGATACCCAGCTGACTATTCTGATGGGGCCTGCTCTCTTCCTGGTTCTCCAGTGTCAGCCCCAGGTGGGCTCATAGGTCTTGGGTCACAGGGACACCCCCCACCATGTCCCATCAGACAAATGGGAGGCTCAGCCTCGGCCCCTCCTGCACCCCAGATGAATAAGCTCGCTCCCAGCAGCGGCAGAGATCTGTCTCCCTCTGAGTGCTGCAGGACGCCATGCTCCCGACACCACATCCATCTCCATCAAGGTGCACGGATCCATCTCCACTACCTCCCAAATTTATATCCAAACGCAGCCCCTCCTCTCCCGAGGAAGGCCATTAGGAACGATGAATGCAGGCCTGGGCCTGGGAAACAGCTGCACAGGAGCGTGATTTAAGGCCACAGGTGCAGGGTGGCACAAGTAGCTGGAAGAACAGCAGAGAGCACATGGAGGGGAGTCTGGGCACCAGGACCCCCAGACCTTCCCCAGCCAGACCTTTCCTAGCCCACACCTTCCCGAGCCCACACCTTCCCCAGCCCAGCCCTCCTGGCTTTGGTACCTGGTCCCTTGACAATGACACCGGATTCACCATTTGCCATAGATGCCAGAAGCCCTGAGAGGAAGCAAGGAAAAAAATTCTAAGAATTAAAAAAAAAAAAAAAAATCAAGGCAGTCTGGGGAAGGCAGAGGGATGCAGGGCACTTGGAGATGGAAGGCAGCGTCAAGGTTCCAGCTGATCATGGTGAATGTGGGGCCTCAGGCAGACTCTCTGGTTCCCAGCCAGCTGCCTGTGGCTTAGAAAGAATAATCACGCTGCCTGGGCAGCTCTGGGGTGTTCAACATCCCTCCACAGGGGCGCCCAACCTCACAGACCAAAGCAGGTCCTGGAGCACACCTTCTGTCTCCTTAGATGCTCCCAGAAAAAAGTGCTCTGTTCTCAATTAAGTTTGGGAAATGCTGTTTGCTCTTTCTTGCCTGGGAGACAAGGGCATATTAAAGGACTGTCATGATTGAATTATGTCCCCCCCAAAATGTGTGTATTAACTTGGCTAGGGCATGTGCGGCTGTCCTCCATTTTGTGATTTTCCTATGTGTTATGAATCATAATCTCTGCCCGTGGTTATAGGATTAGGGTGGGATGTAACACTCTCGTTCAGGTCACCTCCCTGATCCAAGGTAAAGGGAGTTTCCCTGGGGTGTGGCCTGCACCACCTTTTATCTCTCAAGAGATAAAAGGAAAGGGAAGCAAGCAGAGAGTGGGGACCTCATACCACCAAGAAAGCAGCACCAGGAGCAGAGCGCGTCCTTTGGACCCGGGGACCCTGCGCCTGAGAAGCTCCTCAACCAGGGGAAGATTGAGGACAAGGACCTTCCTCCAGGGCCGACAGAGAGAGAAAGCCTTCCCCTGGACCCGGCACCTTGAATTTGGACTTTCAGCCTACTTTACTGTGAGGAAATAAATTTCTCTTTGTTAAAGCCATCCACCTGTGGTATTCCTGTTACAGCAGCTCTAGATGACTAAGACAAGGACCCTCGAGCGTATTGCTGCTCGCTGCCATTGAGTCAGCCCCCAACTGACGGAGACCCCATATGCAACGTGAACAAACTCTGCTGGTCCTGTTTCATCTCCGTGACTGGCTGCGGGTCAGCCCCGGACAATCCATTGGGTTTTCTGTGGTTGAGTTTTAGAGGTAAATCACCAGGCCTTTCTTTCTGGTCCACCTTGGTCTGGAAGTGCCACTGAGACCTGTTCAGCAACATAGCAACGCACAAGCCTCCTCTGACAGACGGGTGGAGACTGCACACGGGGCGCCTTGGCCAGGAACTGAACATGGGTCCCCCACACGGAAGCTGAGGATTCTCCACTAAGCCGCCACCACGTATCAGAGGCTCTGGAGGTTCTGTGTACCTGGTTTAATCCTCTGCTTCTGCCTCTTCCTCTGCAGAGCGTCTGGCAGGGCCATGTTTGCTGGGACACCTGGGGGATGCTAACCCGGACCGCACACAGAGACTCTGGCTCACAGAAGGGAAGCAACCACCCCAGGTGGCCATGAGCCGGGGGTGGGGGCCGAGAGAGCCAGCCCCAGGTGATCCTCCAGGGCTGCTGTTGGGGCCTGGAGCTCTTAGGACCTGAAGTGCCCCTGCTGTCCTGGCCTCTCTCTGTTCCTTGGTTGTCCCCGTGCCTGTCCCCACATACATGGACATACATCTCATGCACTGTGTCTTCCCAAATAGTCTGAGGATGGAGGCACCATGAGGATCAAGGTGTTTGTTGAAGACAAAGACGGAGATGGACCAACCAGTCACCCTGGCCACAGTCCAAGGGGCCGAATCGCCAGCCTTTAGGTCAGTAGTCAAGCACAAACCGCTGGCACCACCCAGTTTTCATCAAATGTAGAGAATTTTCAGGCATTATTTCCTCAAATAATTTTTCGATTACAACTTCTGGCTTATCCCCTCCACCCACCAAGAAACCAAGTCCAGGTACATTTGACCTGTTCATGTTGTCTCAGAGGTCATGGAGGCTCTGTTTATTTTTTTCAGTATTCGTGTTTCATCTTGAATGGTTTCTTCAAGTTATATCTTTAAGTTCCCCGATCTTTTCTTCTGCAGAGTCTAGTCTGCGGACAATCCCTTCCGTTGTACATTTCACTGCAGACACTGTTTTTCATTTCCACTGCTATTTTTAACCTTGCTTTTCTCTCCTCGTCCTCTTCATGTTTTCCTTTATGTTCGTGAACATAAGGAGCATATTATAATAGCCGTTTTTCTGTCCTTTTCTGCTAATTTTCATCAGCTGTGTCATTTCAGGGTGTGCTTCTTTGATTGGTTTTTCTCCCGGGTATGGATCGTATTTTCTTGCTTCTGTGTATGCCTGGTAATCTATTATTATTATTATTATGCTTTAAGCGAAAGTTTACAAGTCAAGTCAGTCTCTCATTCAAAAACTTATATGCACCTTCCTATGTACTCCTGCCGGGAACACTGGTGGCACAGTGGTTAAGAGCTATAGCTGCTAACCAAAATGTTGGCAGTTCAAATCCACCTGGCACTCATTGGAAACCTTATGGGGGCAGTTCTACTCTGTCCTATAGGGTCGCTATGAGTCGAAATTGACTCGACAGCAATGGGTTATGTACTCCTAGTTGCTCTCCCCCTAATGAGACAGCACACTCCTTCTCTCCACCCTGTATTTCCCATGTCCATTCAGCCAGTTTCCATCCCCCTCTGCCTTCTCATCTCCCCTCCAGACAGGAGCGGTGCACATAGTCTCGTGTCTACTTGAGCCAAGAAGCTTAGTCCTCACCAGTATCATTTTCTGTCTTATGGTCCCATCCAATCCCTGTCTGAAGAGTTGGCTTTGGGAATGGTCCCAGTATTGGGCTAACAGAGGGTCTGGGGACCATGACCTCTGGAATCCTTCTAGTCTCAGTCAGACCATTAAGTCTGGTCTTTTTACAAGAATTTGAGGTCTCCATTCCACTGCTCTCCAGCTCCATCAGGGAGGGATTCTGTGTTGTGTTCCCTGTTAGGGAAGTCATCGGTTATAGTGGGGCACCATCGAGTTCTTCTGATATCAGGCTGATGTAGTTTCTGATTTATGTGGCCCGTTCTGTCTCTTGGGCTCATAATGACCTTGTGTCTTTGGTGTTCTTCATCCTCCTTTGCTCCAGGTGGGTTGAGACCAATTGATGCATCTTAGATGGCCGCTTGCTAGCATTTAAGACCCCAGATGCCATTCACCAAAGTGGAATGAAGAATGTTTTCTTAATAGATTTTATTATGCTAATTGACCTAGATGTCCCCTGAAACCATGGTCCCCACACCCCCACCGCTGCTACTCTGGCCTTCGTAGCATTCAGGAGACTTTATTCAGTTTATTCAGGAAACTTCTTTGCTTTTGATTTAGTCCAGTTGTGCTGACCTTTCCTGTATTGTGTGTTGTCTTTCCCTGCACCTAAAATAGTTCTTATCTACTATCTAATTAGTGAATACACTTCTCCCTCCCTCCCTCTCCACCCTCGTAACTATCAAGGAATATTTTCTTCTGTGTTTAAACTATTTCTTGAGCTCTTACAATAGTGATCTTATACAATATTTGTCCTTTTGCAACTGACAAATTTCACTCAGCATAATGCCTTTCGGATTCCTCCACGTTATGAAATGTTTCACAGATTCCTCACTGTTCTTTGTCGACGCGTAGTATTCCGTTGTGTGAATATACCTTAATTTATTTATCCATTCACCTGTTGATGGGCACCTTGGTTGCTTCCATCTTTTTGCTATTGTAAACAGTGCTGCAGTGAACAGGGGTGTGCATATATCTGTTCGTGTAAAGGCTATTATTTCTCTAGGGTATATTCCAAGGAGTGGGATTCCTGGATCGTATGATAGCTCTATTTCTAGCTTTTTGAGGAAGCGCCAAATCGATTTCCAAAGTGGTTGCACCATTTTACATCCCCATCAGCAGTATATAAGTGTTCCAGTCTCTCCACAACCTCTCCAACATTTATTATTTTGTGTTTTTTGGATTAATGCCAGCCTTGTTGGAGTGAGATGGTATCTCATTGCAGTTTTGATTTGCATTTCTCTAATGGCTGATGATGGTGAACGTTTCCTCATGTATCTGTTAGCTGCCGGAATGTCTTCTTTGGTGAAGTGCCTGTTTGTATCCTTTGCCCATTTTTTAATTGGTTTATTTGTCTTTTTGTTGTTGAGTTTTTGCTGTATCATGTAGATTTTAGAGATCAGACGCTGATTGGAAATGCCATAGCTAAAAACTTTTTCCCAGTTTGTAGGTAATCTTTTTACTCTTTTGGTGAAGGCTTTGGATGAATATAGGTGTTCGATTTTTAGGAGCTCCCAGCTACCTAGTTTCTCTTCTGGGGTTGTGCATTGTTAATAATGTTTTGTATACTGTTTATGCCATGTATTAGGGCTTCTAGCATTGTCCCTATTTTTTCTGCCATGATCTTTATCATTTTAGATTTTGTATTTAGGTCTTTGATCCATTTTGAGTTAGTTTTTGTACATGGTGTGGCGTATGAGCCTTGTTTCATTTTTTGCAGATGGATATCCAGTTATGCCAGCACCGTTTGTTAAAGAGACTGTCTTTTACCCCGTTTAACTGACTTTGGGCCTTCGTCAAATATCAGCTGCTCATATGTAGGAAGATTTATGTCTGAATTCTCAATTCTGTTCCATTGGTCTATGTATCTGTTGTTGTACCAGTATCAGGCTGTTTTGACTACTGTGGCGGTATAATATGTTCTAAAATCAGGTAGAGTGAGGCCTCCCACTTTGTTCTTTTTCAGTAATGCTTTACTTACCCAGGGTCTCTTTCCCTTCATTAAAAAATGTTGTTGGAATTTGGATCGGAATTGCATTGTATCTATAGATCGAATTGGGTAGAACAGATATTTTTACAATGTTGAGTCTTCCTATCCATGAGCAAGGTATTTTTTTCCACTTATGTAGGTCTCTTTTGGTTTCTTGCAGTAGTGTCTTATGGTTTTCTTTGTATAGGTCTTTTACGTCTCTGGTAAGATTTATTCCCAAGTATTTTATTTTCCTGGGGGCTACTGTGAGTGGTATTGATTTGGTGATTTCGTCTTCAACGTCCCCTTTGTTGGTGTAGAGGAATCCAACTGATTTTTGTATGTTTATCTTGAACCCTGATACTCTGCTGAACTCTTCTGTTAGTTTCAGTAGTTTTCTTGAGGGTTTTCTGTGTATAAGATCATGTCATCTGCAAATAGAGATACTTTAACTTCTTCCTTACCAATCTGGATGCACTTTATTTCTTTGTCTAGCCTAATTGCTCTGGCTAGGACCTCCAGCACAATGTTGAGTAAGAGTGGTTATAAGGGGCATCCTTGTCTGGTTCCCATTCTCAGAGGGAATGCTCTCCATTTAGGATGATGTTGGCTGTTGGCTTTGTATAAATGCCCTTTATTATGTTGAGGAATTTTCCTTCTATTCCTAGTTTGCTGCGAGCTTTTATCATGAACAGGTTTTGGACTTTGTCAAATGCCGTTTCTGCATCAATTGATAAGTTCATGTGATTCTTGTCTTTTGTTTTATTTGAATGATGGATTACATTATTTTTCTAATGTTGAACCATCCCTGCATACCTGGTATGAATCCCACTTGGCCATGGTGAATTTTTTTTGATATGTTGTTGAATTCTGTTGGCTAGAATTTTGTTGAGGATTTTTGCATCTAAGTTCATGAGGGATATAGGTCTGTATTTTTCTTTTTTTTTGTGGTGTCTTTACCTGTTTTTGGTATCAGGGATATGCTGGTTTCATAGAATGAGTCTGGGAGTATTCTATCCTTTTCTATGCTCTGGAATACCTTTAATAGTAGTGGTGTTAACTCTTCTCTGAAAGTTTGATAGAACTTTCCAGTGACCCCGTCAGGGCCAGGGCTTTTTTTTTTTTTTGTTGGGAGTTTTTAAATTAGCTTTTCAATCTCTTCTTTGGTTATGGGTTTATTTAGTTGTTCTACCTCTGTTTGTGTTAGTTTAGGTAGGTAGTGTGTTTCTAGAGATTCATCCATTTCTTCCAGGTTTTCAAATTTGTTAGAATACAATTTTTCATAGTAATCGATATGATTCTTTTAATTTCAGTTGGGTCTGTTGTGATATCACCCATTGCATTTCTTATTCATGTTATTTGCTTCCTCTCCTGTTTTTTTTGGTCAGGTTTATTAATTTTGTTAATTTTTTCAAAGAACCAGGCTTTGGTCTTGCTAACTCTTCCAATTGTTTTTCTGTCCTCTATTTCATTTAATTCCACTCAAATTTTTATTATTTGCTTCCTTCTGGTGCCTGAGGTTTTCTTTTGTTGCTCTATTTGTTCAAGCTGTAAGGATAATTCTTCGATTTTGACCCTTTCTTCTTTTTGGTGGGTGCATTTATTGCTATAAATTGACCTCTGAGCACTGCTTTAGCTGTGCCCCAGAGGTTCTGATAGGAAGCATTTTCATTCTCATTGGATTCTATGAATTTCTTTATTCCATCCTTAGTTTTTTCTATAACTCAATCATTTCTGAGCAGGGTGTTGTTCAGTTTCCAAGTGTTTGATTTCTTTTCCCTGATTTTTCTGTTACTGATTTCTACTTTTATGGTTTTATGGTCAGAGAAGATGCTTTGTAATATTTTGATATTTTGGATTATGCTATGGCTTGCTTTATGACCTAATATGTGGTCTGTTCTAGAGAATATTCCATGTGTGTTAGAAAAGAATGTATACTTGGCTGCTGTTGGCTGGAGTGTTCTGTACATGTCTATGAGGTCAAGTTGGTTGTTCATGACATTTAGATCTTCCGTGTCTTTATTGAGCTTCTTTCTGGATGTTCTGTCCTTCACTGAAAGTGGTATGTTGAAGTCTCCTTCTATTATTGTGGAGCTGTCTATCTCACTTTTCAATGCTGTTAGAGTTTGTTTTATGTATCTTGAAGTCCTGTCATTGGGTGCATAAATATTTAATATGGTTATATCTTCTTGGTGTATTGTCCCCATAATCATTATATAGTGTCCCTCTTATTCTTTGTGGTGGATTTAACTTTAAAATCTATTTTGTCAGAAATTAATATTGCCACTGCTGCTCTTTTTTGATTGTTGTTTGCTTGCTACATTTTTTTCCATCCTTTGAGTTTGAGTTTGTTGGTGTCTCTAAGTCTAAGGTGTGTCTCTTGTAGGCAGCGTAGAGTTGGATCTTGTTTTTTAATCCATTCTGCCACTCTCTGCCTCTTTATTGGTGCATTTAGTCCATTTACATTCAGCGTAATTATGGATAGGTATGAGTTTAGTGCTGTCATTTTGATGTCTTTTTTGTTGTTGTTGTTGTTGACAGCTTCTTTTTCCTCTTTAATTTTTTGTGCAGAGTAGTTTATCTTTATATATTGTCTTTTCCTGTTATTCATTGTTGTTAATTTTGTTTTTGCTGAGTCTTTATGTCTTTCTTGTATTTTATTTTGCTATGTAGGATTGTTTGTCTCCTTTGTGGTTACCTTAATATTTACCCCTATTTTTCTAAGTTTAAACCAAACTTTTATTTCTTTATATTGCCTTAACTTCCTCTCTGTATGAAAGATCTATTACTACATTTTTAAATCCCTCTTTACTGTTTTAATGTTGTCATCTTTTACATAATGACATTGCTGTTTCCCTGTTTTGAGCATTTTTTTTTTTTAATCTTGATTTACTTTTGTGTTTTCCCTATTTGGGTTGATATCTGGTTGCTCTGTCCTGTGTTCTAGTCTTGAGTTGATATCTGATATTATTGATTTTCTAACCAGAGAACTGTCTTTAGTATTTCTTGTAGTTTTGGTTTGATTTTTACAAATTCCCTAAGCTCCTGTTTATCTGAAAATGTCCTAATTTCACCTTCATTTTTGAGACAATTTTGCTGGATATATGATTCTTGGCTGGCTTTTTTTTTTTTTTTTCCTTCAATGCTTTATATAAGTCATCCCATTGCCTTCTGGCCTGCATGGTTTCTGCCGAGTAGTCCAAGCTTATTCTTATTGACTCCCCTTTGTAGCCGACTTTTTGTTATCCTTAGCCACTCAAAATTCTCTTTATCTTTGGTTTTGGTGAGTTTAATTATAATATGTCTCGATGACTTTCTTTTGAGATCTACTTTATGTGGGGTTCGATGAACATCTTGGATAGATATCTTCTCATCTTTCTTGATATCAGAGTTTTCTGCCAACAAATCTTCAATAATTCTCTTAGTATTTTCTGTTATCCCTCCCTGTTGTGGTACTCC
Organism: Elephas maximus indicus; assembly: GCF_024166365.1. NCBI lineage: Eukaryota > Metazoa > Chordata > Mammalia > Proboscidea > Elephantidae > Elephas > Elephas maximus. Next base: position 3,532,013 of record NC_064827.1, read on the forward strand.
AATCACTAGTAGGTTATTTCTCTTGATAGAGTCTCATGTGATTCTTAGGGTTTCTTCATTTTTAAAAATTCTTTTGTCTGATTTTTCTTTGAATATATTTGTTCCAAGTGTTTTATCTTCCATCTCACTAATCTGCCTTCCATTTCCTCAATTCTGCTCCTCTCACTTTCTATTGAGTTGTCTAATTCTGTAATTTTATTGTTAGTATTCTGAATTTCTGATTGCTGTCTCTTTATGAATTCTTGCAGCCTATCAGATTTCTCATTGTGTTCTTGAATAACCTTTTAAATTTCTTCAGCTACTTTGTCTGTGTGCTCCTTGGCTTGTTCTGCATTTTGCCTGATCTCCTTCCCGATGCCTTGAAGAGTTCTGTATATTAATCTTTTGTGTTCTACATCTTGTAACTCAAGGAAGACACCTTCCTCTGGAAGATTCCTTGATTCTTTGTTTTGAGAGCTTGTTGAATCAACTGTGGTCTGCTTCTTTATGTGATTTGATATTGGCTGTTTTCTCCAAGGTATGTATAAGTTGTTGTATTAATTTATTTTATGTTTTCTTACTGTATCCTAGCTTCTTGCTTTGTTTTGTTTTGATATGCCCAGATAGGCTGCTCAAGTGAACTAGCTTGATTATTTTCACCTTTGAAGCACTAATGTCCTGTCACCAGATGGCTAGAGCTGTTTCCAGGTATAGAGCCTAGGAGTCCATTCACTTTTCTTGTATGGATTCAGCTTATGTGTCCAAGTAGTTGATCATCAAGTGTGTGGTATAGGCTCTGACCTACAGTCTCAGAGGGGCAGGAGTGATTGGTGTACCCACAGGTATCTGGTTGCAGCAGGGGGTCACGCTCTGAACAGGGCAGGATGCTGACAACCGTCCCCTGAGTGTCTGTGAGGAAAGCACATCCTGTTCCCTAGAGTGCACAGGGGGATGGTTCTGCTGCCAGACCATGGGCACCCAATGCTTTTGCTTGTAAGGACAGGGAGGCACCACTTGTCCTTGGGCCTCTGTTATGGGTGGCTAGGTGATGTGGGTGGATCTACCAGTCCTCAGGCCCCTGATGTGGGTAGGTGAGTACTGTGTTTAATGGGCAAAGTGGTATCAAACATCAAACACCACCTCCCTACCACACGGCTGAAACAGTTGAAGGCAGATCTCAAGCACATACACTGTCGCAGTAACGAGGGCCTAATCCCCTGAAACGGGCCCACACAGGTTCACGTGGAGGTGAACGGTAGTCAAAGTCCTCAGATCGTTTGTGCCCGGACAGGAACCACTTCTGTCTTGAGGTCCCCAGCTTAGCGGAGCTGGCAGATTATCTTTTCCCCCAGTTGTTAATTTATTCCTTCTCCAAGGCTGGGAGAATGGCTCAGAGTGCACAGCAGAACCTGTCTCAGGCCAAGGGAAATTGACAGGCACTGAACCCGGCTTGGTGGCTGTGGTCGTGGTAAAATAAACATGGGTTCTTAGCTTTTGCTGAGAGGCACTGTTTCTCCGGTTCCAGAGGTGTGAGTAGGCTGTGTGGCTCCCTGTCTCTCCCTGAGGAAACTGCATCCTAAAAGCTACCACCAGCAGCACAGCTGTTGCTCCAGCGGATCTCGCCTGAGGGGTGCTGGTTCCCACCGAGTCAGGTCCGGTAACTCTTTGCCACTTCTGAACTGTCTCTCCCTCCCTCTGCCACTCAGTCCAATTTCATAACTTTGCCTTTGATGTTCAGGGCTCCTAGCCTGTCATATACATATAATCATTTCACTTGTTTTTTTTTGGGTCTTTGTTGTAAGAAGGATCACTGGAAATGTCTGACTACTCTGCCATCTTGGCCCTGCCTCCTTGCTTGATAATTTTTGATTAGATGTTGGATATTGAGAATTTTGTTTTATTCCCTTAAAGGTTGCTGGACTTTGTTCTGATTCACAATTACATTTTAGCCTTTCAAGTGTTTCGTTTAAGCATCATTAGCATGGGTACAGAACAGCCTTTAATCTAAGGCTAATTAAGCCATTCTGCTGAGATGCTGCCTTCTCAGGCCTCCACCTGGTGCCCTGTGCACCGTGAGGTCCCTTCACTGACTGGTGGGGTCCTGAACTATTTCCAGATCTCTGTGAGCTCCAGGCCTTGCTTCACCTATTGCTTTCTGATGGTTGTTTCCACATCCTCAGGCACCATCACACCATGTACATATCAGTATTCAGCCAAAGGTTCAAAGGGCCCTGTTGCAGGTCTCTGAAACCCTCTTCCATGCATCCCTCTCCTCTGGTACCCTGCTCTGCCAATTCCAGCCATCTTGGCCTCTCAGCACTTCAATTTCTGGTTCTCTAGCTCAGCAAGGCCTCTGGGCTCTGCCTCAGGCAGTGAGCTGTGGCCATCCTTGGGCCCACCTTGCCTTTTCTCTTTTCTCAGGACTCATGGTTCTGGGCTGCCTGAAGTCCACTGTCTGAAAACTGTCACCTCACATATTTTGCCTAGCTTTGTAGTTGTTTATGGCAGGAGGGAAATTCCCAGAGCCGGTAACTCTTCATGAGGGGCAGCAGGAATCTCAGCACCAGCTTTGATTCTCAGATTTGTCATTTGCTAGTTGTGTGGCTTTGGGCTGGTTACAACATGTCTTATTTTGTTGTTGTTAGGTGCCGTCAAATCTGTGCCGACTCATAGTGATGCTACATACAACAGTATGGAACACTACCTGGTCCTGTGCTATCCTCACAATCATGGCTATGTTTGAGCTCATTGTTGCAGCCACTGTGTCAATCCTTCTAATTGAGGTTCTTCCTTTTTTTGCTGATCCTCTGCTTTCCCAAGTATGATGTCCTTCTGATCCCTCCTGATAACATGTCCAAAGTACATGAGATGAAGTTTATCCATTTTTGCTTCTAAAGAGCACTCTGGTTGTACTTCTTCCAAGACAGATTTGTTTTTCTTTCAGCAGTCCATAATATATTCTTCGCCAACACCATAATTCAAATGCATCAACTCTTCTTCTGTCTTATTTTACCCACCAGTAAAATGAGAGAACTAATGCATTTTCTTAATGCATATCTAGCTCTTAGCACAGTGCCTGGAATGTAGCAAGTACTCAATAAATGGTAGCCACTGCATGGTTTAAGTATCTGTTTATGCATCTGTGTGCCACACCAAATTGTGACATCCTTGAGCGCTAGGGCCATGCCAGCATCAGCATTATGTCTCTGAATCTAACATGATGCTCCAGGTACAGTAACATTCAATAAATGGACAGTATGAATTAATGGGAATCAGGGAGTGTTTTCAACAAAAGATCTTGATTCCTAGTCCTCACCCCCCATACACACACATTATATATGTGTGCTTTCCTTCCTTACCAGCTCTGGGTCTGCAAAACGCTCCCTGGCTAGGCTGGCCCCACACCTGTCTGTGCCTGCATATCAATGTCTTTAAATGAGAGATTGGATTAGCTACATCAGTGGTGCTGAAGCTTTTTGTGTTTGTTAGTAGCAGAAACTTTTTTTTTCCCTAGCTGCTCTGAGAGGTGCAGGGTGGGGGCCTGAAGCATGTGGAAGACCACCAGTCTGGTGATCTCTGAGGTCCTTCCAGCAAAATAGCCTGTTCTATGACCTTCCCAAGCACTATGCTTTAACCACTGAGCAACACAAGTAAACACTGTGGTGATATCCTTTGGGCTCACTGGCAATTTTTACCATTCATTTATCCATCCATCCATCCATTCAGCCACCCACTCACCCATCCATCCACCCACCCACCTGCCTCCTCACTCTCCTGCCCATCCGTCCATCCGCCCGCCCTTCCATCCGTCCGTCCACCCACCCACCCACCCACCCACCCTTCCTTCCATCCATCCACCCATCCATCCATCTATCCACCAATCCATTCAAATGTTCTTTTGTTATGTGTCAGGCACTCAACGAGGTGGTGGGGTACAGCTTACAATTCACTGCCTCGTCACTCAACAGCATGCAAGCCATGCAAGTCAGGGGCCATGTCATCCAATCCCCTCATGACATAAGTGGGGAAACTGAGGCCCAGAAAGTAGAAGAGATACACCTGACATCATGTGGTGAGTTTATGGTAGACAAAGACTTGGACCCAGCACCCTGGGCTCCCAGCCCAGCAGTGCAGAGACAACAGAGTGAATGAGTCCCTCTAGCCTGAAAATGTAAAATCAGCCCTTCCCCTTGCATGAGCCATCAGGCTCCCCTAGAAATTGCAGGTGGGCCTCACGCTCATTACTCCAGTGACCCTCAGATCAGATGACATGGGGCCACTTTGATATTTTATCCACCTGTCCCAATATGAGTGTCCCTGAACATTTCCTGCTTCACAAATTCCATGGGAATGGAACCCTTCTCAGCAAGCCAGGCAGCTAGGGACAGCCCAGCAAGGCCTGGGAGGATGCCACTCATGTCCCCATCTGCCCCGAGCTGTTTCTATGAGAACTATACAAACACTTGTCAGCCCTCAGATTCTCCCTGGAAGGGACCAACTCCCAAGTAAGCTCCTCCAAAACCGCGGTAACTGTGAATGCGGAAATGGGCCTTTTCTCTTCACCACCTTCAACCTGCTCCCAGTGAGAGGCAGAGTAGAGTCATGGGCTTTTAGTAGGTGCCGTTGAGTCAATTTTCAACTCCTAGAGACCCCCGTATAACAGAGTTGTACTGCCTCATGGGGTTTCCCCAGGCTGTAATCTTTACAGGAGCAGATTGGCAGGTCTTCCTCCTGTGAAGTGGCTAACAAACAAACAAACAAACAAACAAAAAAAAACCCAAATCCAGTGCTGTCGAGTCGATTCAGACTCATAGCGACCCTGGCGGCGTAGTTGTTAAGTGCTACGGCTGCTAACCAAAGGGTCAGCAGTTCGAATCCGCCGGGCACTCCTTGGAAACTCTATGGGGCAGTTCTACTCTGTCCTATAGGGTAGCTATGAGTGGAGTGGCTGGGTGGGTTTAAACTGCCGACCTTGCTATCAGCAGCTGAGTGAATGACCATCGCACCACTAGGGCTCCTTGGAGCTGCAGGTAGAAGCCAGCATTTCTGTCGCACATTACCGAGTTTCACTCCAGGCAATATTTCTTACCACCTTTGTGTCTCTGAGATGGTCAGCTAACCTCTCTGAGTCTCAGTTCCCATCTATACAATGGGGATAATCATTACACCTCCCTCACTGAGTGGCTGAAAAGATGAAGTGAGGTCATCCCAGAGAAATGCATTGGACTTAGCACGCACCTGAGCTCAGTAAGCGATAGTCCCTGGCATTGACTAATTTCCCTCCAGCTTTTATAGGGAGAAGCCCTAAGGAAGGGTAGGGGCATTTCACATGCATCAGGCATTTGACAAGGATCTCATGAACACCCAACCACCCTCCAAAGCAGGTGACAAGACCTGTGTTTACAGGTACAATTCAAAGACTCAGAGAGTACAAGGGCTTTGTGGACGGTCACGCTGCCAGGTAGCAGAGCCAGGGTCAAACCCTGGCTGTTTCTCACCGCAGACAGTCCCTCCTGGCCCCCCCATCCACTCCACTCCTGCATTCAGCACAGCTCCCTGCAGCCGCAATGTCCAAACTGATCCCTCAGCTTGCCCTTCAGCCTCACTCTCCAGCCAAGTGCTAATATGATTGCCAAGGGACAGGCTCTACTAAAATAGGGGAGTGGCACAGACTGTGTTGGTACTGGGTTTAGTGGTGCCAGGGGACGCTGCCCTGGTAACGCAGCCTCTCTCAGTTCCCTGGGATGCAGCAGCACAGACTGTGGGCAGAGCCCTAGCCATCGGCTGTAGTTAGCATTAGCAGATTTTATTGGTGTCCAGTGGGTTCTCGTTAATCTTCATGGTGATGCTTGTCTCAGCTGGAGAGAAGCCAGTCCTGCCTGCTTGGGATTTAAGAGCAAGCTTCTAGCAGGTCCGGACATCCAAAGGACATTTGCAGAAAAGTTAATACACACCTGTGCTGTTTTCCCACTCCCAGGGAGGCGAGCAAGCCTCAGAGATTACTCCTCTTGTGCCTTTTTATGAAAACCCAAGCCTCAAAGCACTTGGAGAGTCCAGATCTGTGGGCATGAGAGGGCCAGCCTTGGGGACTGAGCCCTTTCATCTGGAGCCTGAGCAGGAAGAAGCTGGTGTTTCCAGGGCCCTAGAAGTCTCCACCTCCTCCCAGCTGCATGAAAGCTCGCCAAACACCCCCTGCCTTCTCACCGAAAGCACTGTCTTATGTAATCCCTGCACCTGCAGCCTGATGCTGGGAAGAGCTAATTAGCCTCCAATTTCCCCAGTTAGGTCCCTGCTTTTCTTGAAGACCCACTTCAGACCTTCTTCTTGTCATAGTAACCTGTTCAGACTCCTTCTCCATTTATGGGGGCGAGACAGGACACGTTTCCACAGAACTAGTCACCCTGCTGATGTCTTTGAATTGTGGTGTTGGCAAAGAATATTGAATATATCATGGACTGCCAAAAGGAATGACAAATTTGTCTTGGAAAAAAGTACACAAGAATGTTCCTTAGAAGCAAAGATGGTGAGACTACACGTCATATACTTTGGACATGTTATCAGGAGGGATCAGTCCCTGGAGAAGGACATCATGCTTGGTAAAGTAGAGGGTCATTGAAAAAGAGGAAGAGCCTCAATGAGATGGATTGACACAGTGGCTGCAACAATGGGCTCAAACACAATGATTGTGAGGATGGTGCAGGACACGGCAGTATTTCATTCTGTTGTACATTGGGTCGCTATGAGTCAGAACTGACTCAATGGCACCTAACAACAACAACAGTCATCCTGCAAGTGCCAAACTTGATTCCAGGGCCAGAAGAAACAACTGTACTGTGCTACCAGAGGGTGGAAGATTAGCACGTGGTTTTCAGCAGACAAAGGTGCCCAGGCTCTGGCCCCAGAAGGCCTCTTCTATCCCATGGTCTCCACCCTACCTTCAAGCTGTGTTCCAGAGCAGCAGAAAACTTGAGAAAATTGTAATTTCTAATTAAGTTTTTTTTTCTGTGAAAGGGCCTAGCTAATTTTGTTGTTGTTGTTGAATTTTCTAATAACCATCTTGGAACTAAAAAAAAAAAAAAAAATTAAAGTAATTATAGCAAGATGGATGTGAGCCCCAACTCCAAAAGAGCTGTCCCTTTCAGCTCTGTAGCCTTGAGCTGTGGCTTATGCTCCCTGGACCTTTACTTCCTGATCTGTGAAATGGGGGGGGGGTAATTATGACTTCTAGGGTCTATGTATGGATTATATGAGATAACACGTGTGAGGAATCAGCACAGGCCTGGCAGATTCACACTTGAGAAGTGGCTATGTTATTTTCATAAGGTGTCTTATTAGAGAAACAGATATAGTGAAGAAGGAAAGAAGGAAAGAGAGTGAAGGAAGGGAGGAAGAAAGGAGGGTGGGATCAAGGGAAGGAAGGAGAATGAAGGAAGGAAGGAAAGAAGAAAGAAGAAGGGAAGCAGAGAGGGAGGAAGGAAAGGAGGACAAATGAATGAAGGAAGAAGAGAAGGGGAGGAAGGAGAGAGGAAAGGAGGGAGGGAGAGAAGAAGGGAGGAAAGGAGGGATAAAGTGAAGAAAGAAAGGAAGAGGAGAGAAGAATGGAAGGGAAAGAAGGAAGGAAGGAGAAGGGCTACAATGTCTCTACCTTAAGGTCATCTGAGGGGAGGGACTGTGAGAATGGAAGCCTCCTCCTCACCTCAAATCCTAAAATTGGATTTGAGCCCTGGCCTTTAAAAGAGCTATTTCTAGAGGCTCCCATCTTGAAGGTGGGAGGGAGCCGGGATTGGATTGCAGGTCTTCTGGTTGGAAGCTCCTAAAGAGGATGGCAGGCTTATAGATACATGTGTGGCTATTCTCACTTCCTCCATTCATGCCAGCATCACTAATTGACTTTGCAAGTTCTTTTCTGCCCAGTTTGGGCTCTGTTCATGGGACTTATCAACACAGAGCTCTAGGTCATCACCATCATGCCTACCAAGATGTGAAACTCTTGGCCTTCAGATGTTGGGGTCAGCACCACGGACAGCTCCCAGCACATCAGAGCTCCTAGACTTCAGGCGGAAATTTTCTCCTTGTCCTTACTGTTGTTTTTTTCAGAAGCCCCACCAACACCTAGAGAAGCAAATTCAGAGCTCTGCCTAGGGTTTGGAGAACTGGAGAAAATTCCAGAGCTCCACATGTTGGTGGTCATCAGGCCGTGAGATAGGGGTCAGGGAGGCGGGCGTTGGAAGAGGAAGGACTAAATGTGCCAGATCTTTCTTAGGGTCTCTGTCCTACCCCTTTTAATCCAGTTTTCCTCTTCACTTCTCCAAGGAATTTTTAATTTATTTTTTTAGCTTATGAAAATCACACCCTGGGTATTTTCAAGGAATGAATAAATCAATATGTTTCCAAAGCAGGTAAGTAAAGTGCCATCCCGGACAGGGGAGAAATGAATTGCCGCTGGAGAGCCCTGTGGCCCTTGGGGTCTCTGCAGTGGTGGATATATCTATAAATAAAGAACACCAGCTATGATGTGAGCAATGCAGCCCCATCAAATGCTTATTACAGGACAGGCAGACAATCTGGTGCTTTAAGTGTGTTACGTCACTGGGTACCCTTATGCTCCACCAACTTTATTGATAATGTGTGCTGAGAGGATGGGTGGTGTCTTAGTCATCTAGTGATGCTATAACAGGAATACTACAAGTGGATGTCTTTAACAAAGAGAAATTTATTTTCTCACAGTCTAGTAGGTTACAAGTCCAAATTCAGGGCATCGGCTCCAGTGGAAGGCTCTCTCTCTGTCTGCTCCTTGTCCTCAATCTTCCCCTGGTCGAGGAGCTTCTCAGGCACAGGGTCCTCAGGTCAAAGGATGCACTCTGCTTCCGGCTCTGCTTTCTTGGTGGTATGAGGTCCTCTGCTCTCTGCTTGCTTCCCTTTCCTTTAATCTCTTGAGATATAAAAGGTGTACAGACCACTCCCCAGGGAAATTTCTTTTACATTGGATCAGGGAGGTGACCTGAGTAAGGGTGTTGTTACGATCCCACCCTAATCCTGTCAACATAAAATTACAATCACAAAATGGAGGACAACCACGCAACACTGGGAATCATGGCCTAACGAAATTGACACATATTTTTGGGGGGACACAATTCAATCCATGACAGGTGGCTTTCTCGTTGTTACGCAACTAAATGGAGGAGCTTCCAAGGAAGTCAGAACCCTTGACTTGACAACACATGCTTGGAATCACTTCTCCAAGGAGTACCTCCATCCCAGCCAAATGCTGATACTTCTGGTCAGTGTTCCAACCTGTAGAATGGGAACAATGACTTCCTACAGCTGACGCTGCTGTTGGGTTGCCTGCCCCACATCAACTCTTCTCTCCACCATCCTTAGGAGCAGTTTGTTTGTTCCACGTGGCAACGTGCTTAGCTGTAGACACTCATATCCACACAATTCCCTGAGGCCAGGGTCACCTATGAGACCCTGGTCCAGTCAATGAGATGTAAACAGTGGTCTCCTGGGTGGGCAGGACTCCTGGGAAAGCTACTACTTTCTTGATCCAAGGAGGCTGACTCAGCAGACTCACATCTTCAGTCTTCACCCTTCTTCAAGCCCAGAATGTCCATGATGTCCGGGGATGCTGCAGCCATCTTGTGACCATGAGGTTGAGCACAGAAAGATGAAGAAGACAGGGCCCCTGGTGTCACTGTGGAGTTGTCACACTGGCCCTCGACTTCTGACCTTTGAACTTACTGTAACGTGAGAAAAATCCATCTAAATGTGGAGAAGCCACCGTGGATTCACAGGCAGGCTTGGCCTGAGGCCACAGCATTCCTCTGCTCCCGAGTCCAGTCCTCAAAGCCACCCACAGGAGCAGGGGCCATACAGAATGAGTTGGAGTCAGACTAAGCTGGCAGCGGTTTGAGGATAAAGGAAAGGAGAAGCCCAGGTGTGAAAGGGCTGGTGTAATGGGAGAGCACAGGATGGTGCAGGCCTGAGTATGGACCATAGCTGGGGGAAGATGGAGGGAGCAAGGCAGCAGGGAGAGACTTGGAGGCTAGGGCACCAGGGCCCACAGATGAATGGGGTGTGCAGCCTCAGAGGGGCTCCCCAGAAGTCCTCCTAGAGGAAGAAGACGGGAAGAGGAGAAGGAGCAGGACTGACGCTCGCAGAAGCCCACACACAGAGGGGCCAGGCGTGAGTTATCCCATGCCCTAGCCTGATGCCTGGAGGGGATTCTGCTCTGCACAGCTGGCTGGCAAGGAGTCTGTCATCAGAGCCACGTCGGTGGCTGCTGGAATGGGCGCGATGACACTTCAGGAAATACTCTCCAGACCCAGATGGAGAGCAGATTGAGGCTTCTCTGGGACTCTGCTTTCGAAGAACCCAAGGCATCCCATTTTCATCTGAGGCTCCGGTGTTAATTTAACGAACACTGCGCCTCTGTGCTGGCACTTGGGGTCTCAGCCCCAGAGAGGTGCTGTGACAGCAGGCATGAAGTCCTGAAAGAGGCTTGGGGCGCAGGTATCTCAGCGGCGGCCCAGCCCCTCTGCCTACAGCTGGGTTATTACTGCGCTAGCCAAGCACCTGGGCTCCGCCTTCCTCTACCGCGTGGTTGCGCGGAGCCTGAGGCTGGTTCTGACCAACGAGCTGTGAGCAGAAGGGGGCGTGGCACTCCTGGCCTGAGTATTTAATTGCTGATGCAGGAGCTTCCGGAGGGCTCTGTCCCCTCCACCCCTGGGTCAGCGCTGTCCACACGGCCGCCCCACTAGCCTGCGGCCCACTATGCACGTGCGTGTAAACAAGACCTTAACTTTTGTTGTTTTAAACTACTCAGTTTTTTTGTTTTTACATCGTTATGTAACCCATGCTGACTGAGGTAGGCACCAAGATACAGTCAATTTATAATTCCAAATGAGCTTCCAGACCAAAACGTATGTTTTCCAAAGGAAATCTCTGAGAAGTGACTTCATGCATCTAAAACCTCCCACCTGTGGCAAGTGTAGAGCCCTGCTGGCACCATGGTTAAGAACTACAACTACTAACCAAAAGGGTTGGCAGTTCAAATCCAGCAGCCGCTCTTTGGAAGCTCTATGGGGCAGTTCTGCTCTGTCCCACAGGGTCACTATGAGTCAGAATCAACTGCACCGCAAAGGGTTATGGAAAGCATAGAAAAGGGTGGAAAGGTGGAAAGGAAGGCAGGGATTAGAGACAGAAAGTGGAGAACTAATTAACATAAAAAAAAACACCGTATTTCCAAACAGAGTTCCAGCCACAGGTCCGGGGCCAGGACTTCAATGTGTACTTTAGGAAACACAGTGCAATCCACACCACCTGTCCTTGCGGGGCGGGGGTCGATGAACGGCCTGCAAATGGTCACACGAGAGAGCAGGTGATGTCAACCACTTAGCTCGGAGGTGGCAGCAGGGATGGGGGAGGGAGGCATGCTGAATGAGCTCACGGAGTCTCCAAATATGGGAAGGTCTGCACCATCAGGACCAGAGCCCTACGTCGGGAAAGCGTAAGGTTCTGGTATCACAGCCACTGGCTTCCTACCCTACCAGTTCTGGGTCAGGATGCAACTGGGCTGCTTGTTCAGCCTGTCCAAACCTGGGGCCCTCCTCCAAGAAACAGGAGGGCAGCCCTCACCTGGTGGGTGGGTGCTGAAGACCAGAGATCCAACACATAGGGTCCGAGGGGGTGGGTCCTCAGCAAGGATTCTAGGACGCCTGTGGTTCCCCTCCCAGAGTTGCCCTGGCACACTGCCCACTCCCATGGTGTGCCTCCCCCAATGCTCAGTGCCTATCAGAGGTAGGTGAACACTAGGAGGGCAGGTGAACACCAGTAGAACCCAGGAGGGCAAGTGGACACCATGAGGACCCAGTAGGAGAGGTGGACACCAGGAGGACCCAGGAGGGCAGGTGGACACCAGGAGGAGCCAGAAAGGCAGGTGGACACCAGGAGGACCCAGGAGGGCAGGTGGACACCTGGAGGACCCAAGAGGGCAGGTGAACACTAGTAGAACCCAGGAGGGAAAGTGGACACCAGGAGGACCCAGGAGGACAAGTGGACACCAGGAGGACCCAGGAGGGCAGGTGGACACCAGGAGGAGCCAGGAAGGCAGGTGGACACCAGGAGGACCCAGGAGGGCAGGTGAACACCAGGAGAACTGAGGCCGGCTGGCCAGACCAGGTGGCTGGTCACAGGGCTGGAGGAGCAGCTGGCAGGCACCCAAAGAGCCAGAGGAGGAGGCCCATCTCAGCTGTCAGCTCCTCTGGAGGGGCCAAGGGAGCAAGCACAGCTGGACAGAGAGGGCTGTGTACATAGTGCAGGGTACTGTACCTACTCACTGATGGTGAGGTGCTAAGTATCCATCCCCCAGCAGTCTTTGTGGGGATGTGCCAGGGGCTGATGGGATTAAGCCCGTGTAGCTTGTTGCCATAGCACTCCTGCCAGTTGCAGAAATGGGTCACACACTCACTTCCCCCTCAGTTTTGAACTTCTGTAAAATAATGACAAATTGGATCCGAGCGTGTGCCGCTGTGAGCTCACCCTGTGGCCAGCTTCCTGAACGGCCTGCTGCCGTAATGAGCCACTGGCCGAGAAGAGGGCACTGCCTGCCCGCTGGCCAGCTCTGGGCGCCAATTTGTCTGTGTTCCGAGGCACACTGGCAATTCCCTCAGTGGAAGTCCTTCAGGAAGTCTGACCTCTGTGATCCTGCCCATGTTTGCTGACGGGTCCACACTGTGATCAATTGGCCAGGGAGGCCTGTGGGTCCTGCCAGTGGGTAAGGCTTCATCTGCTCTGTAAATGTCCCCACACCTCATTTTCAATTTGACCAGAGACGGGGGGCCCCACAGCAACTCCATACTGTCTGGCCACACCCTGCCTAGGACTGCAGCCTACGGTGTGTCTAGTGGTGAAGATACGGAGGACGTGGAGGTGAAGAGCCGTGGGCCACCTTTGTGGTCGAGGGCTAACCTTTTGCAGGCTCAGAGATGCTAAAAAATGGGGGTGGGCAGAGCACACTTTAGTGGGCAGAAGGGTGGCCCCTAAAAAGGTATGTCCACATCCTGGAACCTGTGAGTGGGACTTCGTGTGAGAAGTGTCTTTGCAGCTGTGACTAAGGATCTCAAAATGAGGTCATCTTACCTCTAATGACCAGTGTTCTTCTAAGGGACAGAAAAGAAGACAGAGTGAAGATGGCCATGTGAAGATGGAGCAGAGATTGGAGTGATGTGGCACAAGCCAAGGAACACCCAGAGCCACCAGAAGGTGGAAGAGACAAGGAAATGTCCTCCCCTAGAGCTCCTGGAGGAAGCATGGCCCTGCCTACACCATGATTTCAGTCTTTGGCCTCCAGAGCCTTGAGAGGATAAATGTTTGTGGTCGTAAGTTCCCCAGTGTGTGGTGCTGTTATGGCAGCCCAGGAAATGTGTACCAGCACAAACACAACAGAGCATGTGCCTCACTGGAGTGGTCTGGCCCTGGAGGTCAGCTGCAGTGGGAGAGGAAAGGGCCCCAGAGCCCAGGGAGGACTGGGGACCCATGCTTCTGTGTCCTTGCGCACTTTCTGGCGTCTCTGACCTCTGTAGGTTGGAGATGCTGGCCTGCGAGTGACAGCTCAGATGGGAGCTCAGGAGAGCTCTAGGACATGGGGGACACAGGGCTGCCGTCTGCAGGCTGGAGAATGTGTGGAGTCAGAGACACACGGCCCTAGAGGCCATCCAGCTGTGCGGCCTTGGGCAGCAGCTCACACCACCCCATGTTTCCCGAGGGACCAGCAGGGAGCAGGGTGAGTGGGCCCTCTGTGGGAGAGCTGATGTTCCAGTGGGGAGGAGGGGACACACAGCCACGTGGGAAGTCCAGCTGGGCTCCAATGCTGAGCAGAGGGTAAGCGGGTGAACAGTAGGGGGCAGAGCGTCCGTGTGGGGGTGGGTTCCAGGACGATCTCATCAAGGAGGTGACAAGGAGCAGGGTGGAGGGGCTATGTGGGGGCAGGTTCCAGGGGCAATGTGGGGGTGGGTTCCAGGGGCCCTGTGGGGGTGGGTTCCAGAGGCCCTGTGGGGGTGGGTTCCAGGGGCTGAGTGGAGGTGAGTTCCAGGGGCCCTGTGGGGGTGGGTGCCAGGATGCTGTCATCGAGAAGGTGACAAGGAGGGATGAGGAAGGCTTGTTGAGCAGAGATCTGAGGAGGGAGCATTTCAGGCGGAGGGAGTGGCCATAGATGGACAAAACACAGGTGGGACAGGTGCACGGGGGCAGGGAGAGAGTCACCAGGTGAGCTAAGACAGGTGGGCAGGCAGGCATTGGCTGTAAGCCTTTGGAAGACCAGGAGAGGAATGTGGGTGTTGCCGTGTGTGGTGGGGAGCCAGGGCACTGTGAAGAGGAGCGTGAGGGTACTGGTCTGGTCCTGGGTGTGGAGCAGGCACTACAGGGCACAGGGTTGGGCGGGTCACCTGCTGGAGGCACTTGCTGTGGCCTGGGAGCTGAAGGTGATGTAGAGTGAGTGGCACTGATGGAGGTAGAGGGACTGGACGGATCTGGAATGGAGCTGTGTCCACACCATGTCATGCTTGGCTGAGTGTTGGTGTGAGGGAGAGAGGAACCAGGAATGCCCCCTGGGGTTCTGTCCTGAGCACCCGGGAGGCTGTGGTGGTGGATGGGGAAGGTGACGAGCCGTGAACAGGAAGGCGTGGGCTTGGGCATGGCTGGAGACAATGGGGGTCCGGTTTGGACCTGTCCACAAAGCTGTCTATCAGCCACCCAAGGTCAGACCTGCACTCAGCAATGTGGGGCCAGCCCTATCTCCAGACTCTGTCCCCAGCCAGAGGGGGCTGAGAAGGGCTGGAGGTGGACATAGGGGCAACTGTTAACTTAGGCGATGAAGGTCCAGGGCAGGACCTTCTAAGGAGAAACAATGCGCTTGAGGGATGCCTCTATGTGGACGTGCGGTGGGCCCCAGTGGAAGCCCAGGAGAGCGACAGCAGCCTTCCGCCCTGCCGTCCACCCTTAGCCTCCTCGCCCCCTCTGGCCGGAGCCTGGGGACCTGAAGTGGCTTTTACTTCTAGGCTTGATAGATGAAACACCTCTAGGCCTTGGCAACCCGCGTTCTGTGGAGTTGTATCAGCCGCAGGTCAAATGCACAGGGTTACAGGCGGCTTTTGCTTTTCTCCTCCTGCAGCCCCAGTGCGTGTGTTCTTACAGCATGTTCTGGGTTCCCCAGTCCTTGGAAGCTGAGGGCTTGGGGCTCTTGTGTGTCCCCTTGGAAGCTGAGAGGGTGGAGAGGCCCCATATGGGCTAGAGAGCCTTCTGGGGAAGCATAGGAGTCCTACTTGCAAACAAACACCAGCACACCCCATCTTGGGGAGCACACCTCATCTCGGGGAACCTGACAGGCAGATGCAGGAGATCTAGGGCTCAGACTCAGGGCGGGGCTGGCGGGGCTTCCTAGGGATGCAGACGGACTGTCCGCCTGCTGTGGAGAGTGGCAGTGTGGACTCTTCCTCCCCGGACTGGGGGGCGGGGGTAGCTTTCCGGATTTCCTTCCTGATCATCCAGGCAGGAGCCCTCTCCTTGGCTGAACAAAAACATCGTGTGGAGGTGCTTGAGCATGGATTTGGAGGAAGAAAAAATTCCCGTGGTGCCGTCTAGGCAATTAGTGGATATTCATATGACATGCTCTGGGCACCCGAGTCTGTGTCAGGCTTGTGGGAGCGCTGAGGAGGCAAGATGGAGCTCCGAGGCCCTAGCCTGGGGGGCTAAGGGAGTATCCTAAGATGATTTGAGGGCAAAGCGGTGTAAGTCTAAACAGTAGGACCAAGTGTGATGTGGGACGTCAAAGAAGGAAGAAGGGCCCCTCGGAGGCTCTAATTAGGACACTGGCTGGACTCCTAATCCTGCCTCAAAGCCCAGCTTGAGTATCAATTCCTTGTTCAGTAAACATTTAGAAAGCCCCTACAGTGCAGCAGGCCGTTTCAGACTCCAGGAATCTGGCAGAAAACAGAACACAGTCCCTGCCCTCGGACTTACAATCGAGAGGGCAGAAGGAATAAACAAATAAGCAGATAATATGTCAGGTGGCAAAACATGTTGGAGGGATGAATTTGAGAGTCATCAAAGGATGGGAAGTGTTTAAAACCACATGACAGGGTGAAACCAGCAAGGGAGTGAGTATGGATGGGAAAGCAGACCCAGGTGTGAGCCCAGGGCCTCTGGCATCTGGAGAACACTCTGGAGTGACTTCAATGCCACCTCTTCTGTGCTTTCTCAGTACGGCCCACCCACACTCCCATCTACCCATCCACCTCCCCACGCACCCACCCACCCACCCATCCATCCATCCATCCATCCATCCATCCATCCATCCATCCATCCATCCATCCATCCATCCATCCATCCATCCATCCATCCATCCATCCATCCATCCATCCATCCATCCATCCATCCATCCATCCATCCATCCATCCATCCATCCATCCATCCATCCATCCATCCATCCATCCATCCATCCATCCATCCATCCACCCACCCATCCATCCTTTTATGCATACACTTACCCACCCACCCACTCATTCATTCAACAAATATTTTCCAGCCTTAGGTTGAGTGTTGGGGACACATGATAAAGAGGGCAGAGCTGGCCCTTGTTCTCATGGAGCTTAGAGCCTGGTGGAGGAGGCAGACGACAAAGCAATGAAATACTTGCAGGTAAGTGGGAGTCACAGGTGGTCGTGGTGGGCCCAAGAGGGCACATGTGCTTCTGTGGGGCATTGATCACCAGCCCTATACCTACCAGCCACATGTCTGCTCTGCCCTGCAGACTGGGAGCCCCTGAACCCCAGACACTGACCCCAGGGGACCAGTATACCTTTGATTTGCATTGTGGACTGACTCCAGCTGAGGCTTGAAGGGTGAGTAAGATGGGGCTCAACAGAGAATAAGGATCAGGGAAGGACGTTCTGGCAGGGGGAACGGCCTGAGCAAAGGCAAGGGGAGAGGTGATGAGTGCCTGTATGTGAAAGGAGGCTACTACAAGGAGAGGGCTCAGGCAGAGGCATGGGAGGAGAGGGCCCTGGTGTGGATGGGGGTGGAGTCAGGAGAACAGGAGATTCCAGGTTGCAGAGGAGGCAGGGGCAGGAAGGAGCACAGTAGGAGTTCATTTATTGCCTGCAGGCCTGAGCGGGTGGGGAGGCTTCCAGGATGGAGGCTCCAGGGACAAGTGTCGGACCCCAGACAGCAGTGCTGGCCCTGGAGTGTCCTGGTGGCCCCCATCGCAGCCCCACAATTGCCGCCTGCTCTCTTCTTGAAGACGCCGTGAGGGAGGTGAAGACACGCAGGAGGATGGGGTGAAGGCCCTTCCAGCTGCTTGGAGGCCCCAGCCTTGGTCACTGCCCCCCTACCCGAAGAGCTGCGCTGTGATTGGCTGCTCTGCAGATGAGCAAATGCTGGTGCTGACGGGGTGCAGCCGTCCCCAGGTGCTGCCTCTTCTCCCCGCTGTGTGGGGCGTGCATGTTCTGTGGGAGGGGAGAGGCAGGCGTGCGAGGTGGGACTGACCCACTTAGAGCAATTCGACTCTTCCACACCCTGCTGCCTCTGGCTGCTCCACAGCCTCTGCTGGAATTGCCACCATGCTTCCAAAACACGTCCCAAGATGAAGCATCACTCACCGAAAGGTCTAGAAGCTCAGAGAGGTGGGCACTCCAGCATTTACAGATGTGGCAAGGGTTGTTGGTGCAGCCAAACCTCAGCCCAACTGAACAGAAAGGCCCTGACGAGGCAGGTGGAAGGATGAAATGCCAGCCACCGGGCACAGGGGATGGGGCTCTGCTCTTGACATTGCTGCAGACGAGGCGAGTGACGATGAGCCAGGCACCTGATCCTCCTCTAGGCCTCCATTTTCTCATCTGCAAAATGGGATGACAGTCCCTCTGCTACAGGGGATGTCAAAGCAGTGATTTGACAAACGCTGTTAGCTGCAAAGTGCGAGTCCACATTTAAATATAGAATACAGAACATTGCCGTTATTAGACACACACGTGTACATATGCAGACACATGCACGCACATACATGCACACACACGTGTATACACACACTTGCACGTGTACATGCACACAGACACACTGCGTTTTGCCCTTACTGCCCTCCTTGGTCAATTTGCTCACTGCGCTCAGGGCCTCAGTGGTGCCCCGAGCTGCCCCCCAGGTGGTGGTGAGCCCCCGTGCTGGGCAGTCATGCCGAGGGATGAAGAGAGTGGCCATCCCATGGAGTGTTGCTCTCAGACCTGCAGGAGGAGGGGGAGGCATCGCTGAACCAGCGACAGACATGGGTCTCTATGGGACAGAACTTATGGCTTGCGGGTACCTTGAGATAACAAGCTAGAGTTCAGAGTGTGACTGAGCCCCCGCCAGCCCATGCCCCTGACCTCCACAGAGGCCTGGAGTGAGGAAAGCATTTCTGGCAAAGGGAACAACCTGAGCAAGGGCCCGGTGGTCAGAAGGGCGACTGAGAATGACTGGGGTGCTGGTCAGAGAGGGCGGCCGAGAACGACTGGGGTGCGGAGAGGAGGTGGAGGGAGTGAGGTGGGGGCAAACAGGTCGGGGGAAGGGCAGAGAGGGGCCCTCGTGGTCCTGCCTCCTCCTTGCAAAGCGGTCCTCAGGTAAAGCTTCCATACCAGTTCTTCCCATCTGCCTGTGAAGCCCAGGTGAGTCCCAGGTGATTTTCCCCCTCCCAAGGCTGAATAAGAGATTCTGGCCCCTGGGGAGGGGCTTTCACAGAGGAGAGTCTTTGAGGCAGCTGTATCCTCCTGCCCAAACCCCGGACCAGGACCAGGACTTGGACTGGGACCAGGGAGCTCAGGCATGAGGCCTGAGTGGGGCCCGGGCTCCGGGTCAGCACAGCCCCCAAGGCACCACTTTCGCCCGCGCCTCCTGGCTGGTGCAGGGCAGTGCCCTTGCTGAAAGTTGGCTGCTAAGACCTGCTTACAGAGAGTTGGGCTTGTTCAGGGAGTGAGTTCACGGTGGCATGGTGGCCCCTCCATGCAGAAGCAGCGTGGTGGAGAGGCTGAGAGGAGTTGCCGGATTCAAGGCCAGGACATGGGGTCTGGGTGCTGTCTGAGCCCCCTGTTCTTCTGCTGATAAAATGGGGGTGAGAGGTGAGGTGGGGAGACAGGGGGCCCGGACGGCAGAGGGCCTGGCTGCAAGCCAAGGGGACAACTGCTCCATCACCTCATTCGTGTGATTCGGGTCTGAATGTGGCTCATCTCCCCCTGGACTCTGGCTCCTTGGGGCCAGGATGGGCCTGGCCTATCCTTCTGCCCCACCCCCAGCAGTTTGTCCCAGAATGGAAGTCAGCAAGCATTTGTTAGCTATTTGTTAAATTCAGTGCATGTCTCCCTTGCTCAGGTCCAGGCTCTAGCCATCCCTGCCTGCTTCGGTCATGAAGTCACAGCCTTCACTAGGCACGAGCACTGGCCTTGCCAGTTCCCCTGGCCACCATTACAGGCCGCTGTGACAGGCCACCGTGACAGGCCACCATGACAGGCATCTGGCTGAGCCAGACTGCAGGGCGGGGATGAGGTCGGTCTCACCCACCTTTACACAGGCACTGCTCAGAGAAGTTCCTGGAACCTTGGTGAAGGAAGGACCTGGGAGGACCCTGGAAGAGGAGGAGGGGCTGGGCTTCGGTTCTGCCCTCCAGGAGTCTCCAGGGACCCTGCTGGGAAAGGCTGCCTGACTCACTGCCCACCTGCCCCTGGCCTGAGTTCTCCCCCACCGTGGCCTGCCTCCTTCTGCGGGGTCTGGGGCTGTGCCTCTCTGGGCTCCACTGTGCCTGTTATCATCTGTAGAAAGCTCTGTGGGGCCAGCTGCTCTCCGGAGGCGTGCAGACAGGCACTCAAGGCTGGGGAGGAGGGCACGCGGGGTTCACACTCCCCCAGCCACCTTCCACCTGAGTGCCATTAATCACAGGCCAGGTTCGGGGTTTTTCCACCACCTCCTCAGGCCTCCGCTGCCTCCCTGACAGTGACTTAATTAGCTCTCTGTTTTCCAAACAGGCAAAGCGTGACTCAGCACTTTCTCACAAGGTCTAAATTTGTCACTGACCCCCTGGGTGGCCCTTAGCCAGGCCCTTTGAAATTAGATCATGAGGTAGGAGAGGGAATTAGAGGTGATTTCCAGCAGCGATGCTCATGGCAGGATCAGGGGGTCCCTGTCCCACAAGGCTTTCTCCTTGCGCAGCCTAGGGTCGCAAGTCCCAGGCCCTGTCCCTAGCTTCCCCCCTCGCGCCCTCTGGCCCCAGCGGGACCTCAGTGCCCCCGGTGCTGGAAGCAGCACCCAAGCTCAGCACCGCACTGTCCATCCCAACTGGGTGGGGTTATTGGGCTGTCCAGGGCAGCTCTTGGGGTCCGAGGTGCAGTCTCCTGCCCTCTGATAGCCAGGGAGGCCAGCAAGGGGTCTCTGATGCCTAGAGGACACAGGTTAGCCTCTGGCAGCTGTAGAGGCCGTGAGCTAGCCACTTCCCTCTGTCTCTCCCCCTCCTTCCCTGCCTCCCTCCCCCTCCCCGCCCTCCCCATCTCTCTCTGCCCCTGTCCGTCTCTCCCTGCCCCCCTCCATCTCTCCCTGCTCCCTCCTTCTCTCCCTGCCCCCTCCATCTCTCCCTGGCCCCTCCATCTCTCCCTGCCCCCCTCCATCCCTCCCTGCCCCCCTCCATCTTTCCCTGTCTCCCTCCCTCAAGGCCTGGCTCCAGTGGCACCTCCCCCAGGAAGCCCTCCTTGACTGTGCCCCTCCCCCAGGTCTCTCCTCTCTGGATAGGGAGGGCAGGTAGGGTTTGTGTCACCCTGGCCAGACAAGGCCCTGACTCTCACTGTGCCCTTGGTCAGATGGGGAAAGGGACGATCTGTATCCCCAGATCCACATGAGGTGTCCTAGCCCTGGCTCAGCCACTAACCCCCCTTTCTGGGCCTCAGTTTCCCTCTCAGCACAGCAGCAGGGTAGGTGCCAAATTCAGCTTGTCATCGGAACCACCCACCTTTGAAAACCCCCCTCACCAGCCCTCACATGAGGGTAGACCCTCTGGGATCCCAGGCCATGGCCATTTTGAAAGTCAGGGCAAATTGGAGAAAGCAGCTCCCAGGAGGCCCAGTCTATTTGTGCCTGTGCCCCCCACCCCACCTGCCCAGCACACCCCCTTTTTATGGACGGTGTGAGCACCTGCCTTCCGTTTGCCTCGGGGAGATGGGGGGTGGTTGGGGGAGGGAAAGCCCAGGTTTTCTCTTCTTTGAGGAGGCTCTGAGCCAGGTGTCTGTGCTGGGGCAATTTCTGTCTACACCAAACCCTCCTTCCCTCTCATGTCCCTTCCCCTGTCCACTGTGCCTCTGCAGCCCCCCAGATGTGGGCGGGCAGTGGGTGGGTATGGGGCTGTGCCAGGGAGTCTCCCCTGGCTGCTGTAACCAGCCACCACCAACTGAGAGGCGGGAGACCTCGCACCCTTCTCATCTTGCAGCCTGGAGGCCAGAAGTCCGGCATGGTCTCACTGGGCTGGAATCAAGGTGTTAGAGGCTGGTGCCTTCTGGAGGCTCCAAGGGAGAATCTGTGTCCTGGCATTATTCAGCTCCAAGAGGCTGACTGCACTCTTGGGCTCAGGGCCCCTCACTCCTAGAGGTACCTACACTCCTGGGCTCAGAGCCCCTCATTCCTGGAGGTACCCATACTCCTGGGCTCAGGCCCCTCAGTCCTAGAGGCCACCCACACTCCTGGGCTCAGGGCCCTCAGTCCTAGAGACACCCATACTCCTGGGCTCAAGGCCCCGTCCCGCACCTTCCAGGCCAGCAGCACAGCAGGTCCTCTTCTCTGACGTCTGCTCTGTCCTCCTTCTCTCTGCCTCTGCCCCTCCTGCCCCCCTCTTACAAGGACCCTCGTGATTGTTGGGCCCACCAGGTGATCCAGCACACCCCCATCTCAGGATCCTAGAGTCTCCTCTGCAAAGTCCCTGTTGCCGTGAAAGGTGACACAGTCACAGGTTCTGGGGGTTAGGATGTGGATATCTTTGGGGGGCCATTATTCTGTCTACCACAGAGCCACAGGCTGTATGCCCGTGTGTGACCAGGCTCAGGGACAGGGCTCAGAGGGTCAACCCTTGTCATCACCCGAGGCTAAGCTCAGCCTGAAGAACATCTACTGACCTCTGAGGCTGAGGAGGGCCGGGTCCTTATTCATGGTCTTCCAGAGGCAGTGGGCCAGCTGCTGCCATCAGACAAGCATGCTGACACCCTTAGACTAGTGTGTTGGAGGCACTGGGCTGATGGCCACTGTCAAACAAACATGCTGGAAGCACCAGGCTGACTGCTGCCATCAGACAAGTGTGCCGGAGGCACAGTGAGCAGGCGGCCACCCTTTCATTACTGGCTGCAATACATAATTGTGGAGGTAGAATAAATTACAAGTTCACATGGGTGATTACTCCCGGCTTTTCCTGCCACCATTAAGCAGCTAAATGATACAGCCAGATGCTCCAAAACAGGCCACTCAGCTCAGTGTCCACACGGCCAGAGCTGACATGCAGTGCCTGAGGCAAAGGCAGAGCTGGGATGGACTCGGTGCCTGAGACAAGCACAGAGCCGGGATGGACGTGGTGCCTGAGACAAGGACAGAGCTGGGATGGACGCGGTGCCTCAGGCAAAGGCAGAGCTGGGATGGACATGGTGCCTGAGACAAGCACAGAGCCGGGATGGACGTGATGCCTGAGGCAAAGGCAGAGCCGGGATGGACATGGTGCCTGAGACAAGGACAGAGCCGGGATGGACGTGGTGCCTGAGACAAGGACAGAGCCGGGATGGACGAGGTGCCTTAGGCAAAGGCAGAGCTGGGATGGACACGGGGCCTGAGACAAGCACAGAGCCGGGATGGACGTGATGCCTGAGGCAAAGGCAGAGCCGGGATGGACGTGGTGCCTGAGACAAGGACAGAGCCGGGATGGACGTGATGCCTGAGGCAAAGGCAGAGCCGGGATGGACGTGGTGCCTGAGACAAGCACAGAGCTGGGATGGACGTGGTGCCTGAGACAAGCTCAGAGCCGGAATGGACATGGTGCCTGAGACAAGGACAGAGCCGGGATGGACGCGGTGCCTCAGGCAAAGGCAGAGCTGGGATGGACACGGTGCCTGAGACAAGCACAGAGCCGGGATGGACGTGATGCCTGAGGCAAAGGCAGAGCCGGGATGGACGTGGTGCCTGAGACAAGCACAGAGCCGGGATGGACGTGGTGCCTGAGACAAATGCAGAACCGGGATGGACGTAGTGCCTGAGGCAGGCACAGAGCAGGGACGGACGCGGTGCCTGAGACAAGCACAGAGCTGAGATGGACAGCAGCCAGAATCAGGCTCAGGGCTCGTGCAGCCGGCTTTGTCCCTCAGGCCCCGAGTTCCTCCTGGGACCTTCTCCTGCAGGCTGTGGGCAGGCCGTGGCTTCCTGTTGAGGTCCCCTGCCAGAGCCCAGCGGGTCCCCATCCAGGTGTGAGCCGTGTCCCCCCATGGCACCCCCACCCTTTCTTTGCCCTGGTTTTGTTTCCTGAGAAAAGGTGCTGCTCTTCCTGGAGAAATGGAAGGGGGGTCCACTTGGCTTGCTCCTGGATGTCGCTATGCAGGCCCCGGCAGGGGGGCTCAGGTCCCCAGACCTTCTGGGTCTCTCTCTCCCGGAACTCCTGCTGAGTCCCCGGCTCCAACAACGGAGAGGTGGCTGGTGCAGTGGCCGGCAGAGGGAGACCCCGGCTCCCACGCAGCCTTTGCTGGGCCTTCTCTTTGGATTTAATGAGTCACTTGATTTCGGTTTTCTGGGTGGCTATATTGTTGGGGAAACCCCGGTGGCGTAGTGGTTAAGTGCTACGGCTGCTAACCAAAGGGTCGGCAGTTCGAATCCACCAGGCGCCCCTTGGAAACTCCATGGGGCAGCTCTAGTCTGTCCTGTACGGTCGCTGTGAGTCGGGATCGACGCGACGGCCCTGGGTTTGGTCTGGTTATATTGTTGGTGTTAGCTGCTGTTAAGTCAGCTGCAACTCATCGTGACCACATGCGTGACAGAACACAACGTTGCCTGGTCCTGCGCCTCCCCACGATTGTTAGTGATCAAGGCCATCGTTGTGGCTGTCATGCCATCCGTCTCCTGGAGGGTTTCCTTCATTTTCACTGATGCTCTACTTTGCCAAACACAGTGCCCTTTTCTAGTGATTGATCTTTCCTGATGAAGCGTCCCCAGTAAGTGTGGGTGGGTATGGGAGCACCTGCTTCCCAGCCGGGGGGCAATCCTCACCAGCCCAGACCTGCGGTCTTCTTTAATCCAGCAGCGTGACCTCTCCCTGCTCCAAGCCCTCGGCTTCTGCCCGACGCCCTCTGATGGGTCCAGATGCTTAGCAGCTGCGTATCCTGGGATGAGAGACCTGGTGGTTCACCTGCAGACGGTAAACAGGACACCCAGCCTACAGGTGATGCCAGCAAGCCGGGAGCCCAGCACGCAGCCAGCGATCAGCCATGTGGTGATGGTATAGATGGCGTCACTCAGACTCGGCTGGTCTGGCGTCCACGACAGGCCAGGCCTCCAGCAAGCTGGCTCTGGGGCTTCTGGAATGGCCAGTGACCTCTCTGGACAGCCTGTGCTTATCCCTTTAGCCACTTCAGGGGTGCTGGGTTGGGATCAGCCACCAGCAAGTCCCCTTCTTCTACAGGTGAAGGAATAAAGGAGGCAGGCGCCTGCTAAGACT
This sequence comes from Elephas maximus indicus, assembly GCF_024166365.1. Lineage (NCBI taxonomy): Eukaryota > Metazoa > Chordata > Mammalia > Proboscidea > Elephantidae > Elephas > Elephas maximus. Next base: position 3,556,728 of record NC_064827.1, read on the forward strand.
GTTGGCTTTGTGGGTGTGATGGTGAAGTGAACACCACGTAGGAGCCTCCGTCAGGTAAGGGAGAAATGAGCTCAGGGTGAGTGCTGCCCAAGATCACCCTACTGTGTCCGGCCAGACCCAAAGCCAGTGTCTCTGGGTGTGGCCTAAGAGGCACAGTGGGAAGGACTGGTCCCCGCTCCCACTCCCACCCACTTCCTGCTTCCTGAGTATCGAGAAAGCCACATTTCCCAGCCTCCCTTGGACTTAGGTTGTGGTCATGTGATGGACTCTGGCCATTGGGATGGGGCTGAGCCAGGAACCCCTGCAGGGACTGGAGATGGCAGGTGGAAGATGCCTGGGTCCCTGAGTGTCTTAGTCATCTAGTGCTGCTATAACAGAAATACCTCAAGTGGATGGCTTTAGCAGAGAGACGTTTATTCTCTCACAGTCCAATAGGCTAGAAGTCCAAATTCAGGGCCTCAGCTCCAGGGGAAGACTTTCTCTCTGTCAGCTCTGGAGGAAGGTCCTTCTCATCAATCTTCCCTTGGTCTGAGAGCATCTCAGCGCAGGAACCTCAGGTCCAAAGGACGCACTCTGCTCCCAGCACTGCTTTCTTGGTGATATGAGGTCCCCATGTCTCTCTGCTAGCTTCTCTCTTTTATATCTCAAAAGAGATTGGCTTAAGACACTACCTAATCTCGTAGACCTCATCACTATAACTGCCACTAATCCATCTCATTACATCATAGTGGTAGGATTTACAACACGTAGGGAAATCACATCAGATGAGAAAATGGTAGACAATTATACAATCATACAAGGGAATCATGACCTAGCCAAGCTGACATATTTTGGGGGGACACAATTCAATCCCAAGTCACCGCATGGAGGAGAGAGGAGGCAGGGCGTCTATCCACTAACACTCAGTGTAGTGTCAGAAAAAAACATGACCTGCCCATCAGACCGTGGGGTCAGAGACACTGTTGTTTAAGAAGAGGCTACTAACAAGGGGGAGGGCAGTCTATTCCAAGAACTGGTGAGTAAATAGCAGCCGCAGTGGCCCCTGGAAATGCAAGTGTCCAGAAGGGTGGTGGCTGGAGTTGGGAAGGCCTGGCCCTGCTGCTTCCCCCTGGGGCTCAGGACCGATGTGGGGCTGCCACTTTGGCTTTGGCCTTGGCAGGTGCCTTCTAGATAACCAGATCTTCCCTCCCAGAGCCCTGTCCTGGTGTTCTCTGGCAGCGGTGGGGCCCGCTTCTCTCCCATTTTAGAAGTCAACCATTTTATCTCCAGAAAGGACCATCCAGGCTCCTCTGAAGCCCATCTCCCTGGTTTATAAAGTCAGCGACTTCACGGAGCTTGGTGGCCAGTGTTTCTTGCCGACCGTTTGTATGCTTCATCAGTTTCGCGACTTAAGGAAGGGACAGGGAGATGTGTATCTTCACCCACGGGATATCTACGAGCCTGAGCCTCCAATCAGTGCAGTCATATTCTGCTGACTTCGAGGAGGGCTGAAATGTCGTCTTGCGGGGGGAGCTCTGACCGTGGGGAGCTGGGCAGGGCTAGGCTGGGCTGCCGACATACTGAAAAACGACCTTGCCTGAGCACAGACAGTCGGCCCGGGGTGGGCGCAGCCTGAGAAGTGGGAGGGAAAGACACAGCCAGCACTCGTTCCCTGGGGGCTCATGGCCTCCCCGAGTGCCCGTTAGTGACACTCAGTGGGCAGTGGCTGATGGGACACAGATGTACACACCCCGGGGGCTGGGAGGGAGTCGGAGGTTATTGAGTCCCCCCTCCCCTATGTGATGTGCAGACATTCTCAACACCCCTGCCGCGTGCGAGTGATGCCCTTGCCTCTGCTTGCATGCCACCAGTGACAGGAGGCTCACCACTGTTAGAAACCTCCTTGCTGTACTTCCTCCCCTTGGTGGCTCTACCTCTGTAGGCCCATGGATTAAGTCTGATCCTGCCTCATCCAGACGTGGAGCTGAAACTGATAGGAAATAGGTGACCAGACCAGCCCCTCCCCAGACACCCGTGGCTAGCAGGGCTTCACTTTCCCCAATGTTGTGCTCTAGGCGCCTGACTAGCTCACCCCAGTCCCAGCCCCCGTGAACCCTCTTCCCGCCAAGCCAGCTCCCTCAGCCTGCACAGTCTTGCCTCCCAGCTTCCCTCTCCCTCCCTCTTCAGCTTTCTAAATCCCACTGGTGTCTAAGGCCTGATTCAAACACCAACTCCTCCAGGGAGCTCTCCCACGCCACCCCCTCTTGCTTCCCCCCTCGGGTCTGACACTTGCAGGTGTGAGCTCTCACCTGCAGCAACTGTGCAGACCCCTGAACTTCTCCGAGGCTGCTGGTACCCAGATGCAGGGGTGGGGCTGTGCATAGCACCCCTCCGAGGCCAGAGGGGACCCCTGGTCACTAAATGAACATGGAGGGGCTGAAGGAAATAGACTGATTGAGGAAGCCGTGTGGATGTGAGTTCCTCCTGTGGCTCCCTGGAAGTGTTTCCACCCGGTACCTCTTCCATGTGGCACAGATGCTGCCTCCTCCAGGAAGCCCTCCCAGGGTGGCTGTGTCTCCCGTGCCTGAAACAGCAGCTGGCATATAGTAGGTGCCCAGGAGGAATAGTTGACTGGCTCACTGAGCTGATAAGCAGGTTCTTATGGCTCCAATCAGCCAACCCATCAACTTATCAGACTGAATAATTGGCTGTTGTGTATGTCTCCGTGTTTCCCACGGCTCTGGTTCCATCCTTACAGCTGGCACCCCATGGATGGAACTCCAGACATCAGAAGAGAGGGCCTGAGAAGTCTTTGAGCAGAGTGTTCTCTCTGCTCTGAAGGAGGCAGTGAGGTCAAGAGAGTCCTGGGGCCCCACCCAGGTTGCCGAGGAAGGGGGACCACTGACCCACACCCCCAGCCCCCCCCACAGATGCTGCATCTCTTACCTCTCACGATCTGCTCTCAGTGAGGCGCAAAGGAGAGATCCCCGGTCAAGGTGGCAGGTCTTGTTCCCTGGGCCTCCTGACCAGCAGGACCATTATCCACTCCCCTGGGGCTGCTGCACCTGCCGCCTCGCTGCCCTTCCCTGCTTGCAGCAGCAAACGCTAGCTCCCTGCAGCCTTTTGCCTGGGTTGGAGTTTCTCCGATGGTTTTAATATCTGCACAACGTCCCTGCTCCCACTTTTCCCACAAGGAGGGCCCATCTCAGTGCAAACAGGAGCCCTCGAAGCTAAGCTTAAATAAGCAGTGTCTTCAGGGGTGAAATCAAGGGTGTTACAGGCCCTAAGGCAGTAGTGCCGATTCGGGTCATTTACAATAAGGGGATTGTTCAACTGCAAGGAGGCACCCTTGTTCTCTTGAGCGAGTCTCCTGTGGTGCACTCTGGGGTTAGGGCCAGATCAGGCTAGGGGACAGTCACGCCTGGGCTTGTCTGGGCCAGGAACACAGCCTGGGATCAGGGTCAGGTGTAAATGAGGGGCTCCTGGTAATAACTGGGGTATGACTTCACGCATTCACAGTGACCTACGCACAGCCTCGATGGCTAGTTGCTGTGCTTGGGCTGGAGACCCGCGGTGAGCTGGTCAGTGGGGTCTTTGTCCATGTGGTGCTTAGAGGAGAAGTGAGGGGGCTAGAAAGCAAGCTTGCAGAGCCAGCCCAAGGTAGAACTGTCTAGAGAAAAAACAATTTACGAGTATTGCTCTTAAAACAACTGGTTGCATCTAATCAAATAATGTTTCTGTAAGCTCACTGCTAATTTATTTTGGAGATCAACCTTAGAAATTCTCCCAAGTTGGGATCTATTTTCTGATTCTCTGTATCTCTACATGCTGCCTCAGTTCTTCATTTAATTTTGGCGGTGCCGAATAATTCACACATACCAAATTGCTTCTCGCTCCCACAGCCTGATAAGGGAAGGACAGCCTGCCTCATAGGCTGCGGTGGGGGTGGTGAGCTGCTGGCTTCCTCCGCCCCTTCCCTGGGAGGGCCTGGGCGATTTCAAAAGAGCCAAAGCAAGGTGGGTGGCAGGACAGCCTGTTTCCCCTCAAGGTTCAGGACTCGGGGCTCCTGGGGCCCTTCTTTCCCTTTCTGTGTCAGAACCCAGCTCTAAGCTCCGAGAAGCAGAGATGGGAAGAGACCCTGCCCTGCAGCCAAGTGCTTCGAGGACACCGAACGGCCACCCCTCTGTAAAGTGACCGTCCAAGTGAGGGTGAGACCAATGGGTCCTGAGGGCAGGTACACACCTCTCTGTGTTCTTGCAGGCTCAGCATGCTGGGGCCCCTTGAGGTGGTCCAGAAAGATTTGTTTAATTGCAGTGGCGAATAGAAGGTGCTAGAAGCCAAGAACTGACAGCTGCCAGATTTGGGTTTGCATTTTCCCGGCCCACTCCCAGTAGGAGCACTGTCCCTGTGCCCCAGCATCCACCCCACTGCCTCCACCATGGTTCTTTGTAGGATGGGCTCAGGTCTTCACATCCCTTTTTGCAGATTTGGAGCTCAAGGCCCTGAGAGGCTCAGCTGAGGGAGTGTGCATGGCCCCCCAGCCCCAGGAGCTGGAGCGAGGATCCGGGCGGACTTTGAGCATTCACTACCTGCTTCAGTGTCCACAGACACCCTGTGGGTATTAACATCTGTGTGTTCTTTTTGAGTTCTTCGTGAAAAATGCCTCCCCTGAAAGCCAGAGCAGGCAAGGGCAGAGAAGGCAGGCTGAGGGAACCAAGAATGTGTCTCTTCTCCAGAAAATTGCCTTGATCACCCTAGGCCCCTACTTATATAATCATTATGGGGCCAAAGAGGCACCCACATTTTTCCGCTATTTTATTGCATCGTCATGGTAGGAATTTGCTGCTTTTGTACCCAGGAATATGGAGACTGTGGTCACTTTCTGGAATGGCCTGTTTGTCTCTTGGTCTCCCTCAGTCCCTATGAGCCCCTGATGCCTGGAGCAGCTCAGGCTTGTCTGAGCCTTCAACATGGAGCTCCGAGTGCATGAATGCTTGTATCTTCACGAGCTGCAGGAATCACCCCTGTTCACGTGCACCCCAGCCTTTTCGGAGGAGGGCAGAGAGACAGCCGTCTCCACAGGCACCCTGTTATGTCTAAACCCCTGCCCAGCCTGAGCCTTGCGGGCTGGGCCCAGAGTGGCTGAGCTGGTTTTTAGTCAAATACCTCCTTTTTGGGCTCCTTCGAGTGGCCCCACGCAGCCGGGCTTCACCTGCCATCGCCAGCTCAGCAGGGAGGGCGGGCACAGCCTAAGTGAGACAGGAAGGTGGAGATGGTAGGAGCCTTTTCCGTAAGTGAAGGAGGTGGCCGCCGAGCTAGGAGGAGGTGCCAGGGCTGGGGCAGGTTGGTGGCCTGCAGACCAGCGGGCACCCTCTCCATCCCTGCTGAGTGGGTGGTTGGGGGCAGTGGAGGGTCTGTGCTGAAGGAGCTAACAAAGGACCATGTTTTCAGAGTGACTGTGTGCTGCTGGTGTCCTTGTGGGGAGGAGTTGTTGGAGAGTCAGCCAGCGAGAAGGGGAGTCCTCCAGGAGTAACCCAGGAATTCAATAAACAAAAACGAAACAACGAGGAACGTGCTGCAGCAACGTCCTTCTCGGAGACCTTATTTTCCAGCCCTTAGCGGGAAGGGATTGATCAATAAGGAAATTACTGTTGCTTTTCACAGCGGCAGCTGCTGAACCTCCTGTGTTGCTATGGCCCTGCCTCCCGGGACCTAACTCTGGAGGAAGAAAACAGCACCCCTCCACACCTCCGGGGAGTGGGTTTCCATCCCCAGCCATTTGGGAAACTTCAGCCAATCAAGACGGTTGTGTGACATGGCTCTGATTTCTTCCAGCTCAGCTCTTCTGCAGGAGCTGGGGCTGGATGTTAAGGGACTTAGGGCCAGCCCAGGCCTGCCACTGACTTCTGCGCTAACTGGGACAAGCATTAACTGGTCCCTCTGGGCCTCAGTGCCTCCCTCCACCTGCTAAGTGGGGCCACAATGTCTTAGAGGTGGAGCAAGGGCGTGAGGTCGCCAGAGAAGGGCAGAAGCTTTGGCCCTGCGGCCCTGGCAAAGATTCTGGAAAAGGAGGCTGGAAAGGTGAAAAAGTTCTTTGACTAGAGACCAGGGAGACACTAAAGCCAAAGCTTTGTATTACCAAATTTTTTCCACAAATAACGCGTCTTCTATGCCTCTCCCCGTCTCCAGGTATTTCCTTAAGAGCCACTATGTCAATTTTTTTACATGTTGATGTGAAAAAAATTAGCATAGTGTGCTTATGAAAATACTTTGCCCCCCCCACCCGCCCGCAAGTGTGTTATTTGCATAAAAATACAGCTACCGGGTAGTGTCCTGTGTCCGTCCTGACAAACCTGGTGGCTGAATAAAACAGAAACCTACTGTCTCACAGCTGTGGAGGCAGAAATCCAAATCAAGGCGTCAGCAGGGCTATGATCTCTCTGAAGCCTGTCTCTAGGGGAGGATCCCTCCTGGTCTCTTCCAGCTCCCGGTGGCTCCTTGACTGTGGCCACATCACTCCAGGGTCTGCTCTGCCTTTACGTGGCCATTGTTCGCCTGTGTCTGTGTCTCTCCTCTTCTGTCCTATTCAAGGACACTGGTCATTGGACTTAGTGCCCACCTGGTAATCCAGGATGACCTCACCTTGATATTAATCGTATCTGCCAGGGCCCTTTTCCAGACAAGGTCACGTTCACAGGTTCCAGGTAGACATGTATTTTGGGAGGCCACCATTCAACCCACTGTCTCATGTCGATGAGGTCATGCTGAAGTGGGGGGGTCCTGTTCCCACCCGAGTGGTGCCCTTGTAAGAGGAGAGGAGACACAGACACGGGTATTAGCGTGTGAGAGCGTGTGTCCACATGTGTGCATGCATGCACACATGGGAGTCTGTCTACACATGTATGTGCACATGTGTTCATGTACACGTGGGAGTGTGTCTACATATGTACTGTGTATTCATATGTGCACATGTGTGCATATGCATGTATTTTGGGGGTGTGCACACACGTGTGTGCATTTTGGGGTGTGCACACATGCGTGTGCGTGTTGGGGTGTGCACACATGTGCGCATGCATGTGCCCACGTGTGGCAGGGCAATGGGATGGAGACATGGAGAGGGAAGCCCTGACTCCCAGCCTGCCAGCCTCGCCAGTGAGGGCAGAGTCAAGAGCAGCTGCCAGCCCTTCAGCTCCAGTCCTCCTTGGCCTGGGCCTCTTGTGTCCCCCATCCCGCCCCACTCAGTTCCTTGGCAGCAGTGACTCACCAGGACCCAGGAGCTAGAAGACAGGGCTGGACCCATGCCCGGCACACTGTTCTGGCATTTTCTGGTGCCTGCTGTGTGATGAATAAGCGGCTGATGACTCACCAGCTGGAGGGTGGGCCGAGTGTACCGACGAGCCAGCCGAGGGCCCTGGGCTGCTCAGCCCCCAGGTGTCAGTCTCTGTAAAATGGAGATGATGTGACACTCTACAGGGTGAGAGGACGGTGGCTCCGGGGCACTAGAGCCCTGGCAAAGCATCTGGGGTCAGGTACTTTGCTGTGAACCACGACAGACTGTTCAGGAGAGACACGCTGTCCCCAAACCTCTTCAGTCACTGCTGATTGGACAAAACCGGTGACGGCAAAACGTACCACTCTGATTGGAGTGTGATTCCCAGGTGTGACTTCACGGTCGCAAGGGCGAGGTGTCATCGTACATGAGCTTTTCAAGATCACTTTAAAAAACAATGAAGCAAGTGCGTAAGCTATAGCGATCATGAATGTTCACCTAGGGGAAAAATGAAAGAAAAAACTGCTCAGCTTATATAAATGGGGCCTTGGGCCTTGGGGCAAAATTCCCAGTGACAGCATCAAACACAGGTGTAGTAAGAGTGAGGTGCAGAAATGGGCCTGAGTACTGGGGGTCAGTCGGGGTCGGGTTCAGCGGGGAGAAGCTGGACGGTTTAGTGCTGAGGCAGCCGAGGAGCCTTTTGGATAAAGATAAAACTGGATCCAGTGGGCGTGGGTTTTATTTTGGAATGATGAAAATGTGTGGGAACTAGATAGAGGTGGTGTTTATACAGCGTGGTGAAGGTACCCAATGCCACTGAGATGCGTACTTTAAAGGGTTAATTTTGCGTTATGTGAATTTCACTTCAATTAAAACAGAACAAAACAAAAAAGCATTGGCCCCACACTTCACACTCCATAAACGCTGTTTTGGGTTGAATTGTGTCCCCTCAAAAATGTGTGTCACCTCGGCTAGGCCATGATTCCCAGTATTGTGTGGTTGTCCACCATTTTGTGATCTGATGTAATTATCCTCTGTGTTGTAAATCCTAACCTCTATGATGTTAATGAGGCAGAATTAGAGGCAGTTATGTTAATGAGGCAGGATACAATCTACAGGATTAGGTTGTATCTTGAGTCAATCTCTTTTGAGATATAAAAGCAGCAAACAGAAAGGAGAGGGACCTTCTACCACCAAGCAAGAAGAGCCGGGAGCAGAGCACGTCCTTTGGGCCTGGGGTCCCTGTGCTGAGAAGCTTGCAGACCCGGGGAAGATTGATGACAAGGACCTTCCCCCAGAGCTGACAGAGAAAGAAAGCCTTCCCCAGGGGCTGGTGCCCTGAATGCGCACTTCCAGCCTCCGAGACTGTAAGAGAAATTTCTGTTTGTGAAAGTCATCCACTTGTGTGTTTCTGTTATAGCAGTACTAGATAACTAAGACAAACCCCAAAGGCATCGAAGCTCTCGGTCTAAAAAGGAGACGGTACAGGCATCAGGAGAGAAGATGGATGAGGTCTTCAGAGACTCAGGGTGGGGAAAACTTTTCTAAGTAGGACTCAAAAACCAAAGACATTAAAAGAATGATTATAGTTCTGACTACATAAACACACACACCCTATGAGCAAAATCAAGAGACAAATGAGAAACTAGAAAATATTTGCAGCTTACACCATAGACAAAGGCTAACTTCCCATACATACAAAAAGCTAATAAAATTTGAGAAGGAAAAGACCAACGGCTGAATCAGAAAAAAGGGGCAAAAGGTCTGAACAGAAAGCTCATAGTTAAAGCTCGCCAGTGGCCTTGGTACAAATGAAAAGGTGGTTCCCTGACTCTTAATGAGAGAAACAAAAATCCAAGCTGCTCGGAGATACCACGTCTTGTGATCAGACTAGCAGAACTTCCAGATTTTCCAAGCATTCTGGGGGGAATCCGCACTCCCACGGATGGCTAGAAGGAAGGCAAACCGGTGCAGCCTCTCTGAGAGGGAATTTAACAGTATCAGGCAGAGTAACGTGAGCACTTACCCTTCACCCCTTTATTCCAAAGACACACGCCAAGGCAAGCACACAGCGTGATTTCCCACGAGGTTATTCACGTGGAATTGTTTTGAAGAGCAAAATATTGGAACCCCCAAGTGTACATACATACGGGCTGGTTATAGGCACTAAGCCACCTCTACACAATGGAGTCGTTCGCAGCAACCGGCAGGAACAGGGCTGGCCTCCATGTTCCTGATGGCACCTCCAGGACGGACTGTTAAGTGAGGACAGTGAGAGACAGCCTAGGATGGAAAGCAGGCTGCCTTTCGTCTGTATCGAATCATGTCATCTGCAAAGAGGGATAGTTTCACTCCCTCCTTCCCGATTTGGATGCCTTTCATTTCTTTTTCTTGCCTAATTGCTCTGGCTAGGACTCCCAGTGCAATGTGGAGTCGCAGAGGTGAGAGCGGGCATCCATGTCTTGATCCTGACCTTAACGGGGAAAGCCTTCAGTCTTTCTCGGTTGAGTACTGACGTTAGCTGTGGGTTTCTCATAAATGGCCTTTATCGTATTGAGGGATTTCCCTTCTGTTGCTAACTTGCTGGGTGTTTTTATCATGAAAGGGTGTTAGATTTTGTCAAATGCCTTTTCTGCATCCATGGAGGCGGTCACGAGGTCCTTTTCCTTTGTTCTAGTAATGTGGTATAGTATATTGATTTTCTGATGTTGAAACACTCTTGTACTCCTGGGATAAATCCCACCTGATCACGGTGTATAATCCTCTTATTAAGCTTGTGGATTCTGTTTGCTAGTATTTTGTTGAGAATTTTTGCATCTATATTCTTAAGGGGTGTTGGTCTGTAGTTTTCTTGTCATGCGGTGTCTGTCTGGCTTTGGTATCAGGGTGATGGTACCCTCATAGAATGGTTAGGAAGTGTTCCCTCCTCTTTTGCTTTTTTGAAAAGTTTAACTAGGATTGGAGTCTGTAAATGTTTGGTAGAATTCCACTGTGAAGCCATCTGGACCTGCACTTTTCTTTGTTGGAGGGTGTTTCATTACTGACTCAGTAGGTTGCTCTCTTCACCACTGAGTTCAGAGGATTCCATAGCTTATTCTCATAGCCTGTGAAAATAATCTCTAACAATGGATTTATTAAAATGAAATTCTGTCTTAGGAGACCCACTCAGAAACCATTCACCAAAGAGGGGCTGGGGCATCTTATCTGAGGGTGAGCTGGTCTGTGACCCTGCCCTGCAGATGTTGGCTGGCACCCAGGTGTTGAGCCTGCACTTGCCGAGAGAGGGAACACCATTCACAGGAGCCTCCTCCTTCCAGCTCCTAAGGCCCTGGAGCAGGGGAAGAGCCACCCTCGCCCCACACCTCTCAGTGAGCGCCCAGGAGGCCAGAGGAGCAAGGAGGAAGTGCATGAACACTGCTGTGGATTGAATTGTGTCCCCAACAGTATATGCTGGAGCTCTGACCTCAGTACCTATGGATGTGATCCTATTGGGAATAGGGTTTTCTTTGTTATGTCAACGAGGCCACCTCAGTGCAAGGTGTGTCCTGAACCTACCCACTGCTGAGTGATATAAGGGGCTGCATAGACACAGAATAAGGTCTCTGACTGGCACAAACTGTTATGCTTGGCTGCTAACTTAAAGGTTGGCGATTTGAACCCACCCAGTGCGTCTGCAGAAGGAAGGCTTGGTGATTTGCTCTGAGTCTGAACAGACTTGACAGCACCGGGTTTGGGCTTGGGTAGAAGCTGAGAGGCAAGAAAGGCCCTGCCCCTAGAGCCACACTCTGAATTCCGACTTCCAGTCCCTTGAACTGTGAGCAGATACATTTCTGTTCTTTAAACCCGCCTGCTTGTAATATTTCTGTTAGAGCACCACTAAGAGAGGCACCAGTGCGGATGTTGCCGTCTGCTCACCTGTGCCCCCCAGGAAAGCAGCCCTGGGGAAGTTAGGGAGTGCCGGGGTGCAGAGGCACACAGAGCCACACTGCTCGAACCCTGTCTCTGAGCACCCCAAAGAACCTCTGAACGTTGACTCTGGGCCAAACTTTTAATAAAAAAATTCAAACACAGATGTTCCACCCTCAGCCAAGATACTCAGTGATTGGAATCTGGGAGATTTCGTGGCGGCCTCGTGTTGTATTTACTCTCTGGGTGGGGCTGTTTTTCTTGCATATTTAATATCTTGGAGGAATATTTTCTGTCTCCAACACTGAGTCTGAGACAAAATTCCCTCCTGGACCCATCAGGTCATTATTTTGTCTTCTGGAGGTTCACAGGACAGATATTTGCAGGTTTGTCTTTGCCTTTGTCATTAGGGGGAAATTACCTGGGAATCAGCCTGCAATTACGGGCTGGAATTATAGCACAATCCCTGCCTGATTGGGCTTGGAAGGCTTTCTATCACAGGTCGTCAGTACGCATTACTCCATCATTAAAACTCAGGTTTTCCTATTAATAACCAGCTTCTCCCTCTCAGGGAGAGCTTCTGTGTGCCGTGTGCCATCATCAGCTTGGACATAAAAGGATTAAAGGACTTCCACTTGTCAAAGTTTTAACCGGACGCTCGTCCTGGGTGGTGTGTGTAAGGGCTGTCTTGCTGGAGGAGGACGTTTTAGCTGATGAGTGAGGGGTGGGCCTGGGGCTCCCCTAGCCCCGCTCCTCCCGGTCTCCACGACCAGGTCACATCTCAGGGTCTGCTCCTGCACCCGGCCAAGGACAAGGAGCTGCCGGCAACTACAAGAACGCAGCAATAGAGTTTTTGTATTTTTATCCTGGGCCTGTACGGGCACTTATTTTGGATACCAAAAAAATAAAAATAAAAAAATTCCCAAAGGCTGTTGAGTCTATGAACCAGTAATGGTCAACGGTAGAATTCTCACCTCCCATGCAGGAGACCTGGGTTCGATTCCCGACCAAGGTACCTCATGCGCAGCCACCACCCATCTGTCAGTGGGGGCTTGGGTGTTACTGGGATGCTGGCCTGGTTTCAGCAGAGCTTCCAGACTAAGACAGACTAGGATGAAAGGCCTGGCGATCTGCTTCCAAAAATCAGCCAACGAAACCCTGCGGATTACAATGGTCCAATCCCTAACCGGCCATGGGGATGGCACAGGACAGGGCAGCATTGTGTCCCATTGTGTGGGAGTTTGCTGTGCATCGGGGGACCAGCTGGCCCAACAGCAGTGAACAACAACAGCGTGTTGTATGTAGGAGAATCATCAAGGTGAGCCTAGAGAAAGGTGACCGTGGGGAGGTGGGGAGTTGGGGCAGGTGAGAGACGGTGAAGGAGGGAAGAATGAAACCTTCAGGAACCGAGAAGAACAGTAGTTTTCCCCTGGAGATGGGGGTTTGGGGAGCTACCTTTGACCTTTGAGTTGGGTCCTGGGGTGAGGAGGGAGTCAGGGCAGTGGAGACAGGCTGCAGGGGAAGGCACCCTGGGGGGCAAGCGGGCCTCATGGTGAGACCTGCCCAGTGAGGTTTGGGTGGGGGAAGCAGGAAGTGGGCCCTGGGGGTGCAGAGAGAGGTCGCCAAGTTACAATGGCCTGCACCAGGCAGCAGGCAGGGCCTGTCTGCGTGAGTGGGGTTCTGGGCAGTTCCTGGTCAGGGTGCCAGGCCACCCCGTGTCACAGAGTCACGGCTTTAGCGGCCAATGAGGAAGGGGACTGTGGAGACCAGACCACAGTGCTGGAAGACGGCAGGGCCCTTTGAGCAATGGCCCCTTCCGACTCTAAGTCAATACCTCCTGGCACGTTCAGAGTCCTCCTCTGTCCTTCCCGTTCCCGCCCCGATGGACAGGGCTCATCTTCGTCCTGGTTCTCATCCTAGTTCCCGATTGTCAGGTACGGCTGGATCACAGGGTGCCTCTGTGACGAAGCCGGGCCTGATCCCCGAGTGCCCACAGCTGCCCCTTCTTGGCCGCTCACCATGTCAGCCAGTACCGGAACCAGTGCCAAACATTCCTGTACAGTCTCAGACTGGCTCCACCGTCTGCACCCAGCACTACAGAGCATGGATACACCCTTCTCAGGAGCCACCAGCAGCCCTGCCTGGGGACTGGCCTGCCGATTCTCCAGGACAAATGATGGTGACTTGGGAGCGTGTTTTGGAGCCATCATTTCCAGGGCTCCTGGTTTTGAGCCCAGGGCAGGCTGGGACATGCTGGCAGGGCCAACTGGCTTTTCTGGATGCCCCACACTGCTGCCCTGCATCCACCCTGCTGAGGGTGCCCATGCCCCAGCAGCAGAGGGGAGTGGAGAGAGGTGGGTGGCTTGCTACGCCCTGTGCCCTGCACTGGGGCCCTCTTCTGCTAAAGCTGAGTCAGGGAGAATCACATGGACCTGTTCCTTTCTGGCTGGCACAGGCCCCAGTGCACTCCAGAAGGGAGATGAGATGTGGCTTATCCTGTGAGACCTCAGGGCTCACCCAAACGGCAGAGCCCAGCCAGGCTTGGAGAGACATGGCCCGGCATGGACTGGGCTCCTCGGGGTTGCCCAGCCAAGAGGTACAGGAGGTTGACCCTCTCCAAGGCCTGGGGGTGGGGGCTGCAGACCTAGGTGAGGTAGCCAGCCAGGGAGAGGGGGGATTGCTTGTAGACCCTCAGCAGGTGTTGGTGTCTTGATGGGCCTCACCTACCACCCCCACTGTCTACAGCGGGTGCCTGCCCAGACCGTCTAGCAGTACCACCCGAAGGCAGAGATGGGGGACCTCCCAATGGTGCAGACTTTGAGTCTGAACAGCACTTGGGATTCACCTGGCCCACCAGGTGCCTTCAAGTCGATTCCGACTCATGGTGACCCATTTGTGTCAGAGGAGAACTAAGCTCCACAGGGTTTTCAGTGGCTGGTTTTTCTTAAGTAGGTTGCCAGGCTTTTGTTCTGGGTGGACTCGAACCACTGATCTTTGGTTAGTAGGCAAGCATTAACCATTTGTACCCCACGGACTCCTGGATTCTCCTAAGAGGAGCCTGGGGCTCGGACTCTGAGGGGGATGGGTGCATCCACGGCATGCTTCCCAAAAGAAGAACCCTTCTTCTTTTTCTGAAAGGACCACCCAAGCCCTGGGACGTATCTGCAAGGATCTGGAAGTTTCCGTCAATTTACAAATCCTCAGAAATGACAAGCGAACCAAAAATGTCTCCTAATATTTTTATTGTTCCTTGGATAACTGGAGAGTACAAAGTTTTCCTCTGGTTTTTTTTTTTGTTGTTGTTGTTGTTGTTTACTTAAAAAGTGTACTTTTCTCACGCTGTTGCCCTCACGAACATTCTTTCCCCAACGGAAACGGGGGTTTCCCTAGATAAGCCCCTCACATCCACGGTTATGTCACTTGGGTAATTCCACAAGAGGAGAGTAATTTCTTTGATTATTATCAACATGAACTTGATTATGTCTCTATAAGGGTGAACACTGATTCATTTATTTTCTTTTTAGGAACAAAAACCGTCCATTGATCAATCCACACTACGGCATGGCATTTACAACATTCACAGCATAAACTGAACACACAGAGCTACCACCTCAAGGGAACAACAGAGGACACTGCACGATATATCTACTGACACGCAAGTTCAAATGATGGGGTACAAGGACTTCATTACGCACGCGGCAACCATCGGCTTGGTAAGTACTAAGACACGGGTCCAGGAGCTACTTGAGCCTCGGCACAGTTAATCTAAGAGACGACACACCAAGAAACAGGAGCGGAGATGGGATGTCAGCTACGCTAGCCTACGTCGACCCGGCCGGCCCCTCGCTGAGCCCGGTAATCACACCCATCGGGCTGACCACGTCTACAAAGTATCCATGCGATCCTAACATGGGTTGCTCTCGGGGAGAACTGGCCAACAGTCATCGCCTTACTTCTTTAGTGTGTTATTTGACCAGGGGGGAGGGGGGGCAGCGAGGCTTGGACTGCAGTTCCAGCTGCAAATACAGGGGTTTCTTCCGAAGTCTGCTGCCGGCTTGAACTGGAGGAACACGGAGGTAACGCCATCACACAAACGTCAGAATCCACTCTGCTGATGATTCGCAAAAATCAGTATCCGGATTAGTATTTTGGCAGCCGTGTCACGGGAATTTCCTCGTGGGTGAGGACTGGGACCCTGGGCCTCCAGGCGGAGGGACTACAATTCGTCCGACCGGATGACATGGAACAGGGTCACGTTGTAGAGGATCTGGTGGCCATTGTTCCACGCGTAGAGGGCGCGGTCCTTGGGGTTGTAGTCCAACATGGAGATGTGGGAGTATTTGTTCTGGAAGGGGATGTCGATGTACTCGTAGGTAGAGGTGTTGGTCTGGTAGGCGTAGTGCACCTTGGTGCCCCCCGAGTAGCCGTTGGTGACGTAGAGCGTCCCGCAGATGATGAAGGCCTCCCCTGCGCTGCGCTTGGGGTAGCTCGTGTTCCAGGTCTGCAGGATCTGCAGCGAGACGGGGTCCAGCCTGCTGAGGACGATGTTGCCGGCGTTCTGGTTGGTGGCGTAGACGGCCCACAGCCCACTCTCATCCGCCATGAGGTCGATGTCCGAGTGGCCGCCCCAGGCGTAGTGGTACATGTTGTTGTACCCGGCGTAGTCCAGGCTGCGCGTCTTGAGGATGGTCTCTGTCTTCAGGTCGAACCTGATGACGATGTGACTCTGGAACTTGTTGAAGTAGATGGAGCCATTGTAGACCACCTGCCCCGTGCCGGACCAGGGGTGGGGGAGGCGGTGCGATGTGAAATTGTCCGTGTTCATGAAGTCGATCATGGATCGATATTCACGGACAAAGCGGTTGTTGTGGTAGCCGTCCATGTACCAAACCTGCGGAAAGAACAGACCTTGTTAGCATGTCCAGAGGCTGGCAGGTCGGCTCCTCTGGGGTGGGCGTCCCTCCCCAGGCACGGAATTCACTCCACACCCAGGACAAGTGAGAAGGAGCTGAGAGAACCAGGAAGGGACAGTCAAGATGAGACGATGCCATGTCCTTCCTTCAAACCCACAGCGCCCTGAAAAGAAGGGGACAGGATTATTTTCACCAGAGAAACAAACTGCCCAGTTTGGCGACAGGCTGGGGAAGGAAACACTACCCAGAAGGGGTGTAGGGTGAATGGGGTAGGGTCCCCACAGTCTGACCAACTTTTTTGTGAAAATATACACAACAAAGCATACCCCAATTCAATCATTTCTACCTGTACAATTCAGTGACATTGATTCTTCAAGTTGTGTAATCATTCTCGCTATCCTTTTCCAAACCATTCCACAACCATTAATGTAAACTCACTGCCCCCAAGCTTCTTATCGAACCTTTCGAGTTGCTGTTGTCAATTTGACCCCATACAGATAATTCTTTAAAAGAGCACAAAGCTCAAGGCAGACATTTTTTTCTAATTAACCCGAGCTATAAAAAAAAAAAAAAAAAATTTTTTTTTTTTTATTGGTTGGTTTAAAGATGACTTCAGGGGACAGTTTTGGTTTAAGGTTTAATGATATCTCAAGGCACTAGTTTCGGGGGGTCACAGTCCAGCTATTTGCAGGGCTGCTGCCGCCCAATGCAACCCAAGTGGGTGATGAAGTAAACCACCACAGGTTCCTTCACCTAGCTCTCTGGCTGGGACGTGGCCACATGTGGTCAGTGGCCACATCTGTGTGCCTGCTGCTGTGTCCCTGGCCAGGGGTCTGGCACACAGTAGGTGGACAGAACTCAATCAATGTGTGAAATTCCACCCAGTGAGATGTCGGAGAACAGGGCCTGGCTGCCTGGGCAAGAATGGACGCTAACAGCAACGGGCAGCTGGAACCTGCAATGGGGCCCCGTCATCAAGATCTCAGGTGAGGCGGTCTCCCCGTATTCCAGTGGGGCACCGTGCTTCAGACTCCTCCGTCCCACCAGGCCATCTGCTGGGCGGAATGCCACTAGTGTGGCCCTTGGGACGCAGGGAATGTGCCCACCGGAGAGGAATCTGAGCTTCCTGTGAGGTTGTCAAAACCCACCAAGGAGCCCAGAGTGTCCTGAGTTTGGGGCTACGGAGGGAGAAACTGCTGATTACTGTGTAAATGCCCGTTGACACACGAGCTGCCTAGACTTTTTACAAAGCGCTTCAGTCATTTTTCACCAATGTGGGAGCAAGTCAGAAAGCAGTATGAACAGTCCGGGGGCACTCTGCCAGGCGGACGCCGCCGTGTGCATCTGTCTGGCAGTGAGACGGCGGCTCCATCCATCAAGGGCCTTGGAGCACAGACAGATTAAGGCTGTGGCAGCTCTCAGCCGTGGCATCGCACACGCATTAGAAATAAAAGAAAGTCATAACCCCGTTCCTGAGACATCCATTCAGATGCTCAGAGGCAGCTACACTTTTTGTTTACTACGTTTTTTTTTTTTAAACTGGATGTCAGCTGAGGCTTTTATCCTTAGCCTCCTGCCACGCCAGCCCTCAAGAATGTGGGTCATGTAGTGCTGGGAGGGGTCGCAGAGGTACCCGGGGCCGCAGAGGTACCCGGGGCCGCAGAGGTACCGGGGCCGCAGAGGTACCGGGGCCGCAGAGGTACCGGGGCCGCAGAGGTACCCGGGGCCGCAGAGGTACCCGGGGCCGTGTGCTGAAACCCCCGATACCATTCCCAAAAGGTGGCCCTCCTGCCTCCGCTTGGCCATCTCCTGCGACAGGGAACTCACTACCTCTTTCGAGCCTCAGCTCAGAGGACGATTTCCCTACCTTCTCTACAGCAGAATCACCTTTCCCCATCTTGGCACCAAAAAACCAGCCGCTTCGAGTCAGCGCCAACTCATGGCGACCCCATGCATGTCAGAGTGAACTGTGCTCCATAGGGTTTCCAGTGGCTGATTTTTCAGAGGTAGATTGCCAGGCCTCTCTTCTGAGGCACCTATGGGTGGACTCTAAGCCCAGCTTTTCAGTTAGCAGCTGAGCACACTAATTGTTTGCACCCCCAGGGCCTCCCCATCTCAGTACAGAGAACACTGCTGAATGTGCTCCCACGTCAGCCTCCCCGTGAGCAGGCCCTCGACAGTGGGGTCCGGGTGCAGGGCCCAGGACCTCCTTCTTGTGCCCAGAACTGGGTGAAATTTGCTTCAAATCACTACGAATTTTCAAATAGCCTTTTCCTCCTGTGTCCTGGAAACTGGGCGCAGGGCACACAGTTTCTGAAAATGTAATTCGGGGTGAGGGGTGGGGAGTCAGCAGGAGACAGTGAGTGTCCAGTAACCAGCTGGAAGCCCGGGGGCAGGGCTCGGGAGCTGCTTTGTAAGCTTGCCAGTTTCTGTGGTGTAAATATTCCCCACGGCCAGGTTGGAGCTACAGGTGAGCAGCCACTCTGCAGAGGAGAGGCCCCTTGGTAAGGGCCCCCCTTCTACTGCAGGGGCCCCCTTCTTCCATTACAGCCCCTTTCTCCCACCGTTGCCCCCCTTTTCCACCGAGGCCCCCTCTACCTCCAGGCTTCTCACTCTGTTCTCACTCTGAAATACTTTACCTTTCCCTCCTCTCCAGGCCCCAGGCCTCAGGTCATATCCTGTTACCTCCAGGAGCCCCCACCCCTCAGCTCTCCAGCCTGCGGGAGCCCTGATTCCTAGAGGCCTGGAGCCACCGGTTCTCACTCAAATCCTGCGAGAACTTCCACACCCAGGCCAATCACAGCTGACCTCAGGTGGGTCCAGACCTCCGTGATTGTCTGAAGCTTCCCAGGTGAGTGATATGCAGCCAAAGTGGAGCCTCAGGACCTGGGGGCTGGCTGCTCCCCACAGGGTGTGCTCACGCCTGGGTGGTTGGTAGGCTGACCCAGGTCCCCTTCCCCGGCCCGGGCTCCTGGCCTTGGCTGTAGCCCCTGAGAAGCTTGAAGAGGCCCTGCGTTGGTACCTCCTTCTCCTCCCCTGCCCCCGAGATTCTGACTTCATTAGTTTGAGGTCTGGCCTGACTACAGGATTTAAAAATCTGCTCACGTGATTATAATGTGCAGCCAAGGCTGAAAACCACAAACCTATAGCTACACAGTGAGCATGTGAGACAATAAATTTCTGTTCTTTAAAGCCACCCACTCGTGGTACACTTTGTTACAGCAGCACTCAGTAACTAAGACAAGCGTCAGATCGGGACTTGAACCCAGGACTCCCGGCGAGCTGCTGGGAGCATGTCTGTTGGCCGTCCTTCTCTAGTCTGACGGAGGAGGGTCACAGGCCATGCCACACACATCCCTGGAGGGTCACTGAGGCCAGCGCCCACTCCCAACTGCTGTCAATTCCCAGAACTTAACCCTGCAGTGCGGCTGAGGGGGCCTGAGGAGTGCTCTCCTGGTGCCATTGGTCCCTGAATTGCCTGCCTCGGGCCTGTGCCCGTGGCCCTGCCGGGACACCCCTCCTGTCGTGAGGGGCGCCTTGCCAGAACTGACAGCTGCCGGTCAGCTCCATCAGGAGCATGCAATTTGTGTGTGAATACCAGGCTCCCCAGCGTGAGGTCCTGGAAACGAAAAACCCAAGGCTGCTGGCACGTAGGAACACTGGCCTGCCCGCGTCTAGACTGCACGTGGTGCCCTGTGGCCGGGTTGCCTGGGAATGTGGGATTTTCCTGACCGTCCCTACCACTTTCATACACTTTTGGCGAAGGGGCCCACCTCAATGAAGGGCAGAGCATGGCACCTGTCCTGGCTTTGAACCTGGCTCCACCGGATGAAACACGACTGATGGGTCCATGGGTGGTGCGGCGGGGTGCTATTTAAAGGCCTTTGCTTAGTGGCTTGGACACCGAATTCAGTCTTTGCTTTGTTTTAACAAGCATGTCACATGCCTCCCTGACGGAGTTGCTAACGTCAGGAGACAGGGCTGTGGGGAGACACACGCAGAGGGAGCCGCTCGGTGGATGGGGGGGCGGGGCGGGGAGGAGTGGAAAGAGGCTGCTTCAGGCTGAATTAGACACGTGAAGGCTGGCAGGGAGGGAACAAGGTTGGCAGGGAGTGGGAGAGACCAGCGGCCCAGAGCTCCCCAACCCTGCAGCAAAGGCTGGAAGGGCTCTGCTGTCTGTGGGGTGCCTCCTGTGTAGGACAGACACAGCAGCATCTACAGAACCCAGAGTGTGCCGGACAATGTGACCTTCAGAAAAAGGGGTTCCCTGGGAGCCTTATAAAACATCTGGGTGGCTCTGACACCGTTTAGATGACAGCTAAGCACTTTTAAAAGAGCCTGGGTGGTGCAAGCGATTTGCAGTCGGCTGCTAACACAAAAGTTGGCAGTTTGAACCCCTCAGCAGTGATGTGGAAGGAAGGCCTGGCCATCTGCTTCTGAAAAGATGACAGCCAAAAAACCTATGGAGCAGTCCAGCTCTGTAACATACGGGGTCACCAGGAGTCAGAATCGACTCGACAGCAAAGGGTTTGGTTTGGGTTTAAGGACTTTAAAACACCAGGCTCAGTCATCCCTGTAAAACCCTTGCATTTCAGTAATCGCACCATCCCATTTGCAAATTAACGTTGTGGGCATGGGGAGAGGGAAGCTCTGGCCCCTTCCTGGTGTCTGAGGCCAGTGGCCTGAGGCTGCTAAGGGGCAAGAAGGCCAAGAGGAGGAAAGCCAGAAGACAGGTTCCAGCAGAGTGTCCACGGTCTCAGCTGTGTGGCTCTGTGTTGGGAACTGTGTCCCTCGTACGCATGCAGTCTCCCTGGGGAGGCCACGCCTAGCAGGTGATGTGGGCCCCTGCTCAGGAGCTCGACCAGCCCCAGAAGGGCTGGCCCTCCTCCACAGCTAGGTGAAACAGGACGTCTCCTGCCCAGGGGACCTGGGTCAGAGCTGGCAGGAGGGGAAGGAGGGGCTCCGGGAGCCGGCGCTCTTAGAAATACATTGAGGCTCATTGCTGAGTGGAGACGGCCTCCGACCATGGTGCCTGGTCTAGTGCCTGGCTTACTGAGCCAGGAAGACTGAGTCGGAGGTGCTCTAGCTCACCTTTGTTTGAACGCCAGGGCACAGGCATCAAGAACCTGAAGGTGGCCGGGGCACCCTGGGCTGGCACCTAGTGTCCCTCCTGCCAGCTCTTCTGCAGGCCTGGCTGCCCCCAGACAGGCTCTCCCAGGATCCCCCTCGGGCCTGTGTGGGTCTCCCCTCACCCTGCCATCACATCCTCTGGTCCCAGCAGCCCAGGCTGAATTGCATGGTAGCCTGCACTGAAGCCAACATTGATTTTTAGTTTTTTTTTTTTTTGGAGTGAGTTATTGGTCTCCTGTGTCTGTGTGATCACAACTGGATGGGAGAATGGAAAAGATCAAAACAAAGCAGGAACAAACACTGCCCCTGGGTCAATGACAGGCCCTGGGACATGTCTCATAGCAGGACGGGGATGCAGGCGCTGTATTGGGTGAAAGACCCGGAGGGCTGGAGCCCCAGTTAGGGCAGAAAGCAGCCCGGCGGGCAGCCAACACCCCACGTGCTCAGGCCAGCGCCCAGGGCCTCTGCCAGCCCCTCACCTCAGTGCCCGTCATAGGCATCTGGCTCTTCCTGATGGAGGGCCCTCCTCCTTTGCTCCTCCTCAGCAGCTCTGCCACCACTAGAGCCATGTGCTCCTGGAGGGGAGCAGGTCATCAAGCAGAAAATAGAGTCTAATTATCAGAAGACTCCATCATCACCTGACAGCTTGGGGCCAGCACCCTCATTGTGCCGTGCAAAGAAACATCTGGGGCTTCCTGGAGCTGCGTGTGGTGTCTGCAAAGAGGGTGATCTGATCAGTGCTCATGACAGCAGAAGAAAGCCACGGTCAGATGGAGCCAAGAGCCGTTTACCCTCTGCAGCACTAAAGGCATTGATTGGTTCCCCGCCCCCAGAGCCTAGCTTGGCTGCCTGGGCCTGTGGGGTAGCTTTTCTGCTGTGTGTGGTGAGGGGGAGGGGAGTTTGCAGGTTGGAGGGGAGAGGGTATTGGAGCGGGGAGGCTGGCATCAGAGGGCTTGTCTTATATTGGAACATCAGTGCCCAAGATACACATCTGTTCAATAAAGTCATCGCCCAGCCTTTTCTGAGACCTTGGGCAAGTCACATGACCGTCCGGAACCTGGTTTCTCATTGACGCACTGGAAGTCATGATGACCCCACGGCGGGAGGGTTACCAGGGGGTCAACCAGGACACACACGCTGCAAAGCGCTGGGCTCTGGGCTGGGCACCCAGGGAACGCTTCAGAACGCAGCTGCCTGCTGGCCACTATGGTGTCCCCTGGTGGTGGTAGTGTTAGATACTGTCGAGTCGATGCCAACTGGTGGAGACACCCCTGTGCGCAAAGGAAAAGTGCTCCACAGGGTTTTCAAGGGTGTGCCCTTTCACAACCAGATCGCCAAGCTTTTATTCTGAAGCACCTCTGAGTGGGTTTGAACTGCCAACCTTTCCACTAGCGGTCGAGCTGCCCGGGGACTCCACTTTCTGGTGTTAAAGGCATTGATACGTGTTTGCAAAGCGCTGCAGCAGCTCCTGGGACTGGACCTGCCTCTGAGGGTCTGCCTCGCTGCTGGGTTATCTCTGGGTTATCGCTAACATCACCAACACCTGGGCTGAGGAGAGGCTCCTGAACTAACCTCTCCACAGGGCAGGTTTTCGAGGTGGGATGCCCAATAAAAGCCGTCAGAGCCACAGTTAGCCAGCTCCACTGTTAGAAAGTTCCCAAGCCTCAGAAAATAAAAACAACATTCCCCCGCAAAATACCCGAACCCAGCTGTATCCGAGGTTTGCTGGCCCGGCCAGGGCTCTCCAGGAGGAAACTCCAGGATGCGAGTCTGGAGAGGTACTCCTTGCCATTCCTGGGGGCCTGCTCTCACTGGAGGTCCTCGGGCAAATGCTACAAACTTCTGGAAGACCTGTTAGCCCTGGCCTCTCCATCCTTCTTCCCCGGAGGAGGAGCTGTACCAGGGCACCTTGCAGGTCCACAGGCTTCAGTGGTGGGAGGGGGGCTGGAGGGAGGAGATCCCGAATCTCAGGAGAGGAAACCTGACCCACCTATTCCCATTAAATATCCTCTGGACCAGGCAAGTGAGTCTCAAACTTCATAGTCCCTTTTCAACATGGCCCAGAGGAGTAGTGGAGTTTTTTTTTTTTTTTAAAGCGTGTATTTTCTCATTTCCCAGCACGCCCCAGGAAGACAGGGCTGGGTCAGAGCGTCCCGCTGTTGGATGCTCCCTGTTGGATGCTCGCTCTGCCTGATGACCATCAGGTGGGGACTGCATCCCTCCCTCCAGCAAGAACCTCTGGCAGGGTCTCTGGTTTTCTGAGACAGGGGTCGCGGGAATCCCAGAGGAGGCTGCTAGCAACGGGGACTTGAAGTATCACAACTGGGGTGACAGGAAACAGAAGGAAGCGGTGGGCGAGTGGGGTGGGGCAGGGGAGCAACAGGAGGGAGGCTTCTAAATGCCCAGCTTGGTGACTGGGTCCCGTGGCCAGACAGCCTGGCATCAGCCCCATCAGGCAGCCATCCTTCACCTCCTGTCCCCGAAGGGGCCAAGAGTAAGCCTCAAGCAGATGGAGGCAAACATGGGGCTTGTTTCTCCTTTTCTGAGATTTTGCCCAGGGGGAAGAAAAAAGAAAGCGCTGAATAAGCGCAGGGCCTCTTTTCTAAATCAAAAAGGAACAGGGGTTTCTATCAGCCATGAAAGGAATGGCAAATGAGATACAAATGAGATGTCATTACGGTACAGAGAACTAATGGATGCTTCTCCTGACACAGAAGCAGGAGTGGGGAGCCTGGGGTCTGGAAGGTTCAGCTGGAAAGAGACTGAACGCCAGCCCAGCCCAGTCAACCCAGTCAGCCCAGCCTACCTCAGGCTACTCCAGCCGAGTTCAGCCCAGCCTAGTCCAGGCTAGCCCCACCCCGCCCAGAGCACTGGGCCAGCGCCACACCTAAGTGGGGACACTGAAGGGGATCGGCCTGCTTTGTCATTTGCCACAACCATCCTCATCTTGCACCCCCACCCCAGCAGCCTGTGACTCTGGGTTAGTACACAGAGAAGATCGCAAATAGCTTTCTGATCGACCCACTGTGGCTGGGAGCTGGCAGGGAAGAGTGGGTCTGCACACAAGATGAGGTCTTGTGAGGCCTTTACCAAACAGCTGGCCCTGGCTCTCCACAGTAGGGTCTATACCTCCCTTCAGCACGGCCAGTGAGGTCCCTGACCTCTCTGAGCCTCAGTCTTCTCATCTGTGAAATGGGCTGTGCAGGTGTCGGGGAGGAAGCCCCCGGTGTTCGGTGTTCATCCTGTGACCTCCCTTCACACCCTACAAAGTGTTATAAAAGCCCCTGGTTTGGAAGAGGAAGTGATAGTTGTAACACATTCCCCTTGTCTTCACCAGTTCCAAAATGAAACGACAGTGCCCTTTCTCTATGAGTGTTGTTATCGCTGATGTCACATTGCTACCCCTCTCTAAAGTAAGTTCCCCAACCAGAGAGGCAGGAAGAGGGAGTGGTGGGGGAGGCCGAGTGGGGAGGGAGGGGGGTCGCTCAATGGAGCTCTCGTGGCAGGCAGCCCAGCTGCCCACTGACACTGCTCAACAACTGCCTCCCCTGGGACAAGCTAACCTCACTCCCTGAGGGCCAAGCCACTGAATCAGCCCACCATTAACCTCCCTCACCCGGGAAGTCACCTTCGGGGTCTGGAGTTAAATCCGGCTTCCTGGGTTCCCCATGTAAAGGGGAGGCCCCTTCTGGTTGAAGGCTAATAGCATCCACTAGAGGGGACCTCTATGAGGGGGTGGGCCCTCCCCAAAGTCTTCCCAGGACCAAACACCCCTGGGGCACCCTAGGTTTGCCAGTTCACGGGCCCCTGGGTGATGATGTGAAGGGGAGACCAGGGCCCCACCCTGAGGAGGGTGCACCTGTACAGATCTGAGATCCCGACCACGAGGACACTCACCCTGTTGTCACCTTCAGGGGCCAGAGGGTCTGTCATCCAGGATCCGAACCTCGAGCCGGAAGTCTTGACAGTCACGGGGTCACTGATGCCTGTCAGCTTGCCGCAGGCTGGAAAAGAGTGCACCCAGGGTGCGGGGAGAGGGACATGAAGGCTGTGGCCATGACGGCCGGCCAGGGGATTCCCACTCAGGACAAGGCTCAGTATAAGTCATGGCACTCTCCAGAAGTGCCCCACCCACCACCCTGGGCTGATGCACCATCAAAGACCTCACTACCCCCCACGCCTCTCTCAGACCCCCGAGCAGCAGGAAGGCGGCTACTTTAATGCGGGAGGTGGGGGCCTCTGGGAGGTCTCCTGGAAGGGGCGAGTGGTCTTTCTGCCTGCAGCCAGAGCCCAGAGTCGGGGGCACTGGGGACAATGGCTGGCCACAGAGCCTCAGAGTGGGTGGGTCTGAGATCAGGGCACAGATGGAGGGCAGGGCAGAAGCTGGACCTGCAACCTCCCAGGTCACCATGGCCAGTGTGGCCATCATAGCACACCTGTACTCCACTCGTTCGACCCTGAGCCGCCATCTTGTATGACTATTTCACTCTGCAAATCCGTGAGCCTCAGCCCACCTCTGAAGGGCATATCCCCGGACCCCAGCTCCTCCACACCAAGGGCCTGGCTCTCCCAGAGACCACAGCGGGAGGTGGGGCGCTCTGCAGGGGCAGGCTGTGGGGGCCCATGGATGCCCTGCACCCCATGAGACCCCCACCTCCCAGGATGGACCCTGGGGGCCTGTGGCTCTGCACTCCCCACTGTGTGACCCCCTCCTCTAGGGTGGACCCTGGGGGCCGGCGGCCCTGCACCCCCAGTTCGATCCCTTCCTCCCTGACCCATGCGGCCCGCCCCTGCCGCTGCGTTAGCATATGTACACAACGGTCTGCAAAGTTCAAGGAAGAGCCGGGTGCTTCCAGAAGATTGTAAGCTATTTAAGCCAGGGCCGTGGTTTAGCCAGGATAATCCTGCAGAGCCTGTGGGGTGGGCTCGGGAGGGGTGGGGTGCAGCCGCCCGCCTCCCCTGCGAAGCCACTCTGTCTGCACTGAAAGTGGGGTATGCGTGTCTCCATCAGTGAACTGTCACAAGATGGAAGGAGGCCTCCAGCCAGGCAGAGCGAGGCGCACTGAAGGTGGGGTATGCGTGTCTCCATCAGTGAACTGTCACAAGATGGAAGGAGGCCTCCAGCCAGGCAGAGCGAGGCGCACTGAAGGTGGGGTATGCGTGTCTCCATCAGTGAACTGTCACAAGATGGAAGGAGGCCTCCAGCCAGGTAGAGCGAGGCACGGCCGTCCTCTCTGTTGGTGGGAGGCCGAGTCTATAGGCAACGTGGGGGCTCCAAGGCGGGACGATGAGCCACCTACACGCAGACGAAGGCTGGTTCTTCACCCAGCTCCACATCAAGCCACGCTCGAGGTCTAAAACCCAGCCACCTCTGCTGCGGTCTCCTGCCCAGATGTGAACAAGAAATGCCACCACTGTCTCCATGGCCTTGCCCATCTCTGTGATTACCTCCCTCTTCGGCTATAGGAGGCCCTCTCCCACAGAAAGTCGTCCCCGCCCAGGCTCCCGGGCAGCAGATATCACTGGACCGTGAGTGCACCTTGCAGGGCACCAGGCTGCAAGGCTGAGAATCATGGCGCACCTGCTAGGCTCTGGCCCACCTCCCCGTCTTCCCTAACCAAGCACAGTCTAGGTGGAGAGATGGAGGGAAGGGGCAGGGAGGCTAAGAGGCCCCACCTTGTCGAGAAGCAAGAACAAAGTGGGCAGGTGTCCTGGAAACCTCATGAGCGATTCTTTTCCATGACTGTCCTGGGCTGACTTGCCCCATGGCCTTGTGGGGACTCAGGGTGGGGTGTGCTGAGGCCTCATCCTGGGCAAAGGAGAAGCTGGGGATACGGGACTCCCACCTGGCTCTGTTCAGCCCTGTCAAGGGCAGGTCCCACTTTGTGCCCGTTGACTATGGGGAGCCCTGGACAGCAGCTCCCTCTGAATTCCCAGGGTGATGGTTGAGGGATAACCAACAGGGACCCACTAACCCCATTAGCAGCGGCGCCTGCCCGCGGGGCCTCATGCTCCCACCCAGTGGTCCACATATACTAGAGACACACCACGTCCCCAAAGATTTCCATGGACGCCTGCTCATTACTGACCCAGGGAGAGTGGCCCATTTGTGGCCTGGAAGGAGAGTCCAAAGGAGCCATCTCCCCAAGGGGGCGTCATAGCTTGGGGAACCTCAATAGGCTTAGGGAACACCCATGTTCTGGACTCCCACCGTTCACATTTCTATGTCAACACATGGAGTCGTCCGTGACCTTGGCTGTCAAGAAAGCTCTGCTCCAGCACACCCCTCCTGCAGGACGACGTCCTGACGGAGACCAGACGGCTCTCCCTCCTCCGCATCACACTCCACAGGCCAAGAGGGCGGGTCGTCCCTGGGCAGGCCAGACACCTAGCCCCGAGCCTAGGTCTTTCATGCCTCCACACTTTTTGCTCAAACTGTTTCCTCCGCCTGGAATGCCATTCCCCCTCTTTCCCACCTGTCTTTTATGACTTGACCCTAAAGGACGCCTCTTCCATAAAGACTTCCCTGAAGCGTTCTCCACCCCCTTCTGAATGCCTCCAAATCTTGTCCTTGCTGACGCCATGCTGTGACCACATTTCCTGGGGCCTCAGATGCGCCTCTGCCCCTTACTGCCCCACTCCTTACGCGCTCTCAGAGGGTGAGAAGCCTGTGTGTTCAGCCGGCTTCCCCCAAAACTCAGCCTGGGGATATGTACAGAAATGTTTGCATGAATGAATGAACAAACAAATGGCTCACCTCCTCATCCACAGGAACATGGGCCCCTGGGTGTTACACTGAGGCACGACTTCATCTTTCAACAAGTCCTTATCTGTCTACTGCTTCACTATCTGTTCCAGTGGAGGGGCGGGAAGGGAAGGAGGGTGACCCGCTAGAGTATGGTGCTGCGTCAGGACTCCAGTGGCCCACCTGCCACTTACTAACTGTTGGCCAGGGAGCTGATCTGCATTTGTTTTGCTTGTCTGCAAACAGGGGCATGGTAATGGCAATACCCACCCCAGATGGTTGGCAGGGAGTTAATGGAATTAAGGAGTGGACCGTGGGGACATCAGCAACCAGGCCTGGCAGGCAGTGAGTGTTGGTGGGAGTCACAGGCATCACCATCGCTGTGAACTGAGCCGGAGGGCTCTGGAGGAAGGGGCCTGCCTTGTGCTGTGGCCCAGTCCTGTGCCACCGAGCACCACTGAGCGCTGCCAGCCTGTGGTTTGCGGGGGGCGAGGGGTGCATGGGTCTAGGGAAATACTTCCTGGGGAGAAAGCTCCTGCCAGGAGCCTGGGTCTTCCATGTCCCAGACACACCCTGACACCAGGTCACTGTGGGCTCCTGGGGTCAGCATTACCCTCTCCAAACCCCTCTTCGAAAATGCAGACCTGGCCCAGGGAAGGGGCCTCAGAATCACTAGTAAGAGGGGACCGAGGGCTGAGCTGGCCCCGTGAGTGCCCTTGCCTTCAAGACTGGCAGAGGGCACGTTCCCCAGGGCCCACTGGGCTGGAGCCAACTGCGTTAAGTCAGGAGTTATTTTTGATTCTCCATCCAGACTGGCTCTGCCCAAGGCCTCGGAGCTGACAGGACCTAACAATGCCCGAGGCAGAGAGCATGGAAGAATCTTGGCACATTCAGTTCAGAAAAGTGTCTCTCATCACGCGGGCTGGGGACGCATGCACGCAGAGAGGCTGGCCAGCTCTGCAGGACGATCCCCGCCCATGTGAGGCAGCCCCCCAGCCCAGGAGGGTCTCTGGAAGGAGGACGCTCTGCAGAGCTGGGGACTGGGACAAACAGGTACCCTGCAGGTGCCACACCCTGCCTCTTGCTGTTTGCAGAAGGAGGCTATTTCCAACTACAGCCTCAGTGTTCTCAGATGGGTGACCTGAACTGGCCTGGGGTGAAGCCCCTGCCACGGAACTCAGGCCAGCATCCCTGTTGATGGGCAGCACTGACACAGGCCAAAGAAGGCCAACCCTGCATCCAGAGATGAGTCTGGGCCTGTCACCGGCCTCTGGCCTGTCCCCCTGGCCCCAGCTTTCATTTCCTGAGCATGAGAAGAGCTGGCTGGAAGACCTTTGCAAAGCTGGGTGTGTGGACCAACAAAGG
The DNA here is from genome assembly GCF_024166365.1 of Elephas maximus indicus. NCBI lineage: Eukaryota > Metazoa > Chordata > Mammalia > Proboscidea > Elephantidae > Elephas > Elephas maximus. The sequence continues at coordinate 3,586,036 of NC_064827.1, forward strand.
TCCTCGTGGATGAAATACTCTGAAAACCAAACAGCTTCCCAGCTAGGCCGAGGGCTCTGGCCCAAAGCTTGGGCTGCAGGAGCTCAGGGTGGGGGCCGGGGATGCGGGACCACTCAGCCCCTCCCCATGCTCATTCAGAGTGCTTCCTGGACCCAGAAAGGAGGGTGATGCTCTGCCAGGACCCACTAAATCCCCAGGTGAGAGCCATGCACTGAGACCAGGCCTCACCTCCTCCGTCACCCTGAAGATCTCCTCCAAGCCAAGGATCTGACACTGACGTCACTGGGCTCCCCCTCTCTTTCTCTCTCTCTCACCTCCATGGAAGGGGCCAGCCTGTGCTGCTACTTAACCCACTCCCTGGCTCCGTCCCGGCCCCTGGGGAGGAGTAAGGGCCACCTCTCTGCCTCCGTGGCCCTTCTTAACATCTCCAGCGCTAGGGAACAAGAAGGAGACCCACACTTGTCTCCCCAGGACAAGGTGTTAAAGCCCAACCCTGACACCCCAAACTGGGGCAGGAGCCCCCAAGCCTGACTTCACTTCCGAGATGCCAGGGTGGGCTCAGCTCCACTGGTGGGGGCTTCTGCAGCTGGTGCTGTGGCTTTTCTCTGGAAGTATTCCCAGGGACACAAAAAGACCTCTCCCTTCCCTTGGCCCTGGAGCCAGCGTCAGCTATACTTATGTGTGTGTGGTGATTTCTTTCCACCCTTTCAAAGGAAAGAGACAAAGGAAGCCTTTAGCATCAGAGGCACCAGATGGAATAATGGGGAGAGCCCCTCAAAGTCAGCTGCCGCATTTTACAGAGAGGGCAGAGGAGGCCCAAAGCTCACGGGCACTTGGTGTGCCGGGATAGCCAATGCATTGAGTGGGTTTGGCCCGGCCAGGCCTATGTCAGGTTTTAAGTTTCTGGCTTTGCCCAGTTAGCCACGGGAACTCCTGGCTGCTCAGATCCATGTGGGTGTGTGGCCGAGTGGGACTCAGTGAAGTCCCCTGCACCCGCTCAGGGTGGGCCACTGGCAGCTTGGCCCTCCCTTGCCCAGGATAAACAAGAGGACTTCAGGGCAGCTATCGCCACCAAGATGCCTCCCCACAGAAGATGCCCCGGAGATGGGGAGCCCAAGCCCATTCTAGAAGCCTTTCCAAATGAGAGCTTTGGCTGGGTTCTTACAAGATACTGGCTTGGCCACCAAGAAAAACCTATAAAGCCCTTGGAAAACAAATGGAACCTATAGTCCCTGTTTGGGTTTTTTTTTTTTTCTATGTACGTCTGGGGTCAAAAAGTGTCAGCAGTTTCAACTTGCAGAGAAGGTGGAAAGAAGGGGAGACCAATTCAGAGCAATTCTGGAGAACTGTGAGGAGACGTGCCCTTCTCACTGTTTCACCGGGAAGCCAACATGCATACCGCTCACCAGACCAAGGAACCCCCGTCAGACCTCACACCAGAAGAGCCCAGGCACAGAGAACACGGTCAGCTACCGGGCTGCTGCAGTCTTGCACAAGTCCTCCCCACCCAGGATGGCTAACAAGGCTTGCTGGCAGAACACCAGCTTCCTCTGCGCTGTGCTCACTGCAACCTCCAAGCAAGGAGGCAGGCTGCTAAGATGGTCTTGAGACCGGTGCCTATTTGCAAGGCTCAAGGAAACACTAAATTAAGCAGCCCCAGGATATTAATTTGGTCCTTAAATTACTGAAATTGAAAGAAAGCTTGGGAAGGGGGAGGAGCAGCAGCTGCTAAACCTATTTGTTTCTTTTCTTTCTTTCTTTCTTTCCTTCCTTCCTTCCTTTTTGCTTTTTGTTCTCTATCTACCTATTATCTATCACCTACCAATGATCTACCTATTATCTATCTTCTGTCAATCAATCAATCTATCTACTATTTATCAATTACTTGTCTTCTATTTAACGATCTATGTATTAACTACCTTCTATCTCTAACCCACTGCCAAACTACCTTCTATCTCTACTATCTATCAATTATCTATCAACCAACCTATCCACCTACCTATCTGGAGCCTTGGTTGCACAGTGGTTAAGAGCTCAGCTGTTAACCAAAAGGTCGGCAGTTCGAATCCACCAGCCTCTCCTTGGAAACCCTATGGGGCAGGTCTACTCTGTCCTAGAGGGTCGCTATAAGTGGAATTGACTCCACGGGTTACAGGTTTAAAGGTACCTACCTACCTACCTACCTAACTGTATTATCTATCCATCTACCCACATTTTATCTCGCTCTCTCTTATGTATCCACCTGCCCATCTTTTATCTATCAATTATCTATCAATCACCTATCTTCTACTATCTATATTCTATCTATCATCTATTACCTATCTTATGTCTATCTACCTGCCTACCTATTACCTATCATCTGTCTACCTATCCACCTATCTACTTATCTCTATCTACATACCTGTCTATCTATCATCACCTATCATCTACCTATCTACCCATCATCTATCCCTCCACCCTACACGCCGGCTCTGCTCGAGGACACCATGGTGCCTGAGGTGCAAAGGACTCCCCTGAGTGCATAGCACCCCAGGGATGGGGACTCCCTGTACTGTACTGCACAGGGGAGGAGGAGGAAGCTGAAAGTCGAGATGGTAAATGCTCTGGGAAAGCCACCTGGCTACCTGGTGGCACTCACTACCTCAGCACACCACCTCTCGGGACAGGGTGCTCGTGGTTCGGCGGTCCTCAGCCACCAGGGGCTGGTGAAATGGAGACCCCAGGCCCACTCCAGAGATGCTGATCAGGGGTCTGTTTACACATCACACTCTTCCTGAAGAAAGAGGTAAACACAGAGGCCTTTAAAGCCACAGGCTGTGCTCCGGGGTGGGAAGAAAAGGCCACGGGGCCCATTCATTCTCTCTTTACTCCCAAATCAACCTTTTTAGCAGCCCAAGGGTAACCATGTGAAAGCCCAAGAACCTAAGCTGCAAGGTAAACTCACCCAGCTTCTAAAAATAGGCTGGCACAGATGGGAAGGCCGGTGCCTCCTGAGAGGGACAGCCCCTCCCCTCGGAAAAGACCTAAACGTCGCGGGGTTCATAACTTTTTGCTCTGCATTTCCATTTTGTTCCCCTGATCCTTCATATTTTGGAAAAGGTGGAGGATTTATCTTGGCTTCTCCCTGGTATGCCCAGCTTGTATGTCAAGAAGGCGGTGGGGGGGGAGGTCTCTGCTTGTCGGGAAATGACAAATGACCACCCCATACTCCAGATTCTTCCGAGGCTGAGGGACCAGCCTAGGAGGGGTGTCTGGAGGGCCTGTCCTCCCAGCCAGGATGTGAGAGGTGGGACGTGAGCTCAGGGTCACTCCGGGTGGAAAGCCAGAGGCTATGCCCAGAGGAAACAATCGCAGAGCCCAGCGGCTGTAACCATGAATGATTCAAACATTCACACAGACTCCTAGGCTGTCACAGCCCAGACCCTCCAGGGACAGTCTCAGTCACGCAGCCCTGACACACCAGGCCCCAGGATGGCATGGCAGCACATCACTGAAAACACCACAGCAGACAACCCCTCCTGTGACAGCCCCCCTGTCCTACACACCCCAGAACGGAGTCGCTCTTCAATCCCACAGTTCTCATCGTCTTCTCTGAAACCTTTGCATCTTTTCTGTCCCCTTCTAGAGCGGCAGTACAGGGGTCGTCTAGAAGTGGGGGCCTGATAAGACAAAAAGGAGGCCGACTCAGTCTTCCTCCTATGGACACTCCTCTGTACTGCACGTGCCTTACAAGAAAAGGGATTCTTAAAGGTATTAATTCCTTTTTGGATATTTTAAATTTGTAGTAAGGCTTTCGGGGCACAGAGGATAAAAAGTTATAACAGCAGATGAGGCCTAAGGCTAGCTTCCTCCTAAAGCAAATTTACCCTAAACGCTGCCCAGAATTACCCTTAAAGGTATTTAATATGAACACGAACAACCTTTGTGCTAACAAAACAAAACAAAAAAAGCCGCTGGTGAGAGGGCCCAGCTAACCTTTATTAAGAAAACCTAAAAATGGGATTGGAATTTCAAATGGGCTATTTAAAAGTGAACTCAGACACTAGCATGTTAAGATTTGTTGAAGCAATTAACTGGAATGTCATGAGGAAAGTGGGCATTTAATCACGAATAAGAATCCAAATAGGTCAGCCCACACTAGGGGTCCTTCCTAGAAAAATGAACGGGAGCAGGGGGCTCGTTTGCTCAGAGGTTCCCCCTTTTCCTGACTGGTAGGAGGGGCCCCCTCCCTGGCTGTGGGTGTCAAATTTTCCACTGTGATGTGATTGGATTTTATTTTCCTTTTTTATTCGAACTACGCATGATTCAATTTCTCAAGCTGTTTCATCAGCCCTCCTTGTCAACCTGGAGAGAATGAGGTGTGTTTTTCCAGCCCTATTAAATTGTGTCTTAGCAATCCACCCCAACATGTGCGCGCGTGTGCACACACACACCTATCTGATAGCATCCCTTTTTCCCGTTATCCTCCTCAGTGGGGTCTGTGAAGTAGACTTCACCCAGGACTGGGTCAAAGCCCTGGGGGGTGAAGGGGGTGTAATGGGTGCTCCCTACAGGCCTCCTCCAGTGTTCCTCAAGGCAGCCCTACCCACAAACCCTAACCAGCCATCACCTCGCTGCTGAAGCCAGGCGGGCGCTGTCCACTTCAGCACCACTCCCTAAGCCTGTGCCGCGTGGGGAGGTGGCCGGTGCTGCCACGCCCCGCCGGGTTCTGGGCCTACCTAGTTTTTGCATGCATGCACGGAGCCTTTCTTCAAGATTGGACACTCTGCTCTGCAGTTCATCGTAGTCATAGGCGCCAATTTCCTCTTGCAGCTCGTTAAGCACTGACGTCAGATTCTGGACCTCCTCTTTAAACTGCATTACCAATTTGGCATCGGCCTTGTACTCTTCCAACACAGGTATCAAAGGCCTAAGTTCGTCCATTTTCGCTTTTATCGCCTGCAAGGTTAAAATAAGCTGGGTTCAGTGCGATGCGTGCAAAAACTCGCCACACCCTGCCTTGGCCTGGCCGGTCCCTACGTGAGGGAGAAGGTGCACGCTGCTGCTGTATTTACAGGGTTATTTATTCTGGTCCCCGTTAGTCAGGAGAGCACATGAATCAGTCTTCAGAACACCAGCATATTTGGGAAAGGTCTTTATTGTCAGTTCAGAATGCCACATCTGAGGGTTACATGCTTTCAGTCACATACACAAAGTTCTTTTTTTTTTTTTTTTTCAAAAAATGCATTGACAAGGGTTCAAACTATTCATGAAATGAATCTACAGTCGCATGCAAAGGAGGATCGTGGTTGTATTCAAGGCTCCTGATTGATATGGTGCTAAGTATTGGAAAATCATAGTTAAAATGCATGGTGCAAAAAAGCTCTCTGGCTCTCTTTCATGGTTACATGGGAGTGAACTGCTTCTTCAGTCACTGCAGCACTGAAAAAAGTCTTTTAAGTTAGCCCTGCAAGCAAGAAAATGAGACACTGTTGAAGAGCTAGCTCACTAGCCTGCCTTACACAGATAGCCACTAACACACAAATATGCTCATGGTCACTTACAAGAAAAGGAAAGGAAAAAAAACAAAAACAAAAAACACGCTTGAATGCTGGGGTTAGCGGAAACAAACTGCTCAGATGGTTATTTAGATTCCTTCGCAGCAATTTCTGTGGAAATTCTGTATTACAATTTAAGCATGGCAAAAAGCAATGGATTGCTTTTTCTTCCCCCTCCCAAAGCATACTGCCCCCCCATTTTGGAACTCAGAGAGATGCCTGTGCAGGCGAAGCCTACAAATACGAGCTGTCCGCCCCCCACCCCCGTGTCCCCAGGCTGCTGTTTATGCCCCTGCCTCTAAGAAGCCCCTGCCACTAAGAAGCCTGAGTCTGCCACGGAGAAGGGCACGGGCCCTTTGAGGAGACACAAATGTTCTGTGGCCAGACAGGTCAAAATCTATTTCCAAGAGAATTCACGATGACGTGTCGGGACAAGGACAAACTGTCCACCTGCCTTCGATGAGAACAACCATCTCATTCCCCTCAACAGGATCGGGCCGCTATTACGTTATGTATAATATGGATTTATAACGTCATTAGCTTGCTGTTCTGTCTACCTAATGGACTGCTTTTAAAAGAGAATTAGTTCTTGCTTCACGCAGAGAATGCATCAAAGAAAAACATTAGCCTAAAAAGGACAGGGAGGCAGGGAGGGAGCACAGCAGCCATTTTCGCTTGGGTGGGCGAGGCTGTGTAATTGGGCCCTGGCGTTTGCATCCAGCCTCCATCCCTAATTAACATGCAAGTGTGCCTTAATCAAGAGGCGTGTCATTTCTCAATTTAATCATCTCGAAGCTGAGCAAATGATAGGTGTGTATAGACATATTGGTACCTATGTATATGTAATCTTACGTCAAATGAACTCTGGCTCTGATATCCACAGCTGCCTGGGGACAAACGACCCTTGCCCCCCGCCCCCGACCCAGTGAGAAAGACGCTGGCTTTTCCCTCTTTTTTCCCTGCTAAGCTGCCTTGTGCCTTGTCACAGCTGAATTAGGTCAGATGTGAAAAAGTGCCCTGAGTGATCTGGCTCAGACTGGCTCTAATCAATTAAGCTAATACACGGCTAATATGATTTACCTGTAGCAGCTGTGGGATGACAAAGGCTGTGACATCCCGTCCCCAGCTAATTGCCACTTGGCTAGGGAAGCGCAGGACCTGGGACCCCAGCTTCGGACTCCAATTGATTGAAGCTAAGGTGTGCTGGGAACCGCTAACCCGGCCGGTACCTGTCCAGGTGTCTTTCGCCAAACGAGGGCAAGGACAGGTGACCTCTGTCTCTAAGGACAGCAGGCTGCACGGCAAAGAATGACCCTTGCTATGCCTCTCTGCAGCCCCAGATCTCTATTTCTAGGGCGGGGGAGGGGGCAGGAGCAAGTGCAAAGGGAACACAAGCCCAGCCTTGGAGGTGGAGAAGGAGGAGGAAGGCACATACCTTGAACTGCCTGGCCAGGTGTTGCTTATGACTCTCCTCCACCTGTTTGAACTTGGACTCCAGTCCTTTCATCTGGTTCTCCATCTTCTCCACGTACTGCAAGTCTCTCTGGGTCCGCCTGTCCAGGACCTCTATGGATTGAGACATGTTTTGCACCTGTCAAAAAGGCAACAGGTCAAGGAGCAGCTGGAGCGGTGCCAAACGATCTCATGTGCCTCCTAACACATGACACTGACCTTTCCTACCCAGCCAGCGCCTAGGGAGCCAGAAGACGCCATGCGTTATTTACTGGTTAATCACCAACATCGAGGGTTGTTACCACCAAGAGTTCCCCAAACAGAGCAAATTAGCTGGGTAAACATTTCCTCTGCCACCTTCTAGAATGCGTCCCTACAATTCCGGATGCAAATCCGGGGTGCGGGAGACTGCACTTGTTCACTGAGATGGCTGCAGGCACGGGGCTGTGGCTGATCCAGCCTTTTCTTTTTTGGGGGGTTGGGGGGGTGGGGGTATGATTTCTGTTCTGCAGGAGGAAATCCAGCTAAGCAAGCATAAATACCAACAGAGTGGAACGGCACTGTCGGGCTGCCTGCGCCCCCCAAGGATAAATTCTCTTTCATCCTAAAGCTCACTGATGTCTTGCTGAGGAGGGTGATCGCTTAAGTGCGGGATGAAGGAACAGGGAATGGCTCTCCCAGCTCCGGCATCAGGCCCGCTTCCCCTCTCCGATGCCATCCATCATATCCACAATGTCATAAGTAGATGACTGCTCTGTAAACATGTACATTCAGAACACACAGCCCGGAATCAATCACCCAGCAAATGAAGGATCGCTGTTTTACATCTTTACAGGCAGCTCAGAATTGAGTCTAGCCTCAAGATGGAACTTTAATATTCAACAGGATTCCAGAGAGCTTAAAAGAAAAACAGTTTGAGTGCGGCCATCTGCCAGTGCATCTTATTTTCAGGAAACAGGCTTGCACTCTGTGCCATGCGTTGGGGACTTTGGGAGGTGGGACGTCTCTGGGGCTTCCTGTGGTGGTGTTTGGGTCATTTTCTCAAATTCTAATCCAATTACTGGGGAAGCCGATACCTTCACAACAGCAAATATTCATTCTGATCTTGCTGAATTTGAAAATCCTCTCCCTTCTAGGAACAAAATTGTTTGGGTCCAAGGCTCAGCTTTGACTGGTCAGTGATGAGAAGCGCTGGGTGCGGGGTTTCCACCTCCCTTTATGTCCTCCGCCCAGCAAATAAAATTAAATTTAAAAAGAGAGAAAGAGCAGCCAAAGGAATTCTTGGTAGGAAGAAGACAAATAGTGCTTCTCTCAGCATTTAAAAAGGAATTTTATGACTTGTTATTTGAAAGTAACATATATACAAATTCAGTTTAAAACTTCAAGTTTGTAAAACACAATGTGGAGGTGACTTTTACTTGCTCTGATCCTTTCTGGCTAGAACGATTTGCGGAAACTGAAACAGTTGCTCTGTTACCTGTTGTCCCCAGTGCCCCATCCCCCTCTCATTCTGCCACCTTGTGTGATGGCAGCACCGCTGCGGAGAAAAGCTGCAAGTCTGTTTCCGTTCATCCTTCAAGACCTAGTCCACATGCCACCTCCTTCAGGGAGCCTTCCCTGACATGCTGAACCAGCAATGGCTGCACGCTCCTTGGAAACAACAGCATCACCTTGTTGGCAGAGTGCCCTGCCCAGGAGTAACCCACGCACCTGTCTCAGGTGTCGGGGGGGAGGGGCATGGCCTTCATGCTCATCGGTGACCCCAGCACAAAGTCTAACACCTGTCTCTGCGGCCACGTGGCTGGGGGGAAGGGACAATGCAAATGATAGCCCCAGCCCAGCTTCCCCTCAGCCTGGCCACAGTAGTCGGGGTTACCACTCGGGCTGGGCAGAGCGGCTGAGCCCACCCGGCTGCGGTCTCAGGCTTCTAGCAGGAGGCCACACACAGCACGATGGCCTTCACGCTCGCCAGACAATAAATGCTTAAAAAATTTAAAGATGTCAGGCTACTCAGCTGCCTACAAAAAAGCCTTCTCCTACAATCCCCTACTGTGAAGAAACACTTTCCTTCCCGGCCAATTAGCACAAGGGTAGGGGAACCCTGGAGTGGTGACTGAGCTTAAAGTCATAGTTGCTCCCCAGCTCTCTGGGCCCCAGAGTACCACTGTCTACGTGCCTGAACACTGACTTTCTCTTACTTGGAGGGCGTGCCCCTGAAAAGCCGGCTGACGTTGGCTCAAAGTCATGCCACTACTAAATGGCACGGCCACCCCACGCCCCACCCAATGCAAGGCACGGGGGAGGGGGGCGGTTATCAGAGCATGCAGCAGACACACCCCCAGCCTCAAGGCAGAGACCAACTGCAAGAACTTACTCAGCCTGTGCCAGGCACTGGGACTCATCATTTGATCTTTGAGATATTGTTTGATCTGATATCTCTATCATTTGACTGTTACCAAACCCTAGGAGGTGACACAATTTTGAGTCCCACTTGACAGATGAGACCAAGGCTCAGAGAGGCTGAGCGACTAGTGTACTGTCACACAGATGCTTCTTCTGGGACCCCAGCCTCTGCCTTTAAGCTCAGGGCCAGGTGCTTCTTCAAGAGAACACAGCTGTCTCCCCACCTCCTTCCACACTTGCCTCTCAACAGAGGAGGGAGTCGGTGGGCTTCAGTCCTAGCTGGGGACTCCAGGTCACTTAAAACTGGAATCTCTGTTGGGGGACCTGGGGCTTGTGCCTTTGGAAAGCACGTGGTGGGCCTGGCGTGGATCCAGGCTGGCAGAACCTGGAAGGACTAAGTTCCACAGTGACCCTGAGCCCAGGGACTGGACTAAGGCTGGGTCAGAGGACGATGGACAGCCTCCCTACTTCTGCCCCCGGCGGTGCCCTCTCTGCACCCCTCCACAGGTGAGAAGAGGAAAGAGAAGGAGCAAAGGAAGGGAAGATGGAGGAGACACAAGCGTGAGAGGGAGGAAGGAGGGGGCAGCCCGTTCCTTTAGCACACACAGGGCATGGAGGAGGGACAAGTCCTCTGAAGATAGAGTGGCCATTAGGATCTAGAACAGGGTTGTCATTTGTAAAGCACCAACCTGGTGACAAGCCCCAAGACTCATGTTCCCAGGGGCTCCTAGAGCTTTCTGGAATGTACTTTTGCCCTGTCTGTCCTCTTGTCCTCCCCGCAAGCATCCCCTCCCCAGAGCCCTGGGTCCAGTCCTGCAGTGCCCCTGCCCTGCCTTCCAGCAATCCCAGAGGCGCCCCAGCTCCTTCTTCTGTGATTCTGAATAATCAAAGCCTCAACTGGGCTTTGGGCTAGTTTGGCATTAAAACATGTTTGTAAAACCTGTTAGTGCACTGCACTTCAATTCTTTAAAATCATTTACTCAGGGGGCTACAGATGGCAGAAAAAAATCACACTCGATTCCTTAAAAGGTGAACATGCTCCATTAGCCCGAGGGAGGCCCTTCTTCTTGCCCAAGGAAGCCCGGGTCTCCACACCTGCTTTCAGACTGCTGGCTGGGGCCGGGGGCTGGCAGCAACCAGGAGCCTTCAGAGCCTAGCAGAGACAGGAAAAGCCTTGGGACTCTCTCACGCACCCCCGTCCTTGATAGTTGGGGAAACTGCGTCCAAGTAAGGGCACCTGCTTTGCCCCCAGCTGTGCTCAGGAACACATTGAGCTAGGCTAGAGCTGAAGAACACTGCCCCCAGCCCTGGGAAGGTGACTCTGTCCCTTCCCAGCGAGGAACTGTCCTGTCCGCACAGCCCAGGGTCTGTCCCTCCAACCGCAGAGGCCGCCCTGCCCCTCACGACCTCCTCTCTTACCCTAAGCTGACGCCCACTGTGGACAATACAAAGTCGGTCTCCAAGAGTCCAGGCTTTCCTGTGTGTGGGGGTGTGAGGGTGCGTGCATGTGTGCATATGTGAGCGTTTGTATATGCGTGAGTGTGCATGTGTGTGACTGTGTGTGTGTATGTGTGTCCGTGTGTGTGACCATGTATGTATGCATGCAACCATGAGTGTGTATATGTGTGTGTGTGTATATAGTGGATGTGTGAGTGTGCGTGTGACTGTGTATATGTGTGAGTGTGCATGGCTATGTGTGTGTATATGTGTATGAGCATTGCGATGTATGTGTGACTGTGTATACGTGTGTGCGTGTATATGTGTAAGCATGCACGTGTGTATGTGTATATGTCTGTGTGTACCTGTGTATGAGTGTGTGTATACATGCAACTATGTGTGTGTATACTTGTGCATGTGTGATATGTGAGAGTGGGCATGTGTGTGACTGTGTATATGTGCACGAGTGTGTATATGTGTGTGCAACTACTGTGTGTGTATGTGTGTATACATGTGTGAGCATTTGTATATATGCGCATGTGTGTATATGTGTGTGTGCACGTGTGACTGTGTGTGTATGTGTGACGGCGTGTATGCATCTATATGTATATGCGTGTATATATGTAAGTACGTGTATATGTGTATGCGTGCCTGTGTCTAACTACGTGTGTATATGTGACTGTGTACTGTGAGTGTATGTGAGACTGTGTGTGAGTGTGCATGTGTACATATGTGTGACTATGGGTATGTGTGTAACTGTGTACACGTGTGTGACTATGTGTGGACATGTGTGATTATGTGTGTGTGTGTATCTGTGTGTATGTGCGTCACTATGTGAGCATGTGTTTGAGTGTGGCTGTGCATGTGTGTGACTGTCCACACTCAGGGTGTGAAGGATCTGTCCCTGCCCTACATGTGTACCCTGTGAAATTCCCCTTCCCCTGGGGGGAGTGAGCAGTGGGACAGAAGGGTCCATCTCATTTTTTTCTCCCCCTAGTAACTCCCAGGGAACCCCAATAGTCAGGTTGACCCCAGGATAGAGGGTTCTTGGGTCCTTGGGCAGAATGTGCCAGGACACCCTCTGGCTTGGTTGATCAAGAGAAGGCTGCCTGGGTGTAGTGAACGAGGCCAGGCCAGGAGGGATGCTAGGACACCTGGACCCAAATTTCCACCTCTGTGAAATGGGGCAGATAACCCTGTTGACTCCACCTGGTTCCTGTGAAGATTAAACTAAGGGATGGGTCCACAGTGTGCATGCACACTGCAAGGGCTGCTCCCAGCTGTGTTATGAAGTAATTTACCATGCTTTCACAGCAGGAAGGCAGCCTTGTGGTGAATACCTGGCCCTGCCATTAGGCAGGTGCAACCATCCAAAGTCAGAGAGAAGATCCCCATATGTAAAACCTAAACTCCTGTGCTTCCCTGGGCCCAGAAGAGCTCTCCCAAGTCAGATGCTGGGCAACAGCCTGAGACCCCTGGACTACAGCTTGTGAGAATCACTCCAAGAGATGGAAGCCAGGAAGGGGAGGCCCTGCATCCCATCTTGCCACTCTCTGGATCTATTCATCTCCTCTTGGGCCACCCTGTGGAGTCTCCACCCACCCACCCATCCATCCATCCACACACCCATCCCCCATCCATCTACCCTATCGTCCATCCATCCATCCATCCCTTCATCCATCACCCTATTATCCACCCATCCATCCACCCATCCGTCCATTCATCCGTCCATCCATGCACCCATCCATCCATGCACCCATCCAGCCTTTCATCCATCCACCCATCCAGCCTTTCATCCATCCACCCTATCATACACTATCATCCAGCCATCCATCCACACTATCATCTGTCCATCCACCAGTCCATCTCTTTATTCATTTACCCTATAATCTTTATTCATTTACCCTATCATCCATCCATCCATCCATCCATCCATCCATCCATCCATCCATCCATCCATCCATCCATCCATCCATCCATCCATCCACCCACCCACACACCCACCCACCCATCCATCTACCTATCCATCCATCCCTTTATCCATCTACCCTATCACTCATGCATCCATTCACAAATATTTCGAGTGGGGACATGCAGGAAAGAGGAACGAGTGAGGCCCTGGAGCTGGGATAGACCCTCAGGCTAGCCCAGCACTGGTGCTGGCATGAACACTGGAACAGCCCTCTCATCTTTCCTCCCTCCTCCCCCATGCACTCACCTTCTCTAGCAGCTGCCTCAGCTGTTTTGTGCGGGCATCCCGTGAACACATGGTCTGCTGGGGGGCAACCACTGTGCAGATACACCTGCCCTCGCTGTCCTGGGCAGAGCTGTACACCTGCCAGCTCTCCTCAGGGTTGGTGGGCAACACCTGGAGAGGGAAGGGTGCAGCAGGGTGAGGTGGGTGAGGGAGAGGGAGGGAAGCGGGGGAAGTGAGACCACAAGGCAGAGCATCAGAGACTGCCACCAGGGGAGAAGGTCCCCATCCAACCCCAGGGAAGAGGCAGGAAGAAATGGTCCAAAGACCCTCTGACAACAGGCAGGGATGCAGGGGCACAGGCGCCCACCAGGGTCCCCAAGGCCAGAAGGGAGACAGCAAGGCATCACTCTTGTCACTTCTTTTTAAAACAAGTTCAACCTAAGAAATGTGTGAAGTCGTGGCATCTCCTCAAGCTGCTGTGTAAGGTGGGACGAGGGGTAGTCGGAGGCTGGGGCTAGGTGGGGAGCCAAGGCGGGGAAGCAAGTGGCTGGCTGGCTTCTGGCGTCACGCAGCTCAGAAATAAGACACCTCCTCCGTCAGGCAGGCAGGGTGCTGGCACGGCCAGGCCGCCCTGCCGCTCCCTGACACTTGGAGGAGGATGTACCCGTAGTAATAGCCGAGACCCAGCAGCCGATTAGCCTGGAGCTACAGCGACCCATAGCCATCCCAGGGCGGCTCCAACTCCAGGCGGCTCCTGCCCACGCACCATTTGGTGGATTTCACCAACTTGGGTGGCACGCTGTGCACAGTCACCCCAACCTCAGTCCTGAGGCGTGCCCAATGACCACCAAGGAAGCCAGAGCCAGGCCATGGTGCGGTCTCCTGCAACCAGCCCAGGTGGTCCTGAGGACTCGGTACACAGGGAGGAAACCCAGCAGGAAAGCACACGCCCTCCTGCCAGCCCGCCAGGCTGCCGCTCCTGCTGTCTCCTCCACCTTTCCCTCCACTGGACTCGGTCACCTCCCTGCTATTTTTAGCCTGGGGATGAGAGGAGAAGTTGGGAGCGGAGAATCTATAGTAGTGATATATTTAATTTCATTCACTGCCGCCTCAGCAGCTCAGGACCCAGGGGGCAGGGAACGCAGTCATTGCCAGGAACCGCTGCACAATTCCTGTTTAAACCAGGGCCAGGTGGCAGTGATTACGGTCTTGGGAGGGGGTCACATGGAGTTCTAGCAGAGCTCCGAGCCCTCAGCAGCAAACATGGAGCAGGAGCGGAGAAGGTGTCCTTCACCTCTCCTTTGCTTAGAGGGGCGGGTCTGGGTGGCCCCTGCTTAGGCGCTTCTGGCTCCTTGGTGGTTGTCTGGCTTGGCCTGGGCTCCAGACACCTGCTAAGTCAGCCCTGCCTCAGAAGCAGCTGGCCACTCATCCCTCTTCCCAAGGCCTGGAGATGGGCAACTCCTGCAGGCAGGACGGGAGGGGTTTGGGAAGGCAAGGGGTGCTCACCGCAGCATACCCTCCTAGGGGCCCCGCCTGGTCCCTCTGCAGCCCTTCTCTGTGAGGACCTAGCTGGACCTTCCCAGGGGACTGGGAAGAAGGACGCCTTGGAGTCTTGGGCTCAGCTCGTGGCTCCGCGGCCGGGTCCAGTCCGGCTTATAGGAAGTGGGATTAGTTCCCAGCCCCGACTGGGGTCTAGCCCCGACTCCATCCCTTGCTTGGTGAGTGACCTTGGACAAGTCCTCTAGCCCCTTGGCCTCAGTTTCCAAACCTTTACAATAACAGTCTTAAAAAAAAAAAAAAAGATTGTTAACTGAATGGAGGCTAAAACTCGCCGAGCCCTTAGCCGGCGTCCCCTGCCCCACGAGGGGACCGGGCAGAGGAAGCATCGCCCCAGGAAGACCATGGAGGGACAAGGGGCCGGGCTGGGGGCTTTGGAAGGCAGGGTCAAGACCGCAGCGAGGAGGGTCCGCCCCGGGAGCCCGGCCGTTGCCCCCGCTCCGCCGCTCGCGACCCGGGTCCCTTGCAGCGCCCGCCTGGCCAGGGCTGGGACCGCGGAGAGAGGGACGAGGGAGGGACGCGCGAAGCCGGCGGCGGGGCGCACTTACGCCGGTGCTGCGGTCCAGCGTCCCGCCGCTGGCCGCCGAGAGCTTGGTGGTGTTGAGGCCCACCAGCGAGGGCAGCGTCTGGGACATCCAGTTGGTGATCATGGCCATGGTGCTCAGCACAACCCCGATCTTCAGCAGCGGCACCGACATCGCGCCTGGCGTCGCCTCCTGGCCGGCGCCGCGCCGGCGCCGGCTCGCGCTCCCCGGGCAGCCTCAGGCGGCGGGCACCGCGGCGGGCAGGGGCGCCCGGCCGTGTCCCCGCACCCCCTCCGCCCGCCGCCGCCGCCGCCCCGCCGCCGCCATGCGCGCCCGGGCCATTGCCGCACCGCCCCGCGCGCCGGGGAGGGTGGCCACAGGCGGCCGGAGCCCGCCCGCTCGCCGGTGCCGCCGCGTCCCCGCGCCTGCTGGTGCCGCCGCGCTCCGCTCCGCCGCCAGGAAGGGCCGCCTGCCTGAGCTCGGCACGGGCTGCGCGGGGGCCGCGGCCGAGGGAGGCGGGGACACGCGGGCACGGCGACGCAGTCCGCCCGGAGAGGGGTGGATGCTTCCTCACTCGGCTCCCCGCCGCCCCCTGGCTGCTGGCCGCGAGGGCTGCACTCCCTGGGCCGCGGAGGTGGATCGGGGTGACCGGGAAGATGCAAACCGCACCCCCAAGTCATAAGGAAACAGCCCCGCGTGGGCCTCAGGGGCGATGCCCGCTGCCCACCCCCAGCTCTTATCAAGCCTCATGGCCCAGCTGCAGCGATGCGCAGGGCACCCCTCAGGCACCCTTAGTGCCTTGCTTTGGAGATGAAGGTTGTCCCAGGAGGCCCCCTCCACCCTGGCTGCCAGGTCAGGCTCGAGACTGCCCCCCAGCCTGGGGTGCTGCTAGAAACCCACGGGGCGGAGGGTGGGGGGGTAGGGGGGTGGGCTGCTCTTGGGTCTGGCTCTGAAAGCGGCCCCTCCTGGGGGGTCTCCAATTCCAGGGTGCCTGGGAAAGGAGGGTGGGAGGAGAAGCCGCTGTGATGGTTCTTGGCAGCAGAACTGGGCGGGGGGGCGGGTGTGCCCTGCTATGAGCATACAGGGGTACAGGGGTGTGGGAGCAGTTGCAGAAGTGTGCGTGGGACTGGGGAGCTGAAGGGGCCACCCCATGGGGAGTGTGATGGGGTGGGCCTGCAGGGATGTGGGTTTGGGGACCTGGGTATCATGGATAGGGGCGTGTGGTTGAGTAGCCTGGGCGCGTGTCCTGCCTCCCTGCCGGAGTAGAACCTGAGTTCTGACGTCCAGGCAAGGGACAGAGCTACCGGCACAATGGGCTGCTGGTCAGCACCAGTGCCAGGACCCAGGTGGGTCTGTCAGAAGCCGCTGGCCTGCCTGGCCCACACACCTGAATAGAGCTTCTGAACTTGCAGAAGGTGGCTAAGGGCAGAGCAGGGCTGCTTCCCCAAGCCTTCCACTAAGCTTCCCCAAGCCTTCCACTAAGCTTCCCCAGCCACTGGGCGGCAAGGACTGCCCTGGTTCCTGGGAGCGAGTCTCTGCCAGTGTGGGACTTCATCTCCTTCCCGGGCGGGTAGGGGGGTGGGGGTGGGGGTGGGGGTGGGGGTGGGGGGTGGATCTGAAAGAAGGACCTTGGATGCAGGGCCCGGCCCTCCCGGTGCCCACCTAAGACAGGTCACCGCTTTCCAGGGCTGGTCCTTCTCCCTGCCCAACCTGTTACGGAGAGGACTCCCTAAAGGCCAGGTGACCCTGGCCTGGGTGCAGGTTTGAGACCCTGCCCGTTCCCTGAAGAAGCTCCTCAGTTTGTTTTCCTGGCTAATGAAAAGGTTGAGAAGGGCTAGGTGGCAAGCGGGTCTGGGGTGAATGCTGCGGATTCCAACTGTTGTGGAGGGGCGCCACCTACCAGCGCAGGCTGGTAGTGCAGGCTCTGCTCCGCACCTGGAGCCTTAGCCACAGCGCGGCTGGCTGGGGCGCTGGAGGCCGGCGGGTCCGCAAAGGGCCGCCTCCCCGTCTTGAGAGCGCCTCCGTAACACAGATTCCTGGCCACAAGCCCTGTCTGCCCAAATCACCCACACCCGCTTTCCACTGCACAAGCAAAATGACCACTTACTGTTGGAACAACTTCAAATCCAGCCCAACCCAATCGACAAAACTCTTAGTTCATCTCTGAAGCCACAAACACTGATTTAGCGCCTAGCCCTGCTGGTGCAGCAACTACGCGCTTGGCTGCTGAGCGAGAGGTCGGCGGCTCACACCCAGCCAGGGGCTCCGTGGCAGAAAGACCTGGCAATCTGCTCCCATAAAGACCACAGTCTGGAAGACCCTATGGGGCAGTCCTACTCTGTCATACGGGGTCGCTAGGAGTTGGAATCAACTCGACGCGAGCCAGCAACAAGTGGGAGGAGCAGGGCCCAGTGTGCCACGGGTCCCAGGACAGAAGAAACAGCAGCATGACAACGGCACTACTGGGGCCCCTTCCTGGGGCTGGGAGCTGCACATGAGTCCAGACTTCCCTACGACCCAGGGAGCAGACACCGTCCCCGGAGCGTGGCGGCACACAGCCTCATCTTGCGTGGAGCCTGGAGCCCGATGGCCTGAGTTCCAACCCCAGCTCTGCCGCTTACTGGCTGTGAGCCTTTGTGAGCCCCATCTGTGCCTCCGTTTCCCCATCTGTGAAATGGGCTTAATAATAGAACCCTTTCTTTCTGGGGTGACTGGAGCCCTAGTGGCACAGTGATTAAAGCACTCAGCTGCTAACTGAAAGGTCAGTGGTTTGAACCCACCAACTGCTGTGGGAGAAAGATGTGGCAGTCTCCCTCCATAAAGATTACAGCCTTGGAAACCCTATGGGGCAGTTCTACTGTGTCCTATAGGGTTGCTATGAGTCGGAATTCACTTGGTGGCCATGTGTTTTTTTGTTTTTTTTTTTTGTTTCCCCTGGTATTAGGAGGATTACATGAGTTAATGGAGGAAGAAGCTTGGCACCTAATCAAGGTGTCAGTCACTGTTCATTGTCGCACCCTCTTTGCAGAAAATGAAACTGGATCAGAGAAGACCCACAGCCAGGTGGCCTTGGGAGAGCTGGCCCTGGAAACAAAGTGTGATGCTCACGGAGACCCCCGCCACCTCCCTCCACAAAGACCACCGAGAGAGGTGCTGCTGCTGCGATGTTCGGGTATGGAGGAGGTGGTGTCAGATAGGAAAATAACCCCAGCAGCCAGAGTGACATTCTAGGAAGTTTAAGCCACAGATGGGTAGATAAAAAGAAAAATATATATATACACACGGGAAAAGCTCTCCTGATTTTGAAGAACTTCCGCTTTGATTTTATGCCGGTAATGTCCCGTAAGGATTTACAACTGGTACTCTAAATTCAAAGAGAGCCAACTTGGCTGGGCTTTTGCACCGAGGGAATGAAATCCAGGTAGTTTGCAATGATGGGGCCAAGAGCAACTCCACAGAGCTGCTGGAGGCCAGGAGACCAGGGACACCCCCTGACCCCTGGGACAGGCAGTCAGGCTGTGTGGGGAGATCTGAAACCTCCTTGTCACACGTCTCTGAGACCAGGGACACCCCCTCACTCCTGGGACAGGCAGTCAGGCTGTGTGGGGAGATCTGAAACCTCCTTGTCACATGTCTCTCGAGCATGTGGTCATGTTGGGGAGCCAGGGCGGGGGCACTGCACCCCCTACGGTGTGGCTGAGAAGCACTCTCTCAAAAAGACAGCTTTGGTTATTTACACTGAGTTTGCCAAATCTGAGCCAGGCTTGAAATTCCTACACGGCCTCCTCCCTAGGGAACAAAGCTGACCCCAGGAGGTCAAAGGATTTGGGGGTGATGGGAGGCAGGCTGCCCCCACCCACCGTGTTGCTTTGAAATCCTAGCTAATCCTCTCTTGGTCACAGGGACAGACACACAGTCCTCCATGCCCTGAGGTGGGGTGTGTGGGCACAGCAGGGGTGTCAGGGGACAGGGCCCTGGCCCCGAGCCGGAAGCCTATACCCCAGCAGCTCTCACCAGCCTGGAGATTCAAGCCCAGTCACCGCAACTCATTTAATCCCAATCCCAAATCATCTCTAGTCCCTAAAACCCACGGTGCAGGAGAGACGCTGTTTCTAATTCCTTCTGAAGGGGTCAGTGGGGAAGCTGGGGCCAGTGTCTTTTCATCTGGAAGGCTACAAGGCATTTCCAAAAGCAAGCCATGGGTCTTAGAACGAAGCACTTGGATTAAAGGATCCATGGAGTCGCCCACACCAAGTGCTCCTAAAGAGGAATTGAAATCCCCATTTCCACACAACTTCCCCAAAGCAAGGGCCGCCTGTCTGCAATTGTGTCTTAATGTTCAGGAAAACTCGGAGGAGCAGGCACCCAGCCCCAGCCTGCACTGAGGGCTCTGCACGCATGGAGCCACCTGGTCCTTCCAGAGGCTCCTGGGGCCGGTGCTCTGTCACCTCCACTTTACAGATGAGGGCTGAGGCTTGCAGGACCTGTCCTGGTTATGCAGTGAGCCAGCCTCTCCTCAGAGCCAACGTGAGCGTGGTAGCACCCTTGCCTTCCTGAGGTCCTGCAGGCCCTTCAATCTCATGGGTCCCAGAAGGAAAGGGCTGCATGGCCGCAGGCCCTGGCCAGTTGCACAATCCCACGCGAAGGCCGTTCCGTGGGAGCACCCCAGGCCTCCCCACCAAGCACATGGGAAGGGCAGGAAGGCCGCCCCTCCCTATCTGGGCCACCTGCCTTGATGAGTCCCACCTCAGCCAGGTCTCTGTCCTCCTGCCATCCTGTTTTCAGGCCTGGCCCTCGCAGTAGGAGCCCCGGTTTCCCAGCTCTCAGAACAGGGCGAGTTACGTAACTGAAAGGATGCTCCTGCCTCCAGTCCTAGGCGACACACCCACGCGGAGTGCTAAGAACACCCTAATCCAGCCCACAGCACCGTGTACTGGGCTGGGTGGCACATCCGACCTCCTCCATTTCACAGACAGAAAGTGGGGGCCCACGGGGAGAGGACTGGCTTGGGGCCCAGACCAGGCGTGGCTGCTGGGAGGAGAGGGTCCCCGGACCAGTTCCTGATGCTTCATGGCAAAGGGGCCTCCGGCAGGACAAGCGGCAGGTGCTCTTTGGCCACTTAAAGGGCTGCATATTTTCCTCCAACGAGGAAAGCTACTTACAGAGGAGAGAGACAGGGCCACTTCCGCCTCTCCTGCCCAGCGTGCGCCTTTGTCATGCACTTTCTGAGGAAGAACATTCTGGAGCAGGGAGAGGGCTGGGCCCAAGGGCTTCTGAGAGACCCCTCCTCTGGTGGCTGCCCCCATGGACTTGGCCTCAAGCTGGCAGCTAGCTTGGGAGGACCCAGCAGCCACAGAATGCCACTATGGGTGGTCCGAGCCAGATGTCCCCTTTAGCTGTCACCTCTATTCCACCTCCTTCGAGGCCTCTGGGCTTACCAACAGGTGGACAGGATCACCATGTCCAGACAGTAGGACACCAGCTTGGCTGTGTAACCTGCGATCCTGGGTGGTGGGAGGTGGAGGACAGGCCCCACGCCACATCTGAGCTGACGTGTTAGAGCCCCCGCGTGTCTCGGCCAGAGTGGTGCCAGCCTGCAGCAGGTAGCCGAAGCCTGGACAGAAATACACCCTTGTCATTGACACCCATGGCATTTTGGGTTTGTTTCCACCACTGGCAGAAGCTGACTAGCACAGAGCACTGAGCTCCTTCCACGGCCACCTTGTCCTGCCTTCCTCTCAGTTTCAAGCTCCTTCCTATGGCGTCGGGATACAGAGTCTCCATTTGAACGCCTCCAGTGACAGGGAACTGACCCCTTGAGGGTGCATTCCTCCTCCCCCATTGTCGTACAGATGTCACTGGTGAAGCCACAACTGGCCACATTTCCAACCACCAGGCCAAGTCTGTATCTACCCAGCACAGAGCAAAGCAGCCCCTCCCTGCCAGGCCCTCCTCACACACCCTCCGCTCCCTCTCCGGCAAGTTCCACATTGCCTTTATGAGTGTGGCCTCAGACAGGCTCAAGTCCAAACCACAGGGGAAGCCACAGCCCCGTGTCCCCTTGCTGTCCCGGCAGAAGCGGAGCCCAGGTCTGGGAGCAGCATCTGAAGAACCTGGTGGGGGTGGTTGAGAAGCCACATCACACCCTGGGCTGAACTCACAGCTCTGGGTGGGGGCGGGGGGCCACACATGTCACTGTTTTCTCTTTGCCAGGTGTGGGGACACACCCTGACGAATTAAGGACAGCCTGGTTTCCACCGGTAAATCATTGATCCCCAGGTGAATTAAAAGGTGGTGTCTTTACCCTGGTGGCATAGTGGTTAAGAGCTACGGCTGCTAAACAAAAGATCAGCAGTTCGAATTCCACCAGGCGCTCCTTGGAAATGCTATGCGGCAGTTCTACTCTGTCCTATAGGGTCGCTATGAGTCGGAATCGACTCGACGCAACAGGTTTTTTTTTTTTTAAATAAAAACACCTAAGAGTCAAGCCTGGCATCCAGCCAAGTATTTAGGAAATGCCCAGGGACACAACACTGGTGTAGATCAAAAGACTCTGGGGCTCCAGACCCCTGAGACCAAGTCCCTTCTTCCCAGAGGACCCAAGGGTCCGACACACAGTCACTCTAGGAGCACAAGCCCTGCCCTCGCCTCCATTATCACACGGCAAACAGACCAGGGCCCTCTCCTGCTGAGCCTAGACTTGGCCTCGGAAGCTTCTTGGCGAACTCCACCAAGGTCAGTGCCGTCTCTGGGGAGACACCTGCTTTAGAAGCCCGTGTGTTACTTCTGGAATACAGGACCCCTGACTTGGCCCAGGCCCTCTCCCCAGCTGTCACTCCCAACTGATTAAGCTCGAGTGCCAACAGAACACGACTCCAGGCGGGGCTGCTTTGGGAGAGGAGCATGTGGGCATGTGTGAGTGTGTGCGCACACGTGTGAGTGTGTGTGCGCACATGTGTGTGTGCATGTGTGTGCATGTGTGTGCATGTGTGTGCATGACTAAGCATGTGTGTATGTTTGTGCGTGCGCGTGTGTGTTCCTGTGTGCACGCGTGTGTGCATGTGTCTGTGTGTGCACATGTGTGTATGCATGTGTTCCTGTGTGCACGCGTGTGTGCATGTGTTTGTGTGTGCGTGTGTGTGTGCACAGGCATGTGTATGCATGTGTGGGTGTATGTTATGGAGAGCGGGGCACAGCGATCCACGGATCTGGAAGCAGCGGCTGCCCCATTTCTCTGAGTCTGACTCTGTTGTCTGAACACCCAGGATGCTGGGGTGAGAAAGGTATTTACAACCCACATGTGTTCTTTCTTCCATCCCCAGACACCCAGGCATCACCTGAAGCAGGTGGCCATTACTTTCTTTTCAGAACCACTCACGAGGACCAGTATGCATGCAAGGGAAATCTCTGCGGTGGGGTTTAAGCTCCCTGAGTCTGTAGGTAGAAGGGCTGCCTCCCCATCTGGTTCCCACACACGGCCTGCTAAGACTCGGGCACAGAAACTTCTCCGTGGAACTGAGCTGCTCTAGGTGACAACCTCTGGGCCAGAGATATGACCTGACCATCGGAGGGCCGCGAACCCGGCATCTCCCGTCTCTCACCTGGACTCTTCGATCTAGACTCTGCTCAGTCACTCTTCTGGTACTGACCTTCAGATTTGAACTCTACGTAAGGGACATACAGGCCGCTTCTCGCCACCACAGTCAGAGCAAACGGACGTCTCTGTGGAACAAGCCGAACGCTAAGCCCATGTCTTTTGCACACTGACAGCAAAGAGGCCACCACCAGCTGTTACTTAGACAGCTGTCCCGAGCCTTAACCTGGACGCAGAACAGGGGGCAATCTTCCCCAGACGGGACACTGCGAGCAAGGCCTGGCCACACGCGGACAACAGGCGTTCTCTGCCCGGAGTGCTGCAGGTCACGCCAGGGCGGCAAACAATGTCCACAGACCCACGGGCTCTTAGACGGCGTAGAGAAGAGAGGCTATGTTTGCTAAGGACCTCAAGTCCTCCTTCTTACTTCTTGGGTCTCAGGTCATCAAGCCAACGCCAGGACATTCAAGGGGGCACAGAGCTCCCACCTACACTTCCCTTCACACCTGCCAAGGGAGGTGTGGAGCCGAGAGTGAGCGCTCTCTGGTATCCCTGCGTCTTCGAGATGAGGGGGCCTGCCCAGGGTGCTCCATCCATAGCGGTGGGAAGTACACCACACCTCAGGGTTCTGGTTCCCGTCTGTGCTCTTCCCCCCTCACCCTGAGTGCCCTTTGTCAAGGGCAGCAGCGGGTGGAGCATGTAACCACGCTGCTAGGAAAGGCTGGCTCGCCTGGCTCTCTTGGATGCACTGCCTAGAAGACAGAGCAGTACCATGTCAGCAGACACCTCCCTTTACGGGTTCTCAGTCACATCCAGCTGTTTTCTCTGCTGCTTTTTTCTCTCTCTCTCTTAACAAGAACATGAACTTGGGTGTCAGACAGACCTGGGATGGTGTCTTGGGTCTGCCACTTACTTGTTGGGTCACTGGAAGGTTACTTAACCTTCTCGCGTCCATTTGCTTGTTTCAAATGCGAGGATGATAACACAGGGTCGCTGTGACTGTCATGACGCCCTTGGGATGGAGCCTGACACACAATAACCCTCAGCATCTGCTAATCTGGTGTCGGCTTTGTCGCTCGTACAGACCTTCGGCTGCAGGGGAGCGTCTCATTTGGAATAATCCGAAGGAAAGGAGAGCCAGGCGTCTTCACTTCCCGCTTCTCCTCCCCGACCTTGGTCCCATCTGGGGTGCCGATCGGCCACGTTCCCGACTGGCCATGGCCCTGCTGTGGTCCTGGCCATGTGGCCACTAGTTTCGGAGCCGTGAACACCATCCACAGCAGGTATTGGCTTCTCTCCCTGCCAGCACGGCTCCCGGCCACCATGCATCTAATTCCATTTAGCTAGTAATTAGTTTTGTATTACTTTACATGCTGATGTTAATACTGATTACAGGGCCTGATAACTTTAGTAATAAATACAACCCCAGGCAGAAAATTACTTTTCTTTTTATTGGTAAAGGCGGGAGTCAGTGGTACGAGACACAGATTGCTTTATGAGATGAAGCAGCCGCCTTGTGTGGTGGATTTACAGCCTAATGCCCCCTCCTCCCCGCACCCTGGTGTCACGGAGCTTTCCAGCCCAGGAAGGCAGGCCTGGGACCTGAGCATCCCTCTACCACTGGCTGGCACTCTGGGGGGCCAAGGGGCTCCATCCAGCCCACCCTGGAAGCCATGCCAAGACTGGAATACATTCCACGCATTCTGAAAAACCTGGCTTAGGGAAAGACTCCAATCCCGCCCAGACCACCCACCATCCCATTCTATAATGGCATTACCACTCCACCCCATATGTGAGATAGAAGCTGGGGGGACATGAAGGGCTGGGGCAGCTGTTCCCGACATCAGTGGGGTCATCTGGCCCAAGCATAGGCTTAAGCAGGTTATACAATTCAGCTGTGTTCTTTTTCTTTTTTGTTAAATTTGTTCAAAGGAGTGTGTTGAGGTCTTTAGTTCCAGAACTAGCTAACTCCAAGGATGAGAGAAGGGACTTGAAGTTGTGGGCCTCACTGAGGGTGAAGTCAACACTGTCTGCTCTGTGACACCTTCCCTTGTCCACATACGGCACCGACACCCTTCCCAGAGAGCGGCTCGGCATCTGTTCCGTTCTCTGCTGGAGAATCTAGGCCAGCAAACAGCTCACTGAATTCCAGGCAAGCAAACAGTTGTTGTTGTGTGCTGCTGAGTCTATTCCAACTCATAGCGACCCTACAGGACAGAATAAAACTACCCCATAGGGTTGCCAAGGCTGTAATCTTTACGGCAGCAGATGGCCAGGTCTTCTCTCCTGAGGAGTCACTGGTGGGTTTGAACTGTCTGCCTTTTGGTTAGCAGCCAAGTGCTTTAACCACAGTGCCACCAGGGCTCCTTAAGCATACAGAACCAAAAAAACAAAGCCAGTGCCGTCGAGTTGATTCCGACTCATAGCGACCCTACAGGACAGAGTAGAACTGCCCCATAGAGTTTCCAAGGAGCGCCTGGCAGATTTGAACTACGGACCCTTTGGTTAGCAGTCGTAGCACTTAACCAGTACACCACCAGGGTTTCCAAGCACACAGAAGTCACTCAATAAAGCCTGAGAAGAGAACCACAGCATCACAAGAGTGGGTGCTCAAGGACAGTCCATGGTCATTTACAGCTCGAGCCACCTGGCCTTTCCCGGCCTGGGGTCTGCATGGCCGGTGAGCAGACCTACACCTCAGTCTAAAATCCAGTACCCTCAGCACACAGTTACTGAGCACTGGACACAGGAGTCAAGGTTCCCAGACCCTCTCGAGGCGACAGCCTCTGTCTGAGGCTCCCCTCCCCGCCCTAAGCTTTCCCCTGCCCCTGCCCTCGGCTCATGAGTGAACTCAGATGCAACCTTGACACCCAGCTTGAACGCCACCCCTTCTCCAAAGCTTTCTCCAGCCCCTGGGGCAGAGCTCGCCCCTGCCTGCACACGGATCCTAGAACACGTGGTGTAGGCAGCTCCTGTGCCACGTACACAAAGAACCGTGGCAGAGCCATGAGTCCCCCACAAAGCACGTCAACTGCGGATGCCACATGGCAAGGGCACACTCAACACTGCAAACCCAGGTTTAACTGAGCCCACAGCTGGTGCCCACGGAATATGTGCTCACCACAGGAAAGGATGAGTGAGCCGATGAAAGAATAGGCTAGAGGGTTGGCAGTAGGGAGATGTCTTAGAGAGTTACCTAGTTTAATCCTGCTTGTTTTAAAAAGGTGGCAGTTCAGGCTCAGAGAGGTTAAGGGCCCTTCTCAAAGTCACTCAGCCAGTCCTGGTGGAATTGTGGTAAGGGTCAGGCCACCTGGGTTCAAGCTCAGTGCTACACAGTTTCCCTGGCTATCTTAGGCTGTCATATATATATATATATATACACACACATATCTATATGTATATATGGAGAGAGAAAGAGAAGTTCATTTTAGGGAAATGGCTCACACAGCTATAGAGGCTGGGAAGTCCCAAGTCTGTGGATCAGGCTGGAGGCTTCTTCTGACTCACGTAGCTGCAGGGGATGGCAAACCCAAGATCAGCAGGTAAGACGGCAGGCCGCTGGTTCTCAGGCTGTGGAGGCTGAAAAATCCCAAGATCTGCAGGTAAGCCACTAGCTCGAGTCCCAAGAACCGGAGGTCAGATGAGGATCCAGAGAGAGCAAAAGCCAGCAAACTTTGCAGAAAGTGCATACATATTGGACACAGGCCACACCCTCAAGGAAACTCCCTTTCAGTTGATTGGCTATTCATAGCAGATCTCATTATGGAGGAGATTACATCATTACATAGCTACCAAATTGCCTCATAACTGCCAAACCACTGAGGATCACACCCCAGCCAAGTTAACGCACAACCTTGACCATCATGCTGGCCCTTTCACGCCATCACAGACAGGGACATGCTTCCACCTCAATGGAAGGTGAGGCAGGATAGGGTGGACTCAGAGCTGGCGTGGCCCCACCCTGCCCCACCACCCAAGACTGAGAGATCGACACTTTGGCACGCATTGACCCTTCGGCACGCTGGCTGGGAAGCTCAGTACCTCACCTGGCCACTCAAAGAAGCTTGAAATGGCAGCCTTTCATTGAAAAGCATGGAGTAAGACCACGTGAAATCTTTCTGTCTGAGGACAAAGCTCTCCTGGGCCACCAGCCTTGCACATAGTAGGCCAACAATCAGTAGTTGGCTTGTGATTGATCAGCTTGTTGTAAGCAGGCTGGGGGGAGGACAGATGGTTGGGTCACATGCTCTCCTCCCACCTCCATCTGCCTGACCCTCACGCAGCACTTACTCGGTGCAGGTAGAAATTGCACGCCCCTGAGCAGCTCCACTTGCATGCACACAAGTCCATAAACACAGTGGCCCTGGAACCTTGGGTCCATGTGCCTTGGGAAGACCCTAAAGGTGAAGGGCTATGGCTGTGGGGGAGGACAAGGGTAGCAGGGGGAGGCAGATACAGCACAGCTCAGTCCCAGAGCTTGTCTTCCCTCCCAGGGGCAGATTAACCAGTAAGCGAGGTATGCAAGGGCTTACTTGTATTTACTTACTCATCTGTGGTGCATAATGTCTCACGGGTTTCCCCAAATCTTTCATGTGGTAAAAAACAGGTGAAATGCGCACTAGAGATTCGTAAGCGCAAGTAAGCCCGTGTGTACCTTGTTATGGGGTCATCGTCCTTGTTCCCTTCTAAGGCTCAGGGTGTTATTCTTTGCAGCTGTGAGCAGCATTGCTCAAGACCCCATGCCATGTGGCTTCTTAGGACTGGCTCACTTTGGGATCAAGAAAGCAAGGTTTTAGGGCAAGGGTGTCCCCAAGTAGATCTCAGATTCAGAGCCACCCTGTCCTGCACCCATACCACTCCCTTTCGCTGCTAAAGGTGAGTCACCTGAACCAACCCAGTGGGGCCTGACTGGGGGGACAAGGGTACCTGGGGAGCTCTGGGGCTTGTCCAAAGCCAACCACTCTCTGTAAATATGAACTGGTTGGAATGTTCTAGCCATACAAACCTTTGCTCGAAACCCCAGGCCATTAGGGCTCACAGGTCTCCAAGGGGAGATGCTGAGAGCAAAGCCTCAGAGCCAGTGCAGGAGGGCAGGACCATCCCTCGAGGGAGGGACACATTCCCTCAGGGAACCATCTGCTGGGTTCAGAAAGAAGAACCTCCCAGGGAAGCAGAGAAAACATCTCCCTCCCACCCCAGGGGAGGGCTGCCAACTCAGGGAGCTGACCAGGGTTCTGAAGGTGGCCAGCAGGCCCTGGCTGGAGGCTGAGGATGCAGGTGTGTGGAACGGGACTGGCTGAGACTCAGGAGGCCAGTACCCTTGGCTTGGATGCGCAAACACTCTTGCCACCCAGACGAACCTTCTACTTGAAGTTGAACCAAAAGTTTCTCCCAAGAACAGGGGACCCTTGAAAAAGACGTGTAGAGGAGGGAAAGCGTTTTGTGGTCTGGGAATGGAGGCTTAGGGGTGGCTGGAAATGAGAAAGCCATTGAGGCTTAGGGGCCCTCAGGGCACCCCTTCCAGGGCCACCCAGACCAGCAGCTGTAGCCTGTGCCGCCCGGCTGAGATGCCTACATAAGACCCACGCAGAGCACTTGGCAGAGCAGCTGTCGCTATCAGGACCTGCCCAGCCCTTTCCTGCACATGCACACTCATCCCCAGGGGGTATGTGTGTCTGTATGTGCACATTTGTCTGTCCATCCACAGGACCCCAGCCCCTACCCTCAGCCAGTCTTCCCCTGTGGCCAAGAGGACCACCCCCCACCCCAGACCTTGCAGAACCACTCTAGGGGGCTGGCCAGTTGTCTGGGCAGTGCCACGGAAGGAGGTTCTGAGGGTCAACAAAGCCCCTCCCAGACACCGGGGCTTGGGCTGTGCTCCTGGGGCTGAGCCAGGGAGCCAGCAAGGGCTTCAGGACAAAACAAGGGAAGCCTGCCCCAGAGTTTTCTCTTCTTTGATCTTCCTCTTGCTCCCTCACCCCCTCTTCTTCTCTCCTTTGTTTCCTCTTTTATCCGGAGAGGGAGGTAAGCAGGGAGGAGGGAGGGAAGGAGGGAGGGAGGGTCAGGGGCAGCTGGGGCCCCAAGTGCTGGCTGCCCTTTCTCCTCCTGGATCTGCAACTCCAAAGGCCACAGTCTCTCAGCTCAGAGCATGGCACACTGGCGCCATTGGAGAGGACATTTTAATGTCACTCCCAAGCAGCCTGGCTCCGAAGCTGGCAGGCTCTTCCAAGCACCCTGGTGCCAAAGAAACACTCCCAGCCCATTGCACAAATGTGGCTTCTCCTCCTCCCCCTAGACCTGCCTGGTCCCAGATGCATTTTAAGATGGAGAGACTGGCTCTCTATGAGTACATTGTTCAGGGATGACGAGCTTGGCTGGAGACACCCGCGGTCCCCGCACATACGCCCTGCATGTCACTCACACTTCACACTGAGCATGTGGAAACAACCTCAAGCCCTCCACACTGAGCCCACCATGCGCCCATGCACCCCTGCCGGGTCTCCACAATCCCCCACCTGGTCAACAGCTTCATAGAGCCGCCAGGGCAGCTGTGCCCAGTGGGGGTTGGCCATGGAAGGGCCGTGGGATGAAGGGAGTTGGGTCGGTTGGTCTATCTGTGAAATTGCAAGGGGCTTGGCCATCGCGCTCTCCATCACCCCTTCAGATGACAATAACAGTCACAGGAACCCCTCGTGTTGCCCTCTGAACTTCTCGGCAGGGAGTGGGACTAGAGGGTCCTAGGCAGAGGGGCGGCGGCTCAGCAGCGCTGGGCCAAGGCTGGGAGGCCGGGGGGGCGCGGCCCCGGCCTCGGGCTCTCTGTACCCCTCGGTCCCCCAGGTCCTGCCTCGGGGCAGGGGGCGCGGGGGCGCGCGCGCGCACGGAGCCGCTCCCTGACTTGGCTCCCGAGGGCCGGCCCGGCGCCACTCGCAGGGAGGAAAATGGCGTTGGATGCACGTACTTGAGTGAGTTCGGTGCCCATCAGGATGAGGAGCAGGAGGCTGAGGAGCTTCCGGGCCGGCGGCATGTCTCGCGGCCACCTCCAACGTCCTGGCATGCGGGGCCCGCGGTGTGGCGGCGGCTGCGCGGACGCTCGGCTGGCGGGCAGCTCCCGGTCGCGTCGCTGCGCGTGTCCTGGCGCTCAGCAGCCCGAGCCGGCGGCGCGCGGGATCTGCCGGGCGGAGGCTCCGCGCCGCATTTTTATCCGCCCGCCGCGTCGCGCCGTCTCCCCGCGGGGCCGCCCCTCCCGGCTGCCGCTCCCCGCGCCGCGCACGGGCCCAGGCGACGCGCCCGCCCCGCACCAAGGCGCGCTCGCGGCCGCGGTGGGTGCCAAAAGTTTGCTCGGGAGGGGCGGGGACGGGGGTGCGCAGAGGGACCCACGCGCCACGCTCACGCGCGGGAGGGGCAGGGCGGCGGCGGCCAGCGGGGAGGCAGGCTGGGACAGGATGTGACATCAACGAGGCGGGGGAAATTTAACTGGGAGAAAACTCCATCCTGGCTGGCCTTGGCCGTGGTGGGCTCCAGGTGCCTGGGACCAGATAGAGGGGTACCAGCGCTGGGACTGCAGGCGAGGCTTGCCAGAGGAAGGGAGTGGCCGCGCCCAGTGGGTAGGTGGGGAGACGGTAGGCAGCTGGGATCTGGGGTGGAAAGACTTGGTGCCTCCAAGAGGTAGATCCTTCGAGAGGTAAAGAGGCTCGGAACCAGGATGCTTCCAGGAACAAGATGGGGGTGGGGCAGAGCTGGGACGCAGTCATCTGGCTTGAAGGCTGTGATTTTCCTGTGCCGGGGACTGGTATGCCGCTGTCCCCTCCGTGGCTGAAGTGGGCTCAGACATTAGGGACAGGGCTTCTGTCCCCGGCAGGGCGTGTGGGGGAGGGTCTGTCCTAGATTCTGGTATACCTGTGAGCATGTGGAGGATACCCACATGCCTGAGAATGTCCCTGTCCGTGTGCAGGGGATGTGTGCACGCATGTGATGGGCGTGGTGCAGGGGATGTGTGCACACGTGTGATGGACGTGCAGGGGATGTGTGCACATGTATGGTGGACGAGCAGGGGAAGTGTGCACGCATGTGATGGACGTGCAGGGGATGTGTGAATGGGTGTGATGGACGTGCAGGGGATGTGTGTACGGGTGTGATGGACATGCAGGGGATGTGTGTACGGGTGTGATGGACACAGTGCAGGGGATGTGTGTAAGCGTGTGATGGACGTGGAGGCCCCGGCTTCGCCTACCCAAGGCAACTTGCCTGAGTCAGGAACTCTCTCGTGCCAGCGTCCTGGCTCCAGACGCTGCAACCCTGGAGGTCACTGCCTTAGTCGCCTAGTGCCGCCGTAACAGAAATACCGCAAGTGGGTGGCTTTAACAAAGAGAAATTTATCCTCTCACAGTCTAGTAGGTTACAAGTCCAAATTCACGGCGTCAGCTCCAGGAGAAGGCTTTCTCTCTCTGTCAGCTCTGGGGGAAGGTCCTTGTCCTCAATCTTCCCCTGGTCGAGGAGCTTCTCTGGCACAGGGACGCGTGTCCAAAGGACGTGCTCTGCTTCTGGTGCTGCTTTCTTGATGGTATGAGGCCCCCCACTCTCTGCTACCTTCCCTTTCCTTTTATCTCTTGAGAGATAAAAGGTGGTAGAGGCCACACCCCAGGGAAACTCTTTTGCTTGCATTAGGGAGGTGACCTGCCTAAGGGTGGTGTGACAATCCCACCCTAGTCCTCTCAATATAAAATGACAACCACAAAATGGAGGACAACCACACGATACCGGGAGCATGGCCCAGCCAAATTGGTACATATTTTTGCGGAACATGATTCAATCCGTTACAGTCACCCTCCAGCTGGCGTGGAAATGGGCTTCTCCTTCCTCTCTCTGCACCCTCACCTTCCACCTCCTTCCACAGGCACTCAAACTTGAGATCTGAGGAGTAGGCTTCAGGGAGCTTGCTTGGGGGCCCCATTTTCCATTTAAATCCCCCATTTTCTTGAAGTCCCCAAAAGCCTCTGTTTTCTGAGGAGACAAGATTGCAGTAAGTACTTAGAAGCGTCTCCATGTCAGCTTCCATTGTTTACTCTTCATCTGGAAAACAAGCTCTAGAAAGAACGGACCTGTCAGTCAGAGGCTCCAGACCCAACAGTCAGAGCAGACAGAGCTGCGAGAGGCATCTGGTCCAGCTTCTTACTTCTCAGATGGAGGAACTGGAGCCCCCGTTGTGGGGGAGCTAAGCATGGTCAGCCAGAGAGCTCCTGCCCTGTCACCATGCCACCTGCTCTCAAGGGACACCCACTGCCCACATGTCCTCAGAGGAAAGAGGACGGGGGTCTTCACTCTGAGAGTCTACGCCATGGAGCAACTCTGGTCTCTGAGCCCCAGAGGGCAGGCCTGCAATCGGGGGCACGTATGGGGAGCGGGGGCTGGAGTGAGGATGGGGTGGGTCTTTCGGTAGGAGGGGGCCTCCGGGCCTGGAGGTATCTAAGCAGACAGAGCTCCTGATGGAGTCGGGCAGGCAGAGTGGATGCTGGGAGTCTGAAGTCAGCTTCAGGGGAGGAAAAGCGTGGTGTGCAGTGATCCTTTCCTCCCTGCCTGCCGCTCGTTACCCACCTGAAGTGTTGGTGTCGTCTAAAGAAAGACAGCTGTTCGTACGACCCCTTGGCCTCTTGGCATCCGTGATCTCTGAGAGAGGCAGGAAGGGGATGGAGAGAGCAGGTGTTTGGAGCTGGAGGGGCTGGTGTCTCTAGTCGTGGCTCCTGAGCCTCAGTTACCACATCTGTAGAATGGGAAGTGGGAATGAAGGACGCCGGAACTGCCTGTCGCTTGGGACCCAGTGCAGGGATGTGCAGTGACAGTTTGTAAGCACAGAAGACCTTCAAGGCGGGCTGTGAGAGGGCTTTAGCCCCTTCGGCTCAGTGGGCGTTCACCCAAAGTCTCACCTCCGTACTGGGAGGGGGCTGGGATATCCATGGATGACAGAGGAGAGACAGGCGTGGGAAGGTGTGCCACACGCGAACCTGGCTTTTGGGTTTGGTTTCTCAGGTGGACTGAGCCTAGGATCCAATTTTGGCAAGAATTGGTTTTATTTTTAAAAATTACACATGCTCATTACGGTGCGGCCGCTGTTAGCCGCTGTCTAGTCAACTCCGGCTCACGGCGGCCCCTCGTTCAACAGAATAGAACGTTGCTCGGTCCCAGGCCGTCTTCCCAGCTGTTGGTGTCTGCCCAAATCCTCGGTCCCAGGCCGTCTTCCCGGCTGTTGGTGTCTGCCCAAGTCCTCGGTCCCAGGCCATCTTCCCGGCTGTTGGTGTCTGCCCAAGTCCATTGTTGCACTCACTGTGTTATTCTGAGTGCCTTCCAACCTACAGATAAGGTTCCATTGTGATCCTTTGGGATTTTCATTGGCTAATTTTCAGAAGTAGATCTCCAGGCCTTTCTTCCTCGTGTGCCTGGAAAGCTCCGCTGAAACCTACCCACCAAGCCTGCTGGTATTTGAAATACTGGTGACAGAGCTTCCAGCATCACAGCAAGAGGCAAAGCACTACAGTCTGACAAACGGACAGAGGGCTGGTGGCTCATTATTGCTTTTTAATAAATAAAATACAAAGAAGAAAGTAACAAAAAGACCCCACTGCTGAGAACATCCAGCATTGACATGGGGTGGTCACAAGGCAGACACGTCTTTGTGCACATTTTCAGAGGACGTACGACGTAGAAGCATGAGATCAAGACTTCTAAGCCTGACAGCCTGGGTTCGAATCTTGGCCCTGCTGCTTTCGAGCTGTTGTGAGCTTACGTGGGTGAACCTCTCTGTGCCCCAGTTACTTCCTGGGAGTGGAGCCCCTGAGAGCAGCCCCAGCCCAACGCACAGCTTGGAGGTGGGAATGAGCTACATCCCATAGAGCCTCTAGGACCCTGCCTGGCATGCGGCAAGATCTGATTTCCTAGAAGAACCTTTTAAGATTGAGAACAAAAAGTTTACAGAAACTATCAGCCATTTAGAGTCAGACTTTTTTTTTTACCTTTTTAAGTCTCAGTTTTCGACCACATCCAAGAACTTCCTGTTTTGAAAGGCTAGGCAGTTTTCAGCTTCTCTGACTTTCTCTTTCCCTTCTATAAAAAAAAAAAAAAAAATTTTTTTTTTTTGCTTGTATTAATTTTATATTGTCAGGATTTGTTATGGATTGAATCGTGTCCCCCCAAAACGTGCATTGGATTGGCTGGGCCATGATTCCGAGGATTGCGTGGTTGTCCTCTGATGTGATTTTCTTCTGTGCTGTAAACCCTACCTCTATGATGTTGATGAGGCAGGATTAGAGGCAGTTATGTTAGTGAGGCAGGACTCAATCTACAGGATTAGGTTGTATTTTGAGTCAATCTCTTTTGAGATAGAAAAGAGAGAAGCGAGTAGAGAGACGGAGGACCTCCTACCACCAAGCAAGAAGAGCCAGAAGCAGACCGTGTCCTTTGGACCTGGGGTCCCTGCACTGAGAAACTCCTAGACCAGGGGAAGATTGATGACAAGGACCTTCCCCCAGAGCCAACAGAGAGGAAGCCTTCCCCTGGAGCTGGTGACCTGAATTTGGACTTCTAGCCTCCTAGGCTGTGAGAGAATAAGTCTCTGTTTTGAAGGCATCCACCTGTGGCGTTTCTGTTACAGCAGCGCTAGGTGACTACAGGATTTCTAATACTTTTATCCATCCCTGCACCCAAGACGCCCTTGTTATTTGGCCCTTGTCTGGGAGGGGAGTGGACTCGATGTTCCCCTGTCCTGCAGGGCTTCTCTGAGTTCTTATGGGGCTCACCCCTGCTTGGCTGAAATCCAGGCCCAGTGTGGTCATGCCGGCAATGCCACCGCCTCACTCCTGACAAATCCAGATTCTGGTCTTCCTTCTTATCCTGACAGCTGAAGAGCCGCAGGGCAGTGAGTGATTCCCGTGTGGGTCTCAGGGCTTTGGGTGGCTCTGGGCAGCTGCCCAACTCTCCCCCGCCAGCCCCTGGAATCTCAGCTGAGGTGGGGCCCAGAGGCAGGGGCCTGGTGGCCCTGCTTTCCTTGTCAGCTAACACAGTAGACCCTGGCATACCCCACTCATCCACCTCTTCTGCTGTCTTCACACTGGGACCCGGCCAGCAAGCTCTGCAAAGGAACTTCCTTTCATCCAGGCTCCCCAGGACACCAGCAGATCAATATGCCTCGTGTTCCTTTAAGACAAGCCTCCTTCTGTGACCGCGCCTCAGTGAAATGTGACAAAGCCGTTGCTAAGGCAACGGCACTAACTCTCCTCTCTCCTCTCTGCGTATTTCCAGCAAATGGATGGGGCCCTGCACCCAGCGAGTGGTCCAGCCACCGGTGCCAGAGCCCTCCACACCCCCAGCCTTGACCCTCTCGGGAGTGAGCCCCCACAGCCCCCCGGCCCAGACCCTCTGTGGCCCAGCTGACTTCCTCTGTTAAACGGAATCTCATGAGTGACAAGAACTTCTGGAGAGCTGTCATGGATTGAAGTCTGTCCCCTGGAAAGATGTATCGAAGTCCTAACCTAGCTGCGAGTGTGACGCTGTTTGGAAATAGGGTCTTCAGAGATGTCAACATGAAGTCTTACAGGAGTTGGTAGCAGCCGTCGAGTCCGCTCCGACTCGTGGAGACCCCATGTTCAACAAAAGACAATGCTGCCAGGCCCTGCGCCATCTCACGACCACTGGCAAGCTCGAATCCGGGGTTGCAGCCACCGTGTGTTTCGAGAGCCTTGCAAACTAGGAGCTCATCTTCCAGCATTGTATCGGGCAGCGTTCCACTGTGCTCTGTAGGGTTTTTTGTTGTTGTTGTTACCGTGGTACAAATGTACACAACAAAACGCTGGGCAATCCAGCCATCTCTACACATACAATTCAGGACACTGATGACACTCTTCATGTTGTGCAACCGTTCTCGCTACCTTTTCCAGATTATCCCGCCTCCGTAAACTCCGACAGGATGTGAACTCAATACCCCCTAAGCAC
Source organism: Elephas maximus indicus (assembly GCF_024166365.1). Taxonomy (NCBI): domain Eukaryota; kingdom Metazoa; phylum Chordata; class Mammalia; order Proboscidea; family Elephantidae; genus Elephas; species Elephas maximus. The sequence goes on from NC_064827.1 coordinate 3,621,715, forward strand.
AAGCTCTCCCTCCCACTCCTCCCACCCCTGCGCAGGGCTTTCGTTGGCTAGTTTTCAGAAGTAGGTGGTTTTCAGACATAGATCACCAGGCCTTCCTTCCTAGTCTGTCTTAGTCTGGAAGCTCTGCTGAAACCTGTCCCCCGTGGGTGACTCTGCTCGTATTTGAACACCGGTGGCCTAGCTTCCAGCATCACAGCAACACGCAAGCCACCACAGTGTGACAAACTGACAGATGAGGGTGGACCGCCTGCATGCTCCCCGAGTCTCCATCTGGCGAAGTCTCTTTCCTGACTCCAGGCTCCCGTCCAGCTTCCAGCTCACATCTCCCCTTGCTGTCTAACTGTGGCCGACTTGTCCACCACACAGCTCCTTATGCTGTGCTCCAGCCAAACCAGCCTCCTGCCGCATTCTTCCCCCGTCCCAGAAGGGGGCAATTACGCTTCTCCTGATGCTCAGGCCACAAGCCTGGGAGCCAGGCCTGGCACCCTGGCTTCTCTCAAGTCTCCCATCCAACCCGTCAGCAAAGCCTCCAGGTCAGCCCTCTGAGGCTACAGAACCTGCTCTTTCCTGTGGCACAGCCACAGGCTTGGCCTTGCCCCCATCCCTTCTCGGGTCCTTCTGCGCTCTCCCCGGCCTGCTCTCCCGGCAGCAGCCTGCTGTGGATGTAGGCTGTGGGCTGGAGACCCTGGCGGGCCAGACCTGGTCCTCACAGAGAGGAAGCTGCTGCAGGCTTCAGGTAAGGAAGGGCCTGGCTCTGGTTTGTATGTGGACAGCTCCAGTGGCTCCTCTGTGGACAGTGGCCTAGAGGGGACCCTAGGAGGACCGAAGGTGGGTCCTGAACCATGAGGGGTCCCATGAGTGACCCCACCGACAGGTCAGCTTAGGGGAGTGGGGGAGCCCACGGAGAAGCGTGAATTGGGTGGAGAATTTGTTTCGAGAGAGACTGGGGACAAGGTAGGAATAGCTGGGATGACCTGTGAGTATTAGGCTTGAGGAGAGATAAGGAGGGCTGCCTTTATAACCACCTGGCACAGACCCGGTGTTGGGGACTGTGCGTGCGTGTGTGTGTGTGCACACGCGTGTGATCGTTCTCGCTAATCTATATTTAATCTTCTCTGCTTCTGCCTTCTTTAAGGGAGGAAACCAAGTCTCAGAAATGCTGAGTGCCTTGCCCGAGGTTGCGCAAAGTGATGGTTCCCTGGGTTTCCAGAGCTTGTGTGCCTCCCACTCTCTTGAGTTGCTCGCTAGGTTTAGGCCAGCTTGGATCTTGCTGGTTTCCGCTCCTGGGACAGAGGCCTGCTTCTGAATTCCAGCCGGGTACCCAGAGCCGTCAGGGGTGCAGACAGATGGCAGAAGAGCAGCCATGTGCTGAGCAGTGGGTGTGGGGCCAGGCCTGGGCTGCGCCCTCCTCAGCCCTTCCCACTGCTTCTTCACCCTGTGAGGGGCCACTGCTGTAGCCTCATTTTACATCCAAGGAAACTGAGGCAGAGGGAGGGGATCTCTGGCTCAAGGTCGCAGGGCCTGGGAGTGGCTGAGGCTGACTTAGAGCCCGGGCCCCCTGGACCCAGACCCCTGCTCTCACCCGCTGGGTCCATGGCCTACAGCTGCCCTCTCTGTTAAACAGGGGCTCCCCTAGCCCTCAAGTGTACATGTGGGGGACAGACTGCGGAGGTCTGGGGCTTCACCTGCCCGACCCTTATCAATTCCCTGGTGCAGCTGGAGAACAAAGACCTGAAAAGAACCAAAGGACAGTAACTGCCCCAGTGAAGGATGTTAATCTAGAAAAAAAGAGGCAAAACAAAACAAAACACATCCGTTTCCAAGAGGAGCGGACAAAAAACTGATAACTCTGACAGCTCTGTTCCAAAACACCCGAAGTCATTGCTGTCCAGTGGATTCTGACTCATGGCGACCCCATGTGCTGCAGAGCAGAACTCCGCTACAGAGTTTTCTTGGCTGTGATTTTTATGGAAGCAGATTGCCAGGACTTTCTTCCACGGTGCTGCTGGGTGAGTTGGAACCGCCAACCTTTCAGTTAGTAGCTGAGCACAAACTGTTTGCACCACCAACCAACCGATTGCCCTCAAGTGGCAATCCTGATTCATAGTGACCCTACAGGAGAGAGTAGAACTGCCCTATGGGGTTTCCAAGGAACAGCTGGTAGATTTGAACTGCCGACCTTTTGGTTAGCAGCCGAGCTCTTAACCACTGAGCCACCAGGGCTCCGTTTGCACCCTCAGGGACCTATATACCAGACCTGCTATTTAGGAGGAACCACCAGGGACTTCCTGGCAATCCACAGGCACTGAGATGAAGTTTAGGTGGGACGCAGGCACTTCCAGGGCCCATGGAAGGCTGGCCAGGAGGGCCGGTCAGAGGCCTTCCCCAGAGCCTCTTTCCTACCAGATGGTCCAGTGCCCGTGTCCCAGTGGCGAGCACTCAGAGGGCAGGATTCTGGAGATGTGCTTCGGGGCAGCACTGCCTCAGCCGCAATCCTGATGGTCCCTCCTTCCTTTGGTTGTGCCCTGGACCACACCCCCACCCTCGCTGAAGGGACTCATCTGGGCTCAGTGCTGGGACTTGGAAAGCTGAACCTAGCCAGCGGGCTTTGCACAACTGACATGTTCACAGAGCAGGTGGACACACAGACGTCCTTGGGCAAGAGCTGAGGAGCCCCGCTGGAGCTGGCATGTTTGTCTGCCGGTTACCTAGTGCACCTTCCCTCTGCTTAAACAAAGCTTTCTTGGGGGCCAGCCTGTGAGGGTGCTGGCTAGGCAGGGAAGAGATGAGATCTGGAGTCCAGGGAGTAGCCAGTCTGCTCTGAGTACTCAGGAAGCCCGTGAGGGGCCTGGCCTCTGGGCCAGCAGCACTGTCCTCCTCTGTGGACTGCCTGCTTCTACTTGGGGACATGCCCGCTCTGGCAAGACTTGGTCTCTGGGGTGGGCACTCAGCATCCTGGGGGGACAGCCAGGCATCAGGAGAGAGGAAGGGGAGACAAGACAGTCAGATGGTACCACAATGCCAGGGGTGAGAGCCTCCTTCCTGCCTGAGCCGCCACTCCCTGGTTTTATTTAGATGACGTCAGCGATGGGGTTCATTCCCTGTGTGAGCCACTTCACTAGTGTATCTGACCAAACTTTTAAGGGAGAAATAATAGTATTTGTACGCAAACACTTCCAAGAAATAGAAGCGTGTATTCGTTTCCTATTGCTGCATAACAAGTGACCACAAACTTAATGGATTAAATTAATGCCCAACTATTATCTCACAGTTTCTGTAGGTCAGAAGGCTGGCATGGCATGGCAGGGTTCTCTGCTCAGGGTATCGTAAGGCTGAAATCAAGGTATAGGCCAGATTGAGTTCTTGTCGGGATGCTCTGGGGAGAAATATGTTTCCAAGTTCAATCTTGTTGTTGGCAAAATTCTAGGCCTAGGCAAGTGTCTTAGGCTAGGTTCTCTAGAGAAGCAAAACCAGTAGAGCATATAAATATATATAGAGAGAGATTTATATCAAGGAAATGGCTCCTGTGGTTGTAGAGGCTGGAACGTCCCAAGTCCTCTGGTCAGGGTTCTCCTCATGCACCCAGCCACAGAGGCTGGTTGAAGAGTAGGGTTCTTGTTTACAGGCTGTGACGGTCTGTGAATCTCAAAGATCAGGGGATAAGATCATGGGTGAGCTGGTAGCTCAAGTCCCAAGAACTGGAGATGAGATGGACAGGAGGCAGCTGCAGGATCCAGAACGAGCAAAAGCCACAAGCCTTGCCAGAATGTCCACTTATATTCGATGGAGGCCACAGCCCCAAGGAAACTCCCTTTCAACTCAGTGACTACTCACAGCAGATCCCATCACAGAGGTGATCACATAATATCAAATCTCGTCATGGAAGTGATCACACCATCATACGACTATCAAGTCACTGAGGACCATGGCCCAGCCAACTTGACACACAACCTTAACTGTTACAGCGGGTCTCTTTCCATCTGTGGGATTCAGTTTCCCCTCCTGTAATACAAAGCGTTGGCCAGGCGCCTTCTGATCAAACACAGGGACCCCTTTCTTCTGGCCCCTGTGGCTTCTGCGGTGCCCTCTCCTGGTACCTCCCCTCTGCACTCTCATCCTCCACTGGCCCCATCTCCAAATGCCCAGGGCTCTGCTCCCACCAAGAACGGCCCCCGGCTAGGTACAGCCACACCTGGGGCTTCACGAGGAGCAGCCCGAGCCTCCACGCGCCTCTGCGGCAGCCTCTTCACGGCCATTCTTCCTGCTCCATCGCAGTCCCTGACACCCAGTGACACCAACTGTGTATTTTCCTTTGCGAAGCATCTGTTCACACATTTTGCCCATTAAAAAAATTGAATTGACTTCTTATTGAGTTGTAAATGCTGTTTATATATTCTGGCAGGTATATGTATTTTGAATATTTTCTGCCATTCTTTGCCTTTTATTTTTGTTTCCTTAACGGTGTCTTTTATAGATCTGTTTATATTTTATGATTTGTGTTTTTTGCATTAGATCTAAGAAATCTTTGCTCCAAGGTTATGAAGATTTTCTCCCACATTTTCTTCTAGAAGTTTCATAATTTTAGCTTTTGCATTTTGCTCCATGGCCCATTTTGAGTTTATTTTTATACATGGTGTGAGGTAAGGGTGGACGTTCATTTTTTCCCCTGTAAGAACACCCCACTGTAGCAGCAACATTTGTTGAAAAGACTTTCCTTTCCCCTCTGAGTTGCCTTTGCACCTTTGTTGAAAATCAGTTTACCATGTTTGTATGTGAATTTTTCTGGACTCTATTAGATTTCATTAATTCATATGTGCACCCTTTTGCAAATATCTCACTGTCTTGATTACTATACCTTCATAGCAAATCTTGAAATTAGACAGTGTTAATTCTCCAACTTTGTTGTTCTTTTTGAAAATTGTGTTGGCTACTTTGAGTCATTTGCATTTTCATACAGATTCTAAAATTAGCTTGTGAATTTCTCCAAAACACCTTCTGGAACTCTGACTGGGTTGCACTGAGTCCATAGACGATCTGTTAACGTCCCAACAATGCTACAGTCGTCTGATACATGAGCAGGGTATTTACTTAGCGTTTATTTACTTATTTTCCGTTTAGTTAAGGAAATGAAAGCCATCTTTAGCCTCTCTCAGCAATGTTTCGTAGATTTCAGTAAGAAGGCATCACATGTTTTTTGGTTAAATTCATCCCTTTATTTATTTATTTTTGGCATTATTGTAAATAGAATTTTTAAGATTTCATTTTCTAATTGTTATTAGTGTATAAAATTATGGCTGTTTTCTGTATATTAATTAACCTAGTGTCCTGCTACTTTGCTAAATTCACTTATTAATTCTAGTAGTTGTTTTATAGACCTCTTTTTTAAAAAGAAAATTTTTTCTTTTTTTAAGAATTTTTTCAGGCAAGCAGTCATTTCACCTGCAGGTAGAGACCGATTTGCTGCTGCTTCTTAAATCTCTATGCCTTTTATTTCTTTGTCTGCCTTTTCCAATGATTAGAACCTCCATTAAAATGTTGAATGGAAGTGATGACAACAGGAATCCTTGCCTTGTTCCCAATCTTAGGGGAAGGCATTCCACGCCATTAAGTAAGACGTTAGCTATAGATTTGAAGTATTACCGTTTATAATTCTTTTCTACTCTTAATTTTATTATAATTGGATATTGAATTTTGTCAAATACTTTTTCTGCATCTATTGAAATGATCATGTGGTGTTTCTCCTTTATCCTGTTAATATGGTAATTAAATTGATTGATTTTCAAATGTTAAACCAACTGCACATTCCTGAAATAAACCGTACTTGGACATAACGTAGTATCCTTTTTATATATTGCCAGATTCGTTGCTAATATTTTGTTAAGGATTTTTGTGTCTATATTCATGAGGGATTAGTCTGTAGTGTTTTTTTTTTTTTCTTTTCTTGTAATGTCTTTGTTTTGGTATTACTATTATGCTGGCATCATAAAACAAGTTGGGAAGTTTTCCCTTCTCTGTTTTCTGAAAAAGGTTTGTGTAAATTTGAAGTTACTCCTTTGAATGTTTGATGTAATTCGCCAGTTAAACTCTCTAGGCCTGGAGTTTTGTTGGTGGGAACGTTTGTTTTTCCATAAAAATTCGTTTTTAAAATAGATATGGAGATATTCAAATTTTTTCTTTCATCTAGTATAAATTTTGGTAAGTTGTATTTTTTAAGGAATTTGTCTTTTTATAAAAGTTGTCAGATTTGTTGATGTACACTCATTATCTTCTTGATGTCTGTAAGGTCAGTGATAACAAGCCCTCTTTCATTCTTGATATTGATGATTTGCGTTCTTTCTCTTTTCGTGGTCAGTCTAGGTAGGGTTTTGGCAGTTATTTTGTATTTTTAAAAAATCAGCTTTTGGTTTGTTAAATTTTTCTGTTTTTTATTTCATTTTTTTTGTGGTTGATTTCCTATCTCTTTGAATTCTTTTCTTACCTTTGTTTTCTTCTTTGTACTTACTTTAGGTTGGCTTTTCTCTTCTTCTAGTTCCTAAGGTAGATTTTAGACCTTTATTCATTTTTGATACAAACATTTTAAAGCTATAAATTTCCCTCTAAACACTGCTTTGACTGCATCTCATAAATTTTGCTATGTTGTATTTTCTTTATCATTTAATTTGAAATATTTTTTAATTTCCACTGTGGTTCCTTTTTTGACCATGGATTATTTAGAAACATGCTGTTAATGCCCATGTTGGAGGCTTCCTAGATATCTTACTGTTACTGATTTCTAACCTCTTTAGTCAGAGAATATATTCTATATGGCTTCAATTTTCTTAAATTTATTATATTTGTTGCATGACTCAGAGTATGGTCTTTCTTGGTAAGCAGACCATGTGCCTATGGAAAAAAAAAGTGTCTTTTTCAGTTGTTCAATGTAGTGTTTTATACATATTAATGGTATCAAGGTGACCAGTGGTGTTTTCCAGATCCTCTATGTTTTCATTGAATTTTTCCTCTAGCTCATCAATTAATTGCTGAGAGAGGGCTGTTAAAATCTTTCATTACTATTGTGGAATTTTCTGCTTCATTCTTTATTTCTGTCAACATTTCATATAGTGTACAACTCTTATTAGGCACCCACACATTTATGATTTTCTTGTCTTCCTGGTGAGTTGGCCTCTTTATCTAAATGAAATATCTGTCCTATCTTTGACAATGCTCTGTGTCTTGACATCTATTTTATCTGATATGAACAAAACTACTCCAACTTCTTATTCTTACTGTTTGCATGTTATTTATTTCATGCATTTACTTTAAGTTTGTCTTTATAGTGCTTCCCCTATAGACAATATATAGTCAAGTCTTGCTTTCTTTTTATCCATTCTGATAGTCTCTGCCTTTTAACTGAACTATGTATAAGAAGGGAACCCTGGTGGCATAGTGGTTAAGTGCTACAGCTGCTAACCAAAGGGCCGGCAGTTCAAATCCGCCAGGCGCTCCTTGGAAACTCTATGGGGCAGTTCTACTCTGTCCTACAGGGTCGCTATGACTCGGAATCCACTCAACAGCACTGGGTTAGGTTTTGGATGTTCTTCATTCATTCCTGAAGATTCAGATTTCCTTCTGGCATAATTTTCCCTCTGCCTGGAGAAACTCCTTTAGCATTTCTTGTGTTGTAGGTCTGCTTGGGACAGATTTTCTGAGTTTTCCTTGAACTGAAAACATCTGTATTCATTATTGAAGGCTCTTCTCATTGAATATAGAACTCTGGGTGGAGAATTTTTTTCTGTCTCAGTGCTTTGAAGATGCTGTTTGGTCTCTTCTTGCCTCCATTGTTTCTGGTGAGAAGTCTGAGGATATCTAAATTGCTCTTCTCTTATACAAGCTGTCTCGTTTTTCTCTTGATACTTTCACATTTTCTTCTCATCATTGGTTTTTAGCCATTTGACTATGATGAGCCTAGACGTGGTTTTCTGTGAATTTGTCTTGTTTGGGGTTCTCTGAGTTTCTCGAATCTGCAAATTTATATCTTTCATCTAATTTGGGAGTCTGGAGGCATTATTTCTTTCCATATTTATTTTTTTCTCTGACCTATTCTCCTTCGTCTCCTTCTAGGTCTCCAATACTTCTATGTTAGATTTTCGAAAACCTCCTAACAGGTTTCTGAGGCACTATTCATTTTTGTAGTCTCTTTTTGCTCTCTTCTTCAATTGGATGATTTCTGCTGCTCTGTATTCAAATTCACTGATTCTTTCTTCTGTCATCTCCACTCTGCTATTAGGCCCTTTAGGTAAAATTGTTATTTCAAATGTTTTAGTTTTCAGTTCAAAATTCCATTTGGTTCCTTTTTACATTTTATATTCTCAGCTATGATTTTTTTTTTTTTTAAATCTTTCCATTCACCACGAGAGTGTTTTTCTCTTTTGAGCATTAGTTAAAATCACTGCTTTAACATCCTTGTCGAGTAATTCCAACATTTGGTTCGTCTCAGAGTCTTTTTCCTTGCACACAAGTCACATTTTTCCGACTTTTCAAATGCTGGATCATTTCCGTAACTATTATTGTTATGTTGTGGAGACTCTGGATTTTGTTATATTGCTCCAAAGAGGGTTAATATTTTTATTTTCACTGCAAATCTCAGTTCAGGCTACTCTTTTTCTGCCCATGTTCCTGGGTGCAACCAGGGTCCTGGGCAGGGTTTTTCTACAGAATGTGGGGTTCCTTCTTGGCTCTCCCCTTTTCTGGGTCTCCTCTCATTCTTTAGCACCCCTGCTGCTGCCCCAGGCTTCTCCCCTGCCACCTTTACCAGAAGGATGGTAGGTTTTCCCATTGGAGTTCCAGCTCTCCTGGGGCGAAGCTGCAGAAGCAGGAAACTCACCCCACGTCGGTCACTTGTTCCAAGTTTTTATTCCACTCCAAAATTAGCCTGCTTGTGTTTATTCTCCAGAGCCTCCAGGTGATTGCTTTTTGTATTCCGCTCAGAGTTTGTGGTTGTTATTTGGAGAGGATTGGCTTACAGGAATTTGTTTAGCTGGAAATGGAACCCTGGAAGCTGTTTCTTACTTTCTGGGACTATTTACCATCTGGAGAGGCAGGGCAGGAGAAGCAGCTTTCTTTTCGGACCAGCCCACCCCAGTCTCTTTATATTTAATGGTTCAGCCTTTAGCTTCTCCCTCTCCTCTCGCATTTTATCATTGGCTCGAAGAAGCAGCCCAGTGGCACTTTGAGTATTCTGTCTGGGAACTCCTTAGGGAGAGCACTTGACTCCCTAAAGTCATATCCTATTTTCCATGAAACCACAAGGTAACCATGTTAACAAGGGTCTCCACTCTTCAAAGCTTCCAATGACATTTCCCTCTGCGCCCTCACCGTCTGCCACTTGAGGCCCCTTAGGCTTCCACTAACCTTCTCAGTTCCCTTTAGGCTTTGACCAAACATCTCTCCAATGCTTATCTGGCTCGTGCTTGCCACCTGGCACCAAAATGTTGGATGTGGCAGCCCCTCACGTCCAGGTACCATATCTGTTCCAGCATCTATTGCTGCATAACAAGTCACTCAAACTGAGTGTTTAAACCACAACAGCAGTTGCCGGTCTCACTCACGTGTCTGCAATTTTAGGGCTCCCAGGGATGGCTGGTTCCTGCTCCATACACGACAGCTGGAGTGGCTCAAAGGCGAGAGAAGACTGAGGACTCACTTGCTCACTCACTCGACATCCAGTGACTGGTGCTGGCAGTCAGCTGAGACCAAAGCCAGGTGGTTTTTCATGTGGCTGCCTGGTTCCTTACCTCATGGCAGCTGGGTCCCAAGGGAGAACTTCCCAGGAGGACAGGGGAGAAGGGCATGGCCACTATATGACCAGGCCTTGGACACCAACACCATCACTTCCTCTGTACCCCACTGGTTGGGAGAACACAGTCTGCCTGGAAGGAGGGGACAGAGGCCCCCACTAGATGGGAGGAGAGTCCACACCACCTCATAAGAAGAGCACAGGGGATGGGAGGCATGGGGTGGCCCTATTTGGAAAACACAATTTGCATGAATGAACGGATGATGACCAAAAAAACCCCAAGCCCACTGTTGTCAAGTTGAGTCCAACTCGTAGCAACCCCACAAGGTTCCCAAGGCTGTAAATCTCTACGGAAGCAGACTGCCACATATTTTCTCCTGTGGAGCCACTGGTAGTTTTGAAAGGTTGACCTTTCTGTGAGCAGTCAACTACTTTAACCACTGTGCCACCAGGGCTCCTTGAATGGATAATAGTAATTATTAATGAATGAGCATTGTTGTTTTTAGGTGCCTTTGAGTAGATTCTGACTCATAGCGACCCTATATATGACAGAATAGAACTGCCCCATAGGGTTTCCTAGGCGATAATCTTTATGGGAGCAGATTGCCTGGTTTTCCTGTGGAGCTGCTGGGTGAATTCAAACCGTCAACCTTTCAGTTAGCAGCTGAGCACTTGCAGCATTGTGCTAGGTGATATTCAAGGTCCCTGTTCTTCTGCTGATAATAACAGGTATTATCATACAAACTAATGCTTACATGGGTGGCGCAGAGGGCCGGGCGGCGCAGAGGACCGGGCAATGTTTCGTTCTGCTGTGTTTGGGGTCTCCGTGAGTTACGAGACTCAAGGCAACTGACAACAATGCTTGCGTAATGGTTATTGTGTGCCAAGTGCTTGTTAAAGGGGGATAGACAGATTAAGTCGTTCAGCCTTGTACCTGACTACTGTATCCGAGAAAGACCCAGTGTGCATCCCAAGACATGAAGTCTCAAAACTGTGAAAGAGGTGTGATGTGACACATATGTTGGGGTCCATTTTCTCTCCCCGCTATCTGCTCACGGCACTCCTTTTCCCCTCGTCCGATAGTCAGGTCCTGTGGGTGGTCTGATGACCCCCAAGCACCCAGGACTCAGTACAATAGGCCCATAGCGGGGGCAGGGAGGGGAGTCATCATGAGCCCAGGTGGTTGCCCATCTTAAATTCGTAACAAAAGGTGACAGGTACAGAGCCGGGCAGGGCAAAGGTCAGTGGGAAGGCAGAGTGTTGGGTGGCTGTAGGGGTCATGTAGCTAAGAAACAGCTAAATGATTCTTTCTGGCAGGAAGCCAGGCTCTTTGAGTCCAAGTTGACAAATCTTAGAGCTCCTGAGGGCGGGGCTGTTTCTGGCTTGCTCAGTGTCACACCCCGTGCCCAGCCAGGGCCTAGGACATGGAACAGGCACAGCAACGTGCCGAGTGCACAGATACAAGCCACTGGCCAATCCTTAAGGATCCCGGAGGTATCCCTTAGGTCTGTGGTGGCGGTCAGCTGAGACCTCGAGCGCTGGCACATCCTTCTCCCTCCGCAGTTTGTCCGCATGGCTGAGACCCAAGTGGTACTCTCTAGACTCCTCCTGGACCAGGAAAGACCCTTCTACCTGTCCTTTCTGCCCGCCCTTCCAGCCTCTCCCACATTACGTCCGTCCTTCCACTCCACATCCGCCTGATAACTAGCCTTTCCACCACCTGCTTTGCGTATCTCGCTCTTTAATTCAAAACCCTGCCACCGGTCACGTGTGTCCAGCCCCTGCCCCTGGGTAGTGCCAACAGTTAACATGCTGGGCTTCTAACTGAAAAGTTGGAGGTTGAAGACTACCCCGAGGCACCTCGGAAGAAAGCCCTGATGATCACCCAGCCATTGAAAATCTCGTGGAGCTCAGTTCTGCTCTGACACACGTGGGGTCACCAGGAGTCAGACTGACGCGACAGCAGCTGGCTTCCCATGCTTGAATCCAGGCTTCCCCGTCCCCTGGTCCTGGAATGGAAGAGGAGCCTCTCTTTCAGGGGCTGGGGCTTGCTGACCTGGACTCTGCAGATGACCCGGCTGGAGCAGGAAGCCGCCTGGGGTTTGGGGGCAGGCCCCACAAGCAGACCAGGTCTACACCACTAAAGGCACTGTGGGTGCTGCACCCCACCTCCTCAGGGTGGGCTTCGTACTTTCTGGTTCACAAAGAGTTTTCACTTTTTGTTCTCACCCTTGCAAACGAGCCAGGAATAAGGGTGTGTAGGGGTGTGAAGTCAGCCCAGCCAGGACTGTGGCTGGCTGCAGTGCTGCTGAGAAGTTTATTTTCCAGCCTCTGTTTGGAGAAGATGTGGAGGTGGGGTTCTATTCCCGGAAATGGAAACGGGTTTAGCACCAACCCTCCCTGAGCCCCTCCGGCCCCTCGCTGAGGGGAGGACATCTAACCCTCCCTCTGCATCAATAGCACAGACTTGCTTTCAGACGCTATCCCCCTAGAAGTCCATTTCCAAGCCTGGTGTCCGTATTCAGGGAAGACAGCGGTCTCCCAGGAATTGTAGGTTTACGTAGTATGCTGTGCTTTGTCACCAAGAGGGAGTATTGACCGAACTGCGTGATTCCCAGCAGGTGCTGCTCAACCCACCCCCACTGGCTGCTCCACGGAGCGTTTATTCCTTTAGCGGCTGCCATTCTCTATCAGGGCCCCGCGCAATGGCCGAGGACTCTGTGGATGACGCAGGCATATTGTGTATTGCAGGCCACCAGGGTTTTCTCCGAGGAGCCCTGGTGGTGCCGTGGTTAAGTGCTTGGCTGCTAGCTGAAAGGTTGGTGGTTCAAACCGACCAGCTGCTCCGTGGGAAAAGATGTGACAGTCTGCTCCCATAAAGATTACAGCCTTGGAAACCCTAGGGGCTGTTGTACTCTGTCTATAGGTTTGCTATGAGTCGGAATGAACTCAAAGGCAGTGGGTTTGGATTTTGGCTTGGGATTTTCCCTTTTCCTTCCCCTGAGCACCTTCCTTTTCAGGAGCCCACTGCTCTCCAGCTGCAGAAGAAAACAGGTCCCTTAATTTTCCCTCCAGGCAAATTTGAGAGTGTAAAGAGAGGAGCTGAAGAGAAAACGTTCTACACTTAGTCAAGTTTCCGTTGAAATTGATTTTCTGAGCTTAACAAGGAGTGTGTAACTGTGGAAATGCAGGCGGGCGTATGGTGCAGAGAAAAAGGGGGGTTGCTGAGGTCCCTGCTGCCAACCCTATCTCTCCAGGGAGCGGTGTGGGGGCTGCCTTTGGCAATGTGGGGCTGTGCCCTTGCCAGTGGGGGGCTCTGCCCTTACAAACACGGGAGCTCTGCCCTTGCCATGTGGGAGCTCTGCCGCTTGCCAGTGTGGGGTCTCTGATTGACCTGCTTTTTGCTGCCCACGCCTGTGAATCCCTTTGCTACTTCGGCCACCTGAGCGCCCCTTCACAGACCTGAACAGCCACTAGCAGGACACTGCTACTGTCATGGGGTATTAGGGTCTTGGATGGCACCTCACAACTGGACCAGTGAGCAATATCGTGATAAGTGGAGAAAAGATTGATGTTGTCAAGGATTTCATTTTACTTAGATCCACAATCAATATCCATGGAAGCAGCAGTCAAGAAATCAAATGACGTATTGCATTGGGCAAATCTGCTGCAAAAGACCTCTTTAAAGTGTTAAAAACCAAAGATATCACTTTGAGGACTAAGGTCCACCTGACCCAAGCCATGGTGTTTTCGATTGTCTCATATGCATGTGAAAGCTGGACAATGAATAAGGAAGATGGAAGAAGAATTGATGCCTTTGAATAATAGTGTTGGTATAGAACAGTGACCGTATCGTGGACTGCCAGAAGAACGAACAAATCTGTCTTGGAAAAAGAATACCCAGAATTCTTCTTAGAGGAAAGGATGGTGAGACTTCTCACATACTTTGGACATGTTATCAGAAAGGACCAGTCCTTAGAAAAGGACATTGTCTTATGCTTGCTTCTCTAGAGAAGTAAAACCAGTGAAGTGTATGCATGTATGTATATATATATATATACACACACGTGTGTGTGTGTGTTTGTGTGTGTGTGTGTAGAGAGAGAGAGAGAGATTCATCTCAAGGAAGTGGCTCACGTGGTTTTGGAGGCTGAAAAGTCCCAAGTCCGTGGGCAGGAGTCAGGCTGGAAGCTTCTCCTGATTCATGTAGCTGCACGGCTGAGAAATTCAAGATTGGCAGGTGTCATGGATTGAATTGTGTCCCCCAAAATATCTGTCAACTTGGCTAGGCCATGATTCCCAGTATTGTGTGATTGTCTACCATTTTGTCATCTGATGTGATTTCCCTACGTGTTATAAATCCTGTCACTATGATGTAATGAGATGGGTTAGTGGTAGTTATATTAATGAGATCTACAAGCTTAGATAGTGTCTTAGGCCAATCTCTTTTGAGATATAAAAGAGAGAAGCAAACACAGAGACAGGGGACCTCATACCACCAAGAAAGCAGCGATGAGAGCAGAGCGTATCCTTTGGACTCCGGGCTTCTGCCCGAAGAAACTCTTAGTCCAGGGAAACATTGATGAGAAGGACCTTCTTCCAGAGTGACAGAGAGAGAAAGCATTCCTCTGGAGCTGACACCCTGAATTTGGACTTCTAACCTACTAGGCTGTGAGTAAATAAATTTCTCTTTGTTAAAGCCATCCACTTGTGGCATTTTTGTTATAGAAGCACTAGATGACCAAGACAGCAGATCAGATGGTGGGCTGCTGGTACACAGGCTGCAGAGGCAGAGAAATCCCAGGATCAACAGATAAGCTCCCAGCTCAAGTCCCAAGAGCTGGAGGCCAGATCATGACGAGCTGGATGCAGGAAGAGCCTTGCTGGAGCATCCGTTTATATACTGGAGGCAGGCCATATCCCAAAGGAAATTCCCTTTCAGCTGGTTGGCTGCTCAAAGCAGATTTCATCACGGAGTTGGTTATATCATCCTATAACTGCTGAATTACATCATTATATGACTGCCAAACTACATCATGACTGCCAAACCACTGAGAATCATAGCCCAGCCAATTTACACACAGCCTTAACCCTCACAATCATGATGCTTGGTAAAGCAGAGGGTCAGCAAAGAGAGGAAGACCCTTGATGAAATGGATTGACACAGCGTCTGCAACAATGGGCTCAAGCATAACAACAATTGTGAGGATGGCGCAGGACTGGGCAGTGTTTCGTTTTGGTGTACATAGGGTCGTCATGAAACGGAACCAACTTGAAGGCACCTAACAACAACATTAATGGGTTCTCCAAACCTGAGTGAACCTCCACCTTACCTTCCATGTTTGATGAACCTATCCCTCTGAGTTTTGGATTTGACGACTCCTTTGATCACTGTGGAGGGAAGGAGTGGCCTGGGAAGTGGTAGGAGGAGAGAGGCTCTAAACCATTGAAACAAAGGAGAGGGAAGTGAAGCCCATGGCGACTTCACAGTGGGCATCCTAGCAGCAGTTCTGGTTCCAGCAGGCATCCATCAGGTGATGTGTGTGCAGATAAAAGCCGTCAGGGGAGGGAGGTATTTGCTGGTGTATACTGCCCAGTTCAGGGTGAATCTGTGCCTTGCCTCCACACGCTGCCCAGCTAACCTATCCTTCATGGCCAGTGCCTAGAGCCTGCTCTCAGAGGTCTCTTGCACCCCCTGGAATGAAGTTTATCTCCTCTAAGCACCTTGCACAGGCAGTCAGTGGGGTGGTGAGCTTTCGAGCAGCCTGCCTGCCTGTGGTTGGCTGTCAGTCGTCCGTCTGTCTCTCTGGTAAGCTGTGAGGACACAGGGGGAGGGGACATTATATTTGGGCAAGTCGATGCAAACAGGAGGTACAAAGGCCAACAGCCTATGAAGGAGTCTACAGCCCCCAGCAGCCTCCACCTCACCCTGCCCTCCCTGCCCCCAGTCTCACCTCTCTCCTCTTTCTCTCACCTCACGCCCCATTCTCCCAGTTCCCACCCCCTGAGGCAATCACTGTGACAGTTGGTAAGACTGGAGGGTAATTCCAACCACATGGCATTCAGGAAAAGACACAACTATGGAGGCAACTAAGGTCAGTGGTTGCCAGGGAGTCAGAGGAGGGGAGGG
The DNA here is from genome assembly GCF_024166365.1 of Elephas maximus indicus. Taxonomy (NCBI): domain Eukaryota; kingdom Metazoa; phylum Chordata; class Mammalia; order Proboscidea; family Elephantidae; genus Elephas; species Elephas maximus. Next base: position 3,637,620 of record NC_064827.1, read on the forward strand.
GTGAGCAGCTGGAGCCCAGGGCGTTTTTAGGGCAGAAAGCTCCTCTACAGGACACCGTGATGGTGGACACAGGACGTGAGGCACTTGTCAAAGCCCGCAGGGCTGGACGACACAAAGAGTGAGCCCGCGTGCAAGCTGTGGACTTGAGTTAATAATGGTGCTTCCATATGGGCCTGTTAACTCTGACAAACACATCACACTCCTGTGGCACAAACCGTTAAGTGCATGACTACCAGCTGAAAGGTTGGCGGTTCAAACCCACCAGAGGTGCCTTGGAAGACAGAACAGGCAATCTGCTTCCGAAAACTCACAGCCTTGAAAACCTTATGAATGGAAGTCAACTTGAAGGCAACAAACAACAAGGCAAGAAGTTAAAGGAGGAGAAACCGTGTGCAGGGGACTGAGGGGCACGTGGGAACTCTCTGTACTTCCTAGACAATTTTTCTATAAACCTAAATCTCCCCTAAAAAATAAAGTCTATTAAAAAAAAATGGGAGGACACACAAGCATACCCAAGGCTTTCATAAACGACGTGGGGCACAGACAACCGTCCGCCCCTTCCGGTCTTCCGGGGACTGTTTCACACCTGCGCTTACAGCGCAGCCGCGCTCTGTTTAGTGGCTGTACGATGCTCCGTTGTGTGAGCTGTGCCGCAATCGCCCATCGATCTGCTATTGATGAATACATAAACTGTCCCTAACATTCTGTGAATAAAACACGGCAGCGCATCACCTTGGGTCTTTGTGCACAGGCACAAGTGTAGAACTGAGATTTTCCCTCTGACAATTGGGTGCATATTTATTGTTCATTTCTGGTTCTTGCTGGTTGCCGTTCAGTCAGCTCTGGCTCGCGGTGACCTTGTGTATGACAGAACCAAACACTGCCCGGCCCTTCGCCACCCTCACAGTCCGTGGCATGTTTGCGTCCGTTGCTCCAGCTATAGTAGCAATCCATCTCCTTGAGGGCGTCCCTCATTTTCACGGACCCTCTGCTTTACCAAACACGGTGTCCTTCTCTAGCGATGGGCCTTCCCTAACAACATGTCCAAAGTCATCTTCCAAAGGCTTAAGTCAACATTTCCCCCCAAATTTTATGAGGATGCTCTTAACCACCATTTAAGCCACTGCCGTGGAGCTGGCTCTGATTCACAGCGACCCCGCAGGACCGAGTAGAGCTGCCCCACGGGGTTCCCAAGGCTGCAATCCTTACAGAAGCAGACGGCCACATCTTTCTCCCAAGGAGCAGCTGCTGGTGAACTGCCAGTATTTCGGATGTTTTGAGCATTTGTATCCTATTATTTAGCAGCCATTTGTACTTCCTTTTCTTTAATTCTTTATCCATGTATTTTGCTCATTTTTTCTATTGGGGTTTTGGGTCATTTTCTAACAAATTTGTAGGAGAATATTAAATGTTAAGGAAATGAACTTTGTCAGATATTGATAACATGTTATGCTCAGTTTATCATTGAACGTCTGATTTTTTCTGCCATGCAGAAAAGTATTCTCATGCATGGACAATTGCCCATCTCTTCTTTCATGGACTCCTGGTTTTACATGTTTAGAAGGTTATAAAAATATTATCCCACATTTTATTTTAATAATTTTATGGCTTTATTTTCTATCATTAAGACTTTAATTCTCATATTTTAGTGCAAGAAAGAGGTAGGCACCTGTTATTCTCCCAGGTGGTGCTGTGGCTTGAAATGCATTCCCCCAAAAGATGTGCTAAAGTCTTAACCTCAGGACCTGTGGATGTGACCTCGTTTGGAAACACAGTCTTTACAGATGTGATTAGTCCCGTCCTTCCACTGAAGTTGTGGTCTCTTTTGTTCACGATTATATGCCTGGTGACTAGAACAGTGCCTGCTTCATTGTAGGCAGTCAATAAGTCATTTTTTTTCTTTTTAATTTCCTGTTCCTCCCTCCCCCAGCCCCTTGTAACAATTCATTTTCTTTTGTCTTAATGAGTTTGCCTATTCTAGATATTTCATATAAATGGGTCAATAAACGTTTTTTGTTGTTACAAAAAAGGTGAAATGAAAATGGTCCTTCAGTCATGGAAGCTCCATAGACATATCCAAACTCCCTGAGGGACCAAATCGCTGGGCTGACGGCTGTGAGGACCATGGTCTCAGGGAACATCTAGCTGAATTGGCATAACATAGTTTGTACAGAAAATTGTTCTACATTCTACTTTGGTGAGTAGTGTCTGGGGTCTTAAAAGCCTGTGAGTGGCCATCTAGAATACTCTACTGTTCTCACCTCATCTGGAGCAATGAAGAAAACCAGGGACACAAGGGAAAGATTAGTCCAAAGGACTAATGGACCACAACTACCACAGCCTCCACCAGACTGAGTCCAGAACAATTAGATGGTACCTGGCTACCACCACTGACTGCTCTGACAGGGATCACAATAGAGGGTCACGGACAGAGCTAGAGAAAAATGTAGAACAAAATTCTAACTCACAAGGAAAAAAAAAAAAAAATAAGGCCAGATTTACTGGCCTGATAGAGACTAGAGAAATCCGAAGAATATGACCCCCCCCCGACACCCTTTTAGCTCAGTAATGAAGTCATTCCTGAGGTTCACCCTTCTGGTGAAGATTAGACAGGCCCATAAAATGAAATGAAACTGAATGGACACACCAGGCCAGGGGCGAGGAGGAGAAGGCAGCAGAGGACAGGAAAGCTGGTAATGGGGAACCCAGGTTGAGAAATGGAGTGTTGACATGTCATGGGGTTGGCAACCAATGTCACAAAACAATGTGTGTTAATTGTTTAATGGAAAGCTAGTTTCCTCTGTAAACCTTCATCTAAAACACAATAAAACAAAAAGAAAATGGCCCTTAAACGTGGGAGAAGATGCTCACCCACACTCCTCATCTGAGAGGTACAGATTCCTACATGGAGACACCGTTTCTCACTATCAGATTGACAGCACTCCCAGCGTCTGACAGCTGCTCTGTTGACTCTCTGTTGACGGGGCTGTGGGCAAGCAGGCATCCTCTCACTTTGCAGACAAGAATGCAAAATAGTATAATCCCCATGGAGGGAAACTTGGCGACGTCTAGCAAAGACACGCTGGTCAACAGTATAACGGGATCTGTGCGCAGACTGCTCCCTGAAGCACCATTTGTAACAGCAAGACTGGAAACCACCTAAATGTCTATCAGTGGGGACAGGTAAATAAAACTTGGGGTGTTCTCACTGTGCTCTACAGCTGTAAACACAAATGACAACAACTTCTGCACTCTGCTACCACAGTGTCGCTAGGCTATGTCATAAGCGGAAAAGACAAGACAAAGGACAGTATGCAGAGTGAGCCAACTTTCATGTAAGAGAGGGGCTGTAACAAGGAACAAAGAGATACAAACATACATACACACACGTGTAATTTCCTGTATTCTCAGTTGTGGAAGAGTAAATGTAAAATATCTAATGAGATGGTAATCTGTGGTGGGAGGAAAGAGTGGCAGGGATGGGAGGGGCTGGGCCTCTCTGTGTGCGTTACCATGAATTATGTCAGGAGACTTTGAGACACTCTGTCTCTAGCGGGGTTTGGCTTATACACCCTATGGGCAAAATAGCCAAAGCAATTTGAAATTGTTTTCCTCAATTAAATTGTTAATAAAAACACTGGCTTGCTATTTAGAAAATATTGTCTGCGTGTGTGTGTGCACATGTATGTGCACACAGATATTGTAGGATACATTAATTATGAAAAAGATGAGTAATGTAAAAGAAAAGACATACAAATATAAAGTAAAGGGAATTAACTAAAAAGTCTGTAATCCTGCATTTAAATTGGAAACAGCAATATGGCATCTGATGCATTTTCTAATAGAAAAGTGTGTATGTGTGTGTATATCAGCTCTGTCCACTGAAAAGGCCTGGAAACAATGACCAACTCAGTAGCAATGAACACCCCTATGCCCAGATTTTGGCCTCTAGACACCATTTTCCGTTAACAGGGCCCAGGGCTCTTTGGAGAAACACTGGTCCAGTTTGAGATGAAGCACTCTGCAACTGAACCTGGTGCATCTCATTGTGCCAAGGGCAAGGAAGGCAGCGAAGAGGACTGGGCTCATGTAAAAAGGACACAGGGCCCCTCGGCATGTCTTCCTAAGCAGCAGCCACACCCTTCTATAATGTCACTTCTCCTCATAAGTCACTTAACCTGTCTTTAGTCACGCTTAAAAAAGAAATTAAAAAAAAAAAAAGGAAAATTTATTGGGTGCTTACTGTTGGCCAAACATTATCCTAAGTGCCTGACACTGAGTTAATCCTCATAACACCCCTGAAAGGTTGAGAAAAAAATAAAAAGGAAGCTGTGCAGCTGGCTTTGAAGATGGAGGAGGGGCCACAGGCCTAAGAATGTGGGCGGCCCCTAGAAGATGGAAAAGGCAAGGAAACAGGTTGTCCCCTAGACCCCCCAGAAAGAAGGCAGCCCTGCCCACACCTCCTTCACTTTAGCCCAGTGAGACCCATGTTGGACATCTGGCATCCAGAACTGTGACAACTAAATTTGTGCTGCTTTAAGCAAAAGCAATTATCTTAGTTACCTAGTGCTGATGTAACACAAATCCTACAAGCGGGTGGCTTTAAAGAACTGGAGTTTATTTTCTCACAGTTCTGGAGGCTAAGGGTCCAACTCAGGGTCTCGGCCATGTTGGTTCCTTCCTTGTGGTGGCCCTGGGAGTTCCTTGTTTCCTTGGTGGTCCTCACATGGAATCTGTCTTCCCTGTCATGTGTCTGTTGTGTGGCATTGTTTGGGCCACTCCATTGTCAGTCCTGGTGTGGGCCCATGGGCCGAGAGGTGCTGACTCTGCTTCTATGGGAGTTGGGGCACAGATGGCACTCAAAGTGCTGTACAGGGAATTCTACATCCTCTACTGCCGGAGACCTCGGAGCCCCACCCAGCTCTTGGGTCTCAGACTCTAACTTCAGGCAGACCTCTTAGACAAACCTCAGACTCCATGCTCTCGCCCACACCATGCCCGTGGCCAGCAAGCCCAGGACAATGAGGGCACAGAAGGAAAGTGACAGGCAGAGCTATCACACACGCCCTCACAGGCCTGAACGTGTGGTCTCTGCTAGGTCCAAGATGGCTAATCCCCGGTAAGTGACGACTCTACCAGGCACTCTTCAGGCACTTTATCAGCCTTTCCCAGTACAGCAACTCTGCATACAGGTTGTCATTGTCCCTAGTGCTGACCAAGAAGCTGAGGCTCAGGGTGGTGTCATTGCCCAAGGTCAGCATTTGGGATCAGAACTCAAGCAAACTGGGTCGGAGCTGCTAGAAAAGGGGAGGGGCCTCTAGGTGCCTCCCGGCAGGGGAGGAGACAGGCAACCCAGAAAGATCAGCTTTCAGATGCTCTGAGCACTGGCCAGGCGGCAAATCCTATCTAGGGCACCTGTGTGTGTGGAGTGAAGAGTGAGGCCAGGATTGTGTCTGGACTTCAGATGGGAAGACGGAAAGAAATCGGAGAAATTCATTCATTCAAAACAAATGTCTATCCATTTTTAATTTCAGTAAAAACAAAGCTTTCATTATGAACATCTTCAAACATATAAAAGTGGAATAGCTTGGCCCACCACACACCTACTGCTCAAACTCAGTATCAGTGCACAGCCAACATTGCTGAGTGCACACCCCTGCCTACTGCTCGCCCCGCTGATCTGAGTGCACGCCCCTGCCCACTGCTCACCCCGGTGATCTGAATGGATGCCCCTGGCCACTCCTGCCCCTCTGATCTTGATCACGTGAGAGTAACCCCCAGTCACCCTATCTGTTCATTGCTGAATACTTGTAGGTGCATCTCTGTCAGATGAACACTTTAAAAACTATCCCATAATACCATGGCCACTCCCAACAAAATGAACACCAAGTCCTTGATATCACCCAGTGGGCAGAGTTCCAGACGTCCCTTTATGGTGGACATGTTTAAATCCATTGTTGTTATGGCTATTGCGTCAATTGATCTCATTCAGGGTTCCCTCGTTTTCACTGACCTTCTGCTTAATAAATAGTCCTCTGCTTGGACACAAACATGCCAACAATGGACTCAGATACACCAGCCATCATGAAGATGGCACAGGATCAGGCAAGGTTCCATTCTGTTGTACATTAGGTCACCATGAGTTGGAGCCGACTGGACAGCATCTAACAGCAGGCTGCAGTCAGGACCCAAAGCCCACTCCTTGCGTTTTGCTATCAAGTTTTCAGGCCTCTTTCAATGTAGAGGTCTCCTCTTCATTGAGGGAATGGGATCCTTTGTCCCATAGAACCCTCCACAGTCAGTAGTCTTCTGGCTCCACCCCCATTGTGTCATTTCATGTCCCTCTATCCTTGAATCTTCCAAGATTATTCTTGTTTTTTTGGCAAAAGTCCTTCATAGGTAGAGTGGAGTGCTCCCTACCATATGGCATTGTGGGACAGGGAAGGACATGCCAAGTCTCCTCATCTCTCTATGCTGTGTTGTGATGGCGTCAACTTGATCTACTCATTATGAACCCCCATTGGTCTTCATCTCGAGGGTCCTATCAGCCTCTGAGTAGCTTGGTCTCAATCTGCTGTTTCATCAGAGTGTTGCTGTCACACTTCTGCCTGGCGTTTCTAAGGGGGAGTGCTGCTGCAAAGAGGAACGTTCCCACCGAGGCCTGGGGTCTGCGGGGAAAGGAAGAGGGTGGCTTGGTTCTTTCTCTATAATTACCCGTTTCCAGAGCCGTGTGTTCCTCTGGAGCAGAGCGGTGCCTCTGTACTCTCCAAAGGGGATCAGTATGGTCTTCTTTAGCTTAATTATGAGCTCATGAATTTTCAACGCTTTTGACATGTTTCAATCTATTACAGTCATTATTTTTATGCTCAAATTGTCTCATCACTGACTACCAGGAGCATTTTCAATCTGTGTCCTTTCTCTCTCTCTCTCTTTTTTTTAGCTGTAAAGAAGTCTTTATTATTCTTTTACAAATCAAATTTCAGTTGGTACAAAGACAGCCCCTGGTGGGGGCCCACAGACCACTACTCCTGACCCCCCTCTAACTCTCCCATCTTGTCTGCAGCCCTTAATCACCCTCCTCACGTGGCCTTTGCATGAGAGACAGTCTCTGCCATATTCTCAAGGGTGGAGCCTGGGAGGGTCCAATGCTACTCTCTCCAGAAATGGCCTCGTGACTCCATCCTGCAGCAGCACTCCTGGAGGAGATCTCTGAGAAATATGCAAGGAGTGGACACGAAATCTGCACGTGAGCTCTTGGTCTGGTCCAGCTCTACCTCCAGCAAAGGCCAGTGGATAGAATTAAGTTGAATCTTGAAACTGATGACTTGTTTTTTGCAATTTTTATCCTAGGACTTCATTAACAAGAAGAAAAAGTATCATTTGCTCATCCTTATACCCGTTGCGATGGAGTTGACCCCAACTCCTGACAACCCCATGTGTGTCAGAGTAGAACTACTCCGTAGGGTTTTCTAGGCTGTGCTTTTTCTGAAATAGATTGCTAGGCCTTTCTTCTGAGGAGGCTTTCAGTGGACTCCAACCTCCAACCTTTTGGTTAGCAGCCAAATTTGTCAACCATTTGCAATACCCAGGGCCTCCTGTCAACCCTATGTTGTTGTTGACTTTACTTGCAGTTTAGTCGGCTCCAACTCATGGGGACCCCATGTGTGTCAGAGCAGAACTGTGCTGCATGGGGTTTTCAACGGCTGATTTTTCAGAATTAGATCACCAGGCCTTTCTTCCTTGGTGCCTCTGGGATGACTCGAACCTCCAACCTTTAGGTTAGCAGCCAAGTGTGTTCACCATTTGTACAACCCAGGGACTCCACTCAACCTTACAAACGCCTCTTAATATCACAAGAGTTCTAGAGAATGTGATCCAGAAGTTTCAGCCCTTCTGCTACTTGTGCAGAGACATGGAGGACTCCTTGTGGGGACTGTGGCCAATTTGCCATGTTTGTGGCTTTCTGGAGACATATCTTGATAGGATTTGCATTCTCACCCTCTCTTGGTGTCATGGATTGAATTCTGTCCCCCCAAAATATGTGACAGCTTGGTTAGGCTATGATTCCCAGGATTGTGTGTTTGTCCTCCATTTTGTGATTGTAATTTTCCAGTGTTGTAAATCCTAACCTCTTCCTGTGGTTAAGGAGGCAAGACTGTTGTTGTTGTTGTTAGGTGCTGTTGAGTCGGTTCCGACTCATAGCAACCCTATGCACAACAGAATGAAACACTGCCCAGTCCTGAGCCATTCTCACAATTGTTGTTATCCTTGAGCTCATTGTTGCAGCCACTGTGTCAATCCACCTCTTTGAGCGTCTTCCTTTTGTCCACTGACCCTGTACTCTGCGAAGCATGATGTCCTTCTCCAGGGACTGATCCCTCCTGACAACAGGTCCAAAGTATGTAAGATGCAGTCTCGCCATCCTTGCATCTAAGGGGCATCCTCGTTGTACTTCTTCTAAGAGAGATTTTGGTCATTCTTTTGGCAGTCCATGGTATATTCAATATTCATCTCCAACACCACAATTTGAAGGCGTCAATTCTTCTTCGGTCTTCCTCATTCATTGTCCAGCTTTCACATGCATATGATGCAATTGAAAATACCATGGTTTGGGTCAGGTGCACCTTAGTCTTCAAGGTGACATCTTTGCTCTTCAACACTTTAAAGAGGTCCTTTGCAGCAGATTTACCCAATGCCATGCATCTTTTGATTTCTTGACTACAGCTTCCCCATGGCTGTTGACTGTGGATCCAAGTAAAATGAAATCCTTGACAGCTTCAATCTTTTCTCCATTTATATCATGATGTTGCTCATTGGTCCAGTTGTAAGGATTTTTGTTTTCTTTATGTTGAGGTGCAATCCATACTGAAGGCTGTGGTCTTTGATCTTCATTAGTAAGTGCTTCAAGTCCTCTTCACTTTCAGCAAGGAAGGTCGTGTCATCTGCATAACGCAGGTTGTTAATGAGTCTTCCTCCAATCCCGATGTCCTGTTCTTCTTCATATAGTCTGGCTTCTCATATTATTTGCTCAGCATACAGATTGAATAGGTATGGTGAAAGAATACAACCCTGACACATACCTTTCCTGAGTTTAAACCAATCAGTATCCCCTTGTTCTGTCCTAACAATTGCCTCTTGATCTATGTAAATGTTCCTCATGTGCACAATTAAGTGTTCTGGAATTCCCATTCTTCACAATGTTATTCATAGTTTGTTATGATCCACACAGTCAAATGCCTTTGCATAGTCAATAAAACACGGGTAACATCCTTCTGGTATTCTCTGCTTTCAGCCAGAATCCATCTGACATCAGCAATGATATCCCTGGTTCCATGTCCTCTTCTGAAACTGGCCTGAATTTCTGGCAGTTCCCTGTCGATATACTGCCCCAGCCGTTTTTGAATGATCTTCAGCAAAATTTTGCTTGCATGTGATATTAATGATATTGTTCTATAATTTCCACATTTGGCTGATCACCTTTCTTGGGAATAGGCATAAATGCGGATCTCTTCCAGTCAGTTGGCCAGGAAGCTGTCTTCCATATTTCTTGGCATAGACGAGTGAGCACCTCCAGTGCTGCATCTGTTTGTTGAAACATCTCAATTGATATTCCATCACTTCCTGGAGCCTTGTTTTTCACCAATGCCTTCAGAGCAGCTTGGACTTCTTCCTTCAGTATCATTGGTTTCTGATCATATGCTACCTCTTGAAATGGTTGAACATCGACTAATTCTTTTTGGTATAATGACTCTGTGTATTCCTTCCATTTTCTTTTGATGCTTCTTGCATTGTTTAATGTTTTCCCCATGGAATCGTTCACTATTGCAACTCGAGGCTTGAATTTTTTCTTCAGTTCTTTCAGCTTGAGAAACGCTGAGCATGTTCTTCCCTTTTGGTTTTCCATCTCCAGCTCTTTGCACATGTCATTGTAATGCTTTGTCTTCTCGAGCTGCCCTTTGAAATCTTCCGTTCAGTTCTTTTACTTCATCGATTCTTACTTTTGCTTTAGCTACTCGACGTTCGAGAGCAAGATTCAGAGTCTCCTCTGACATCCATCTTGGTCTTTTCTTTCTTTCCTGTCTTTTCAGTGACCTCTTGCTTTCTTCATGGATGATGCCCTTGATGTCATTCCACAACTTGTCTGGTCTTCAGTCACTAGTGTTCAATGTGTCAAACCTGTTCTTCAGATGGTCTCTAAATTCAGGTGAGATATACTCAAGGTCATATTTTGGCTCTCATGGACTTGCTCTGATTTTTATCAGTTTCAACTTTAACTTGCATATGAGCAATTGATGGTCTGTTCCACAGTTGGCCCCTGGCCTTGTTCTGACTGATGGTATTGAGCTTTTCCATCTTCTCTTGCCACAGATGTAGTCAGTTTGATTTCTGTGTGTTCCATCTGGCAAGGTTCCTGTGTATAGTCGCCATTTATGTTGGTGAAAGAAGGTATTTGCAATGAAGAAGTCGTTGGTCTTGCAAAATTCTATCATTCAATCTCTGGCATTGTTTCTATCACCAAGGCCATATTTTCCAACTACTGATCCTTCTCCTTTGTTTCCAACTTTCACATTCCAATCACCTGTTTATGCATTCCATTTCATTTTTGATGATTTCTAATTTTCCTAGATTCATACTTCGTACATTCCAGGTTCCGATTATTAATGGATGTTTGCAGCTGTTTCTTCTCATTTTGAGCCATGCCACATCAGCAAATGAAGGTCCTGAAAGCTTTACTCCATCCACGTCATTAAGGTTGACTCTATTTTGAGGAGGCAGCCTATTCCCCAGTCATCTTTTGAGTGCCTTCCAACCTGGGGGGCTCATCTTCCAGCACTATATCAGACAATGTTCCTCTGCTATTCATAAGGTTTTCACTGGCTAATGCTTTTCAGAAGTAGACTGCCGGGCCCTTCTTCCTAGTTTGTTTTAGTCTGGAAGCTCAGATGAAACCTGTCCTCCATGGGTGACCCTGCTGGTATCTGAATACCGGTGGCATAGCTTCCAGCTTCACAGCAACAGGCAAGCTCCCACAGTACAAGAAACTGACAGACATGTGCGGGAGGCAGGATTAGATTATGTTAAAGAGGATTAGGGTGGGATTGTAACACCCTTACTAAGATCACATACCTGATCCAATGTAAAGGGAGTTTCTCAGGGGTGTGTCCTACACCAGCTTTTATCTCACAAGAGATAAAAGGAAAGGGAAGTGAGCAGAGAGTGAGAGACCTCATACCACCAAGAAAGCAGTGCCAGGTTCCTGTGCATAGAAGCTACTAGTCCAAGGAAAGATTCATGACAAGGACCTTTCTCCAGAGCTGACAGAGAAAGCCTTCCCCTGGACCTAACGCCCTGTACTTGGGCTTGTAGCCTACTAGACAGTGAAAGAATAAATTTATCTTTGTTAAAGTCGTTCACTTACGGCATTTCTGTTATAGCAGCACTAGATGACTAAGACACTTGTGATTCCTGGGCAGAAGAGTAAACACAGAGGCTCTGAGGTAGACACATTCATGTAGGTATACAGTTGGAAACTATTAGTGGTACCAAAGACAAAATGGCTTTCTAGCCACAGCATAGGAAAACCCCCACCTTCTGCAAGTTTGAGCTCTGTGGAGAAAAGCTCCAGATCAGAGCTGACAATGACCCGAGGCTCACAACCCAGAACCAAGGTGGTAAGAGCCAGGGAAATTTCCTTGGCGACATGAGGCTCCCTCACCCCCAGTCCATTTCACTGCCTTCCCACTCCCACCTCCAACAGTGGCAGCAAGAGGTAAAGACCAGGAACCCACGACCCAAACTACAGAGGGAAATGTGCTGGGGCTCTCAAGGGACCTTGGTGGACACATGCATCTCTCACAGCCTTCAGGTCACTAGAGAATATGAGGAGTTTTCAGCCATGGCTGGATCCAGGACTGGGGAACCAGCTCAGCACAGGCATCATACCTCAATCAGAGCCACCAGCCTCCCAGGGCCAGGCTGAGTGTGTCCACTGAGTCCAAAAAATGCCAAGACACCAGGGACAGTAAAAGCCCACCCTGGTGTTCCCTCTCCAGTGCTGGAACAGCTGAAGCAGAAGGTGTGTCTGCAGAATGCCAAGCGGACAGGTCAACGTTTCTCTCAGTTGCTGTTACAGAGGAAATTGTGACGCCCCCCTCAAATATGTATTGAAATCTTGGCCATATGCTGCCATGATTCAATCATGTGATTAAATCAGCTGGCCTTAGGCAGAGCAAGTTACCTTCCATAATGTAATCTAGTGTGATGTAATCATCTTCCATAATGTGATCTAATGTAATATAGTCAATCAGTCAGTTGAGGTCATACCACTATAGGGTGGATCCTAAACCTAATCACTTCAGAGTTATAAAAAGAGCAGTATAGACACAGACAAAGGAGCTTAAGTGCTTGGTTGATAACTGAAGATTCAGTGGTTTGAACTCACCAGCCACTCCACAGGAAAAAAGGCCTGGCAGTCTGCTCCCATAAAGATCACAGGCTTGGAACCCCTGTGGGGTCATATAGGGTCACTAGGATTCGGAATCAACTCAGTGGCACACAACAGACACAGACACACACACAGGGAAGACAGATGTTACCTGCGAATCTCCGAGGAGCCAAGGAACTCTCAGGGCCACCACAAGGAAGGAACCAACATGGCCAAGACCCTGAGTTGGACTCTTAGCCTCCAGAACTGTGAGAAAATAAATTTCTGTCCTTTAAAGCCACCCACTTGTAGGATTTGTGTTACATCAGCACTAGGTAACTAAGATAATTGCTTTTGCTTAAAGCAGCACAAATTTAGTTGTCACGGTTCTGGATGCCAGATGTCCAACATGGGTCTCACTGGGCTAAAGTGAAGGAGGTGTGGGCAGGGCTGCCTTCTTTCTGGGGGGTCTAGGGGAGAACCTGTTTCCTTGCCTTTTCCATCTTCTAGGGGCCGCCCACATTCTTAGGCCTGTGGCCCCTCCTCCATCTTCAAAGCCAGCTGCACAGCTTCCTTTTTATTTTTTTCTCAACCTTTCAGGGGTGTTATGAGGATTAACTCAGTGTCAGGCACTTAGGACAATGTTTGGCCAACAGTAAGCACCCAATAAATGCTCCTTTTTTTTTTTTAATTTCTTTTTTAAGTGTGACTAAAGACAGGTTAAGTGACTTATGAGGAGAAGTGACGTTATAGAAGGGTGTGGCTGCTGCTTAGGAAGACATGCCGAGGGGTCCTGTGTCCTTTTTACATGAGCCCAGTCCTCTTCGCTGCCTTCCTTGCCCTTGGCACAATGAGATGCACCAGGTTCAGTTGCAGAGTGCTTCATCTCAAACTGGACCAGCGTTTCTCCAAAGAGCCCTGGGCCCTGTTAACGGAAAATGGTGTCTAGAGGCCATAATCTGGGCATAGGGGTGTTCATTGCTACTGAGTTGGTCATTGTTTCCAGGCCTTTTCAGTCGACAGAGCTGATATACACACACATCTGACACACACTCGACAAACACACTCACCCTTTTTTTGAATTGTTAGAAAACGCGCCACAATGCCATATTGCTGTTTTCAATTTAAATGTAAGATTTCTTACTTTTTAATTTCCTTTATTTTATATTTGTATGTCTTTTATATTAATCACCTTGTTTAAAATCAATTTATCCCACTGTGTGTGTGTGTACACGAATACACGTGCACACACACATATTTTCAAAATAGTAAGCTGATACTTGTATTAACAATATAATTGCTGAAAACAATTTAAGAGTGCTTTGCCTATCTTGTGCATAGGATACATGTCTTCGTCATCTGCTGCCACTGCAACAGAAATACCCCAAGTGGATGGCTTTAAGGAACAGAAGTTCGTTCTCTCACAGTCTGGGAGGCATCAGCTCCAGGGGAAGGCTTTCTCTCTCTGCCGGCTCTAGGGAAGGTGTCTGTCATCGATATTCCCCTGGTCTAGGATCTTCTCACCACAGAGACCCCAGTTCCAAAGGACACACTCTGCTCCTGGCCCTAGTTCCTTGTTGGTATGAGGTCCCCATGTCTCTCTGCTTGCTTCTCTCTTTTATATCTCAAAACAGATTGACTTAACACCTAACCTAATCTTGCAGATTGAATCCTGCCTTATTAACATAATTGCCACCAACCCCACCTCATTAACATCGTAGAGGTTAGGATTTACTACACATAGGAAAATCACATCAGAGGACAAAACAGGAGACAATCACAAATACGGGGAATCATGGTCTCGCCAAGTCAACCCACATTATAGGGGGGCCTAATACAATCCATAACAATATATAAGCCACACCCTAACATAATTCATGGTAACGCACACAGAGAGGCCCAGCCCCTCCTATCCCTGCCACTCTTTCCTCCCACCACAGTTTACCATCTCATTAGATATTTTACATTTACTCTTCCACATCTTAGAATACAGGAAATTACACGTGTGTGTATGTATGTTTGTATCTCTTTGTTCCTTGTTACAGTCCCTCTCTTACACGAAAGTTGGCTCACTCTGCATACTGTCCTTTGTCTTGTCTTTTCCGCTTATGACATAGCCTAGCGACACTGTGGTAGCAGAGTGCAGAAGTTGTTGTCATTTGTGTTTACAGCTGCAGAGCACAGTGAGAACACCTCAAGTTTTATTTACCTGTCCCCACTGATAGACATTTAGGTGGTTTCCAGTCTTGCTGTTACAAATGGTGCTTCAGGGAGCAGTCTGCGCACAGATCCCGTTATGCTGTTGCCAGCGTGTCTTTGCTAGACGTCGCCAAGTTTCCCTCCATGGGGATTATACTATTTTGCATTCTTGTCTGCAAAGTGAGAGGATGCCTGCTTGCCCACAGCCCCGTCAACAGAGAGTCAACAGAGCAGCTGTCAGACGCTGGGAGTACTGTCAGTCTGATAGTGAGAAACGGTGTCTCCATGTAGGAATCTGTACCTCTCAGATGAGGAGTGTGGGTGAGCATCTTCTCCCACGTTTAAGGGCCATTTTCTTTTTGTTTTATTGTGTTTTAGATGAAGGTTTACAGAGGAAACTAGCTTTCCATTAAACAATTAACACACATTGTTTTGTGACATTGGTTGCCAACCCCATGACATGTCAACACTCCATTTCTCAACCTGGGTTCCCCATTACCAGCTTTCCTGTCCTCTGCTGCCTTCTCCTCCTCGCCCCTGGGCTGGTGTGTCCATTCAGTTTCATTTCATTTTATGGGCCTGTCTAATCTTCACCAGAAGGGTGAACCTCAGGAACGACTTCATTACTGAGCTAAAAGGGTGTCGGGGGTGGTCATATTCTTTGGGTTTCTCTAGTCTCTATCAGGCCAGTAAATCTGGTCTCTTTTTTTTTTTTCCTCGTGAGTTAGAATTTTGTTCTACATTTTTCTCTAGCTCTGTCCGTGACCCTCTATTGTGATCCCTGTCAGAGCAGTCGGTGGTGGTAGCCGGGCACCATCTAGCTGGGCTGGACTCAGTCTGGTGGAGGCTGTGGTAGTTGTGGTCCATTAGTCCTTCGGACTAATCTTTCCCTTGTGTCCTTGGTTTTCTTCATTGCTCCAGAAGGGGTGAGACCCGTGGAGCATCTTAGATGGCCACTCACAGGCTTTTAAGACCCCAGACACTACTCACCAAAGTAGAATGTAGAACAATTTTCTTTATAAACTACATTATGCAAATTGAGCTCGATGTTCCCTGAGACCACGGTCCCCACAGCCCTCAGCCCAGCAATTTGGTCCCTCAGGGAGTTTGGACATGTCTATGGAGCTTCCATGACTTAAGGGCCATTTCCATTTCATCTTTTTTGGAACAACAAAAAACATTCAGTGATGCATTTATATGAAATATCTAGAATAGGCAAACTCATTAAGACAAAAGGAAACGAATGGTTACAAGGGGCTGGGGGAGGGAGGAACAGGAAATTAAAAAGAAAAAAAAAAAAAAAGACTTACTGACTGCCTACAATGAAGCAGGCACTGTTCTAGTCACCAGGCATATAATCATTGAACAAAAGAGACCACAACTTCAGTGGGAGGACGGGACTAATCACATTTGCAAAGACTGTTTCTGAACAAGGTCACGTCCACAGTTCCCGGGGTTAAGACTTTAGCACATCTTTTGGGGGAATGCATTTCAAGCCACAGCACCACCTGGGAGAAAAATGGGTCTCTACCCTCTTCCTCATATTAAAATATGAGAACTAAGAATTAATGATAAAAAATAAAACCATAAAATTATTAAAAGAAAAGACAGGGTAATATTTATATAATCTTTCTAAACATGTAAAACCAGGAGTCCATAAAAGAAGAGATGGGCAATTGTCCATGCATGAGAATACTTTTTTGCATGGCAGAAAAAATCAGACGTTCAATGATAAACTGAGCATAACATGTTATCAATATCTGACAAAGTTCATTTCCTTAACATTTAATATTCTCCTACAAATTTGTTAGAAAATGACCCAAAACCCCAATAGAAAAAATGAGCAAAATACATGGATAAAGAATTAAAGAAAAGGAAGTACAAATGGCTGCTAAATAATAAGATAAAAATGCTCAAAGCATCCGAAATACTGGCAGTTCACCAGCAGCTGCTCCTTGGGAGAAAGATGTGGCCGTCTGCTTCTGTAAGGATTGCAGCCTTGGGAACCCCGTGGGGCAGCTCTACTCGGTCCTGCGGGGTCGCTGTGAATCAGAGCCAGCTCCACGGCAGTGGCTTAAATGGTGGTTAAGAGCATCCTCATAAAATTTGGGGGGAAATGTTGACTTAAGCCTTTGGAAGATGACTTTGGACATGTTGTTAGGGAAGGCCCATCGCTAGAGAAGGACACCGTGTTTGGTAAAGCAGAGGGTCCGTGAAAATGAGGGACGCCCTCAAGGAGATGGATTGCTACTATAGCTGGAGCAACGGACGCAAACATGCCACGGACTGTGAGGGTGGCGAAGGGCCGGGCAGTGTTTGGTTCTGTCATACACAAGGTCACCGCGAGCCAGAGCTGACTGAACGGCAACCAGCAAGAACCAGAAATGAACAATAAATATGCACCCAATTGTCAGAGGGAAAATCTCAATTCTACACTTGTGCCTGTGCACAAAGACCCAAGGTGATGCGCTGCCGTGTTTTATTCACAGAATGTTAGGGACAGTTTATGTATTCATCAATAGCAGATCGATGGGCGATTGCGGCACAGCTCACACAACGGAGCATCGTGCAGCCACTAAACAGAGCGCGGCTGCGCTGTAAGCGCAGGTGTGAAACAGTCCCCGGAAGACCGGAAGGGGCGGACGGTTGTCTGTGCCCCACGTCGTTTATGAAAGCCTTGGGTATGCTTGTGTGTCCTCCCATTTTTTTTTTTAATAGACTTTATCTTTTAGGGGAGATTTAGGTTTGTAGAAAAATTGTCTAGGAAGTACAGAGAGTTCCCACGTGCCCCTCAGTCCCCTGCACACGGTTTCTCCTCCTTTAACTTCTTGCCTTGTTGTTTGTTGCCTTCAAGTTGACTCCCATTCATAAGGTTTTCAAGGCTGTGAGTTTTTGGAAGCAGATTGCCTGTTCTGTCTTCCAAGGCACCTCTGGTGGGTTTGAACCGCCAACCTTTCAGCTGGTAGTCATGCACTTAACGGTTTGTGCCACAGGAGTGTGATGTGTGTGTCAGAGTTAACAAGCCCATATGGAAGCACCGTTATTAACTCAAGTCCACAGCTTGCACGCGGGCTCACTCTTTGTGTCGTCCAGCCCTGCGGGCTTTGACAAGTGCCTCACGTCCTGTGTCCACCATCACGGTGTCCTGTAGAGGAGCTTTCTGCCCTAAAAACGCCCTGGGCTCCAGCTGCTCACCCCTCCCCTCCTCTGACTCCCTGGCAACCACTGACCTTAGTTGCCTCCATAGTTGTGTCTTTTCCTGAATGCCATGTGGTTGGAATTACCCTCCAGTCTTACCAACTGTCACAGTGATTGCCTCAGGGGGTGGGAACTGGGAGAATGGGGCGTGAGGTGAGAGAAAGAGGAGAGAGGTGAGACTGGGGGCAGGGAGGGCAGGGTGAGGTGGAGGCTGCTGGGGGCTGTAGACTCCTTCATAGGCTGTTGGCCTTTGTACCTCCTGTTTGCATCGACTTGCCCAAATACAATGTCCCCTCCCTCTGTGTCCTCACAGCTTACCAGAGAGACAGACGGACGACTGACAGCCAACCACAGGCAGGCAGGCTGCTCGAAAGCTCACCACTCCACTGACTGCCTGTGCAAGGTGCTTAGAGGAGATAAACTTCACTCCAGGGGGTGCAAGAGACCTGAGAGCGGGCCCCAGGCGCTGACCAGGGGACGGGGGGAATCTGGGCCGGCTTTGTCAGAGGCTGCAGTGAGTTTCAGGAAGTAGTGAAGGGCGCGCAGCCTCCTTGCTAAGGCATGTGGATGGACTGGAAAATCAGGAGGGATGCATCCAGGCGACTCACCACCCAGCACCCACCTACATGCCTGGGTGCACATACAAGTGCCTTTTTGCATGTGTGAGAGTGTGTGGGTGTGCATCTATGTGTGTGCATCTGTGTACCTGTGAGCATCTGTGTGTACATGTGCATGTGTGCATGTGTGTGTGCCTGTGCACGTGTGTGCGTGTGTACACCTGTGTGCACATGTGCATGTATTTGAGTGTGTGCATGTGCACATGTGTGTGCATGTATATGCCTGCATCTCCCAGGGGAGAGAGGTGCTATAGTACCAGGCAGCTCTGAACGTCCCCTCCAACCCTAAAACGTTGTGCCTTCCGATGGTGCAGACAGTAAGGCCGTCAGCTTTCACGGTCATCTTCGAGATTCTTCTGGTTCTTCTAGCCAGAACCTCTGCCCGCAGAGGTTTGGTGAACGGACTCCTCAGTGACGAATAACACTCGGGATGGACACGCAAAGCTTTCAGCCACCGAAGGCCTTCTCCCTGAAGCTCACAGTGGGTGAGCTCCTGGCCCTCTGAGGAGTCTTGTGATGAAAATTTCGGCAGAGGCATAGGCTGCCCAAGATGTGTGCTTCAAAAGCTTGTTTCCAGAAGTTTCCTTCCATCCCCACACAGGGCGTATGAACATGTATATGTAGCTTTGGGGTGCAACACTTTCTGGAGACCTTCCCCCACAATTCTACCCCTCCCCCACTATCTACCCTGGATCCCCTCCCAGCTGGGCCAGAAGGAGCAACAAGGTCAAATTAATCCCAGATCCACAGGAGTGTAGCTGCCTAATGCAGGCTGGTCAAAATGGAGGCCAGTAGTTTGCAAATCAAGATCAACTAATCCTTTGTCCTAAACCTCAGCCCAGGGCCGCTGGGGAGAAGTCATTCCCACTCTGCCAGCTGCTCCCCAACCCCACCTGGGGTTGGCTCTCCAGGCCTCTGGCCCTAGTTTCCTTTTTCTTGTTGTTGTTAGCTGCCATCGAGTCAGCTCTGACTCACTGTGACCTCATGTATAACGGAAGGAAGTGTTGCCCAGTCCTGCGCCATCTTCATGATTGCTGGTATGTTTGGGTCCATTGTTTGGGTTACCGTGCCAGTCCATCTCATTGACGGTTTCCCTCGTTTTCATTGGCCCTCTGTTTTACGAAACATGATGTCTTTTTCTAGCAACTGGTGTTTCTTGATGACATGTCCAAGGTAAGTCACCATCCTCATTTCTAAGCAACATGATGATAAATGGAGATGAAATTGAAGTTTTCAATGATTTTATTCTACTTAGATCAGTAATGGAGCCTGGTGGCACAGTGCTTAAGAGCTCAGCTGCTAACCAAAAGGCTGACAGTTCGAATCCTCTAGCTGTTCCTTGGAAACCCTATGGGACAGTTTTACTCTGTCCTATGGAGTCACCATGAGTCAGAATTGACTCGATGGCAATGGGTTTGGGTATGGATTGCCAATCAATGTCCATGTCAGCAGTCATCAAGAAATCAAAGGACTTATTGCATTGGGTAAATCTGCTGTAAAAGACCTCTTTAAAAAGCAAAGATGTCACTTTGATGAGTAAGGTTTGCCTGACCGAAGCCACGGTCTTTTCAATACATGCAAAAGCTGAACAGTGAAAAAGGAAGACAGAAGAATTGATGCATTTGAACTGTGGCTTTGGCAAAGAGTATATGGCGGACTGCCAGAAGAACAAACAAATCAGTCTTAGAGGAGATACAACCAAAGTGCTCCTTAGAAGCGAGGATGGGGAGACTTTAGCTTGTTTACTTTGACACATCATCAGGAAAGACCATTTGCTACAACTAGTACAACTAACTACAATAACTCCATGACAGCAACTAGATGAGAATTTGCACTAACAACTGGGCACCATAGCCTAGCCAAGATGACACAAAGTTCATCACCACAGCCCCGTTGTCCAGTGCGGCAGGAGTGTGAAAGCCCAGGGGAGCTGCGGAGGCGGCAAAGGCTTCAGAGGCTGCGTATTTATGAGGGCTTTGGTGCTCGTTCTGGTTGTCATATTTCATACTCATTTGCAGCAGGAAGCCAGCTGAAGCCTGCTGCAAATGCCGTTGAAAATCCCCCTGAGAACCGTGGCCAGCAGACACATGGAAGTGTCTGGGCCAGGCAAGGGCACGTGGGATTGAGGTAGGCTTCTGCCCTGGAAGGCACCTTTCAGCATGCTGAGCACCGACGAAGCCTTCCTGACGAGGAGCCAGCATAGACTTACACACCCCTCTGTTGGCCACACTCACCCAGCCTGTGCCCTATTCTCCATCGGTCGGTGCTGGGTGAGCCAAGATAGAGCAGATCCATGCTGGTATCCAAAAGGACACCTACCGTCTTAGTCACCTAGTGCTGCTGTAACAGAAATATCACAAGTGGATGCTTTAACAAAGAGAAATTTATTTTCTCACAGTCTAGTAGGCTGCAAGTCCAAATTCAGGGCATCAGCTCCAGGGGAAGGCTTTCTGTCTTTGCTGGCTCTGGAAGAAGGTCCTTCTTGTCAATCTTCCCCTGGACTAGGAGCTTCTTCTTGCAGGAACCCTGGGTCCAAAGGACGAGCTTTGCTCCCAGTGCTTCTTTCTTGGTGATATGAGGTCCCCAACTCTCTGCTTGCTTCTCTTTCATTTTATCACCACCAAGATAAAAAGTGGTACAGGCCACACTCCAGGGAAACTCTCTTTACATTGGATCAGGAATGCGACCTTAGTAAGGGTGTTACAATCCCACCCTCATCCTCTTTAACATAAAATTGTAATCACAAAATGGAGGGCAACCACACCATATTGGGAATCAAGGCCCAGGCAAATTGATACACACATTTTTGGGGTGACTCAATTCAATCCATGACACCTACCAAAATCACTGTCCCCATATCCAGCCCCGCCAGTCCCACCCAGGCTGGTTTTCAGGGCCCAGGGACAGAGGGGACCTCCCCCAAGGAAATGGGAGCCTGGGGGAGGTATCAGGGGCTGTGCACCCTTCACCTTCCATGGATGAAGCTGAATGAGGAGCAGCGTGCACGGGGAGACCCATGGGGAGGAGAAAGCACAGGGTGACTGGTGAAGAGCAGGGGGGCCTGGGGAGGGGGACACTGAGAAGAAGGGGCCTGGTGGGGTGGGTGGGGATGCAGGTATCGGGAAGTGCAGCAGTGAGTGGGAACTGCTGTCCTCTCTCCCCTTGTGGCACCTGGTGCTTCCCAAGGGAACCTTCTGGAAACTGTACTCAAAGGTGATTTGATGGTGGCCTCCCAGGCACCGTGGCAGGGTGGGAGGGCAGAGACTGTGTAGTCGGATAAGGCCCTGTAGTGCCTTTCAAACACAGCCAGTTCCTCTGTTGAACCCCATCGCCACAGCAAAGCCAGTTCCAGTGACCTCGCCCCCAGCTGCCCTGGAGAGAAGCCTCTCTTTTCTGCTGCCCAGGGTTCCAGAAGGATGAGGCATTCTCCCCAGAGATCACGTTCAAAACAGTCCAGGTGAGAGTGGCACAGCTGGCTGGTACCTGCTGGCTCTTCTCAGGTCTGCGGGGCGACTTGCCAAGTGCTCACCTGAAGGCCACACCAGTGGGAGGCTGGGATAGGGCCCCGGGGCGAGGGGCCAGGAACAGAGGCAGGAAGGGGTAGGGGGCAGGGGCTCTGACCAGGGGTCAGGGCTGAGGACAAAGACTGGACCAAGGGCTGGAGACAGGGCCCAGGACAGGGGTTTGGGTCAGATGCTGGAGTCATGGATCAGGGACAGGGCCCAGGAACAGGAGCTGGGGACAGGGGCTGGGGCCAGGGGTCAGGGCCAGAGGCCGGGATCAGGGGCCAGGGACAGGGGCTGGGGTCAGGAGCTGGGGACAGGGCCCGGCACAAGGGTTTGGGTCAGATGCTGGAGTCAGGGGCCAGGGCCAGGGCCCAGGGATAGGAGCTGGGGACAGGGGATGGGGACAGGGGTCAGGGTCAGAGGCCAGGATCAGGGGACTGGGGTTGGGGTCAGGGCCAGGCCAGATGGTCCCAGAGCCTGGCTGCTCGGAGTGGAGGGGAGTGAAGCCCCTGTCCGCGCCTCCAGCTCCCTCACTGAGCACAGCAGGGGTGAGGGTATGTGGAGAAGCTCAGGAGGAGACCAGCGCTGGAACCCAGGCACCACCCTGGTCCCTGCCGGCACTACAAAAGTGTGGAGGCCAAGCATACACCCTTGGATAGAGAGACCACACCAGCACAGCACAAAGGCATCTCATCATGGCAGGCATGATGCTTGTTGGAGTTGACTCAGAGTGTCCCCAAGTATCCCCTGCTGAGGCCCTCTGCCCAGGAGCTCGGCCCTGGCCAGATTTGGGCCCTGGGATTTAAGGAGTCTAGGTTGTAGGTAGCAACAACACCCTGTGGCTATGGGAACTGTTCCAGCTGGTCCCAGAACACGGACTGGCCCTGAAGGCCATTGACAAATATCCCCAGAATCCAGACCTGTCCTACCTTGGAGCTCCCAAAGCTCACCTCTCCTGGCCTCAATCCGCACCCTTTCCCCAGCAGGCTTGCCCAATGCCCAGCTGCCATTACCATCCCATGGACTCTTCCCACAGTGCCCCAGGGCAGACCTCTCTGAGCCTAGACCCAAAGGCCTACTGGCCTGGCCAGCGAGTCTTTCTACTTGAATATCGCACATAGACACCTCAGCTTCAGCACGTCCAAAGCAGGGCCTGGGACCTCCCTGTCCATCTGTAGCTCCTCTCGGGCACAGCAAACCCAATGACAGCATCTCAACACTGTCCCCCAAGTGGAAGCCAAGGGCCCTTCTCCAGACAGATACCTGAACGGCTGCTAAGTGAAGGACACGTCCAGGAGCAGGGAGGGTGAGCTGACGGTGGAGAGTCTGCCCTGGTGAGCCCAGAGGAGAGACAGACACAACCCAGCAATGACAGGAAGGTCTCCACCTGCAACATGGCACCACCTTTAACACCGCTTGGAACTCAGCCCCAGCCCTCAGGATCGTGCGGCAGCCCCACCACCTCCAACCCGCCCACGGCACCAGATCCTCACCCGGCCAACGTCAACCACCTCCTAAGCGGCCTGCCTGCCCGCTCTGCCGTGGACCTGTTCTCCCCACAACACTCGGGAACTCGTGTGAGCAGATGGAGGGGCAGGCAGCTTGTGTAGAGAGGGAACAGCAAGCAAGGAAGTTGGACCTCAGCGGAAGCGCTGGTTTTTTATTTTTACTTTTTTAAATGTTTTTATTTTAGAACAGTTTTACAACCGCCGCCACTTGCTGCCCAATCAGTTCTGAGTCATGGTGAACCCCCGTGTGTGGGCATAGACTCACTCTCCACAGGCTTCCAATGGCTGATATTTTGGAAGGAGACCTCCAGGCCCTTCTTTCGAGGTGCCTCCAGCTGCACTCAAACCTCCAACTCTTCAGTTAGTAGCCAAGTGGGTTAAATGTTTGTGCCACCCAGAGATTCTAGAACAGCTTTAGATCCACAGTAAAAAAATGTCAAGATAGTGCAGAGAGTTCACAGATAGCTTGCACCCACTTTAACAACTTATATTAGTGTGTCCATCTGTCACCAGTAATGAAGTCCACACTTGGTTCAGATTTCAGGGGTCTTTTCCTAACGTCCTTCCTCTGCTCCAGGAGCCCACACTGCATTTGGTCATCTTGTTCTCTCAGGCTCCTCTGGGCTCTGACAATTTCTCAGACTTACCTCGTTTTGTTAAAAAGCGAAGATGTCACTTTGAGGACTAAGGTGCACCTGACCCAAGTCATGGTATTTTCAATCACCTCATATGCATGTGAAAGCTGGACGATGAATAAGGAAGACTGAAGAAGAATTGATGCCTTTGGATTACGGTGTTGGTGAAGAATATTGAATACACTACTGTTACAGATTGAAATGTGTCCCCCCAAAATGTGTGTCAATTTGGCCAGGCTATAACTCCCAGTATTGTGTGGTTGTCCTCCATTTTGTGGTCTGATGTGATTTTCCTATGTGTTGTAAATCCTAACCTCTAAAATGTTAATGAGGCAGGACACAATCTACAGGATTAGGCTGTATTTTAAATAATCTCTTTTAGGACATAAATGAGAGAATCAAGGAGAGAGGAGAGGGACTTCAAACCACCAAGAAAGAAGAGTCGATGCACTGAGAAGCTCCTAGACCACGGGACGATTGATGACAAGGATCTTCCCCCAGAGCCAACAGAGAGAGGAAGCCTCCCCTGGAGCTGGCACCCTGAATTTGAACTTCTAGCCTCCTAAACTGTGAGAGAATAAATTTCTGTTAAAGCCATCCGCCTGTGGTATTTCTGTTACATCAGCACCAGATGACTAAGAAAATATGTCTCATCAATATTTGCTGTTTTTCTCATGATTGGTGGTTTTGTTGCACTAGCTGCCGTCAAGTCACCCCCTCTTGGTGACTCCGTGCACTGTGGGTGGAAGGCCAAAATTCTGCTACTGAATCGACACTGCCCCCTTCTCACGAGAGGTGTTGTGAAGTCGATTCCGATTCAAAGAGACCCCATGTAACAGAGTAGAACTCCCCCATAGGGCTTTCTGGGCTGTGATCTTTACAGGAGTAGATTGACAGCCCTTTCTCCTGAGGAGCCTCTAGGTGGGTTTGAACTGCCAACAGCTGAACGCTTAACTGTTGCACTGCCAGGGTTCATTATGATTAGACTGGGATTATTGGTTTTGAGGAGGAAGCCCACAGACATGAAGTGCCCTTCTCATCACAACATGACGCGGGTACGTATGGTCAACATGAGTCAACACCGCTCACATTGACCTTGGTCACCTGGGGATTTTCCTTACTGAGCATGAGGATGCGACGTCCCAGAGTCTGTCCCTCTGCATGTCCTTTTCCTCTGCCAGGCCTGCTCTTTCTCCAGTTTTGCTCTTAAAGTCAAGCTCCTCCCTTTCCATGCCCAGCTCCCCTTCTGCCTCCCATGGGAAGCTTTCTGGAACCCTCTGGGCCCCTCTTGGGTGCTCCCCCCAGGCATGTGACTGTTCATGCGATGGGGTGGTGTCGGTTGGTATTGCCCCCTCCCTGGCTGGCCCTCACTGGGTAGGGTGGTGTTTGTTGATGTCGCCCCCTCCCTGGCTGGCCCCCAGTGGGTAGGGTGGTGTTTGTTGGTGTCATCCCCTCCCTGGCTGGCCCCCAGTGGGTGGGTGGTGTTTGTTGGTGTCACCCCCTCCCCGGCTGGCCCCCAGTGGGTATGGTCGTGTTTGTTGGTGTTGCCCCCTCCCTGACTGGCCCCCAGGTGGGTGCTCAATCAAATGCATGAGGGGTGAGTGAGTGCTAAGATGAGAGGGCCGCTTGGGTTGTTCAGAAATTCTGGGAACACATGTCCTTTTCTGTTCTTTAAAAAGGCCCAGGCAGTGACAGGGAGGGGAGGCCACAAACAGCATCTCCTGCCTGCTTTGAGGTATGTAGGTCAGTATTTCCATTTCAAGGAGGTGTCCGTCAATTTCTGCCCATCATTAAGAGGGCGCGTGGAGAGCAGATCGGAGGCCTGACCACTGCTAGCTGTGAGGAGCCCACGTGGGCAGCTAGTCCCTCTCGGAAAAGACGGAGGCTCTCCTGGGGAAACACAGTGATGAACAATGGGCCTGATTAGCAGGGCCAGGCCGCTGGCTATAAATGGGGGGACTGAACCCAGGTGATCTGGTGGGCTGCTGTGTGTGTGACCTACCTCGAGGGCTGTGGGCCACCCATAGGACAGGGAGGGACAGTGACGCCATGGCCTCCAGGAAAGAGAAGCAGAAAACCTGAGACATCACCCACCAGGATCTGTCCAAGGGGTTACGCTAGTCCGGTTTCTGTTTCTGGTTATTGTTTTCTGATAATGAAGTAATGCATAACCATGAAAGGGGACTTGGTGGCACAGCAATTAGGCACTTGGCTATTAACCAAAAGGTTAGCTGTTCGAACCTACCCAGTGGCTCTGTGGGAGAAAGACTTGGCGATGGGTTGCTGTAAAGATTACAGCATAGAAAGCCCTCTGGGGCAGTTCTACTCTTGTCACATGGGGTCCCATGAGTTGGAAATCAACTTGATGGCACCTAATAACAACAGTAACACATAACCATGGTAGAAAACTTAGAAAATACAGACACGGTGTAAAGATCAGCACACTCCCAATCTCCCTGCACCGAGGCCATGATCGTAGCTGCTGTGAGTGAGGGAGTGTACTAAGCTGGGCACACTAGTCATCTCAATTAATCCCCCAGAACCGTAGTGGGTCTCCTTGGCCTTCTTAGCCCCACTTGTCCTGTGTGGAGATGCAGACCTACAGAGGCGAAGCTGTGGCCCCTTCCTCCACTTCCTGAGCTCACTGCCCTCAGCAGAGGGCTACCTTCCTTCCAACATTTTCTCTGCCCTGTGGTTTTTCCAGAGTCAGGCCTCACCATCAATGTAAACTGTGCTTCCTCGGAGGAGCGTGCACCCCACAGGAGAGCAGGACCTGGGGCTTCTGGCTGCTCTGCCTTTTTCTGGGTGGGCTCACCCAGGCCTGTGCCCTGACTTGGCTTTGAGTCAGCTCTCGCCTGCTATTCACTCTCTCAGGGGAGACAAACAGGCCAAATGAAGCACAACTGGGGAGTATCCTCTGCCAAGCTAGACCCCCCAAAGCCAGGCAAACTGGACAGGGGAGCTGGGTTAGCCACCGCGCGCCTCGCTGATTCTCCTGTCACCAGTGTAGACCAGCCAGGGCATGAGGGTCAGATGCCCCCATATCCCCCCAAAGGGCTGTCCCAGGAGCCCCCACACCACCCCACCAATGAAGGGTCCTCTCACATCATGGAGGAAGGGGGAGGCAGCAGCACAGGTGAACGGGGTGGTGCAGGGGTGTGAGGGGGTGATGTGGGGGTGCGAGGTGGTGATTTGGGGTGCAAGGGGGTGATGTGGGATACGAGGGGGTGATGCGGGGATGCAAGAGGGTGATGCGGAGGTGCAAGGGGTGATGTGGGGGTGCGAGGGGATAGTGTGGGGGAGCCAGCCTCTGCCCTCAGGGGCTGACAGTCCTTGAAGACATGTCTTGACGTGCTCTGTCTGTAGACTGGCCCCTCTGCATGCAAACCCCAACTGTCACAGAGGGAAGCCAGCAGAAGAGAGCCCAGTAGAAGCGTGCTCTGTCCACCTAAGACCGTGGTCCCCACATCACCGGGGAGAGCCTATAAAATGCAGGTTTGGGTGTGGGGTGTGAGGGGGTGGTGTAGAGGTGTGAGGGGGTGGTGTGGGGGTGTGAGGGGGTGATGTGGGGGTGTGAGGTGGTGGTGGGGGTAGCATGGGGCATGAGGGTATGGTGTGTGGGTATGAAGGGATGTATGTATGAAGGGGTGGCAAGGGGTTACCTTGAGGTCAAGGGCAGGAGTGGCTGGGCCTCATGGGGAGGGGTCTGAGCAGTGGCCAACCCCCAGTATCCATCCTGTCCCAGGACTCACACTGTCTGAGTCGGGTGGGAGTCCTTGAGCTCATCTCACCAGCCACCCCTTCAGGTGGGGGAACTGAGGCCTGGAGAGGCTGAACTTGGCAGCTCACACAGGGACCTGGTTGTAGGACTGAACTGGAGCCAGGGTGGTCCTTCTCCCCTCTCCCCCGCCCCCACCCCCAGCACCTCTGTTGCAGAAAATCACCATGATCTGGCTGGGCCATTTCACTGCCCAGGGCACATGGACACTGAGGAAGAAGCCTGGCCCCTCAGTGCCAGCCCTGACCACAGGGTGTTAGTGTCCCCCCCCAAGTCCTGCTCAGCTTCCATGGGCTCAGGACCTGTGTGGGTGCTGCCCCGGCACTGGAACCAGCCCAACAGACTAGGAGGCATGCCAACGAGATGGAGGCTGGGAGAGCTGCCACACTGGGTGGCGAATCTGGGGTAACCCCGTGCTCAAGCTGCAGGTAGGCAGGAAGTCCAGACTAGCAAGCCCGGGCCACACCTGAGGGAATAGGTTCAGGCTACAGGCTATTCCTAATCGCGAACCTGGGATATTCAGAAGCAGCTGGGCTGGTGGTGAGGTGCCTGGTCTGAGTGTTGGTGGCCTGGGGTGGTGTCTACCTCTACCTTCCAGTACCCCGTGAACTTGGACTGCTCTGAGCCCACAACTATGGTGTCCCCTGGGCCGTAAGCCCCAGCTGTGAGCCCGCACCTGTTGGCCCCAACCTGTGGGCCCCAGGCTGTGGGCCCTGGGCTGTGAGTCCTGGCCTGTGGTTTCCTGGGCTGTGAGTCCTGGCCTGTGGTTTCCTGGGCTGTGAGCCCAGACATGTGGGCCCCGACTTGTGGGCCCCAGGCTGTGAGTCCTGGCCTACGGTTTCCTGGGCTGTGAGCCCAGACATGTGGGCACTGACTTGTGGGCCCCAGGCTGCGAGTCCTGGCCTGTGGGCCCCAGGCTGTAGGCCCTGACTTGTGGGCCCCGGGCTGCGAGCCCTGACATGTGGGCCATGGGGTGTGAGCCCTGACATATGGGCCCCGGGACGTGAGCCCCAGCTTGTGGGCCCCAGCCTGCTCTGCAGACGTGGGTTTCCTGACACCACTGCTAATGTGCTGTGTGCCTTTAGGCGAGCCCCTGTCCTCTGTGCCCAGGGTCTCATCTGACCCAGTAGCTCTGCCTCCCAGACCCACTCGAGTGGTGGGTGGGCAGGAGGGGACAGAAGGCTCTGCCGGGGACTCAGCCTCCCTCCTCAGATCTGCCTTCAGAGTGGTTCCCCACCTGTGTTTTTGTCTTTGTCTGCGTTTGCTTTAAGCACCCCTGCTCTCCCGTTCAAAAAAAAATCTGTTACCGAGTAGATTCCGACTCACAGCAACCCTATAGGACGGAGGAGAGCTGCCTCACAGGGTTTCCCAGGCTGTGATCTTTGTGGTAGCAGACTGCCACATCTTTCTCTCACAGAGCAGCTGGTGTGTTCGAACTGCTGACCTTTCAGTTAGTAGCCAAGTGCTTAACCACTGTGCCACCAGGGCTCCTTCCCTGCTTTTCAGACTCCTGGAAACCCTGTGTCCTGACTCTGGTCAGGGACTGATGTGGTGGAGCCTGCCCCAGGTAGTGTCTCTGGCATGTGTTCTAATAGAGAGTCCACGGGGAAAGGATCTATGGCTATGCACATTTGGGGCCCGCTTTTTTTTTTGGGCACACATAGCTCGATGGTGCGAATGTCATGGTGAGTCTGCAAGAAAAGGATGGCCAGCTGGCTCCCAGGGGGCCTCTTGGCCTGGAGTCCCAGAGACGGACTTTGGGAAATGCTGTAGGAAGGGGCTCCAAGCTTCCCTCCAGCTGCTCCCCCTTCCAGAAGAGTTTGCCCTTGCAGTAGGCGCTGGGAGAGAACAAGGCTTAGCCGGAGACCTGCGGGGTGGCGACTGTGGGTTAGATGACTCAGGGCGGGGGTGGGGCCCTTACCTGTCTGCCCGGCAGGGTGACCTGGGGCAGGGGTGGGGGGCTTACCTGTCTGCCCGGCAGGGTGCACCTGGGTGGGGGTGGGGCCCTTACCTGTCTGCCTGTCAGGGTGCACCTGGGGCGGGGGTGGGGCCCTTACCTGTCTGCCCGGCAGGGTGCACCTGGGTGGGGGTGGGGCCCTTACCTGTCTGCCTGTCAGGGTGCACCTGGGGCGGGGGTGGGGCCCTTACCTGTCTGCCCGGCAGGGTGCACCTGGGGCGGGGGTGGGGCCCTTACCTGTCTGCCCGGCAGGGTGCACCTGGCTGGAGGGAAATCCAGATGATGGAGGGGCGTAAAGAGCATCTGGCACCCCCTCAGTGTCCAGAGAGGAGGGTCTCTGAGGGGCTCCAAGAATGGCCATGTGACCACCCTGCATCTGTAGGGCAGAAGGGAAACGCCCCCTCTCTAGCACCCAGGCCCACCCTAAGCGGATGAAGAGGGAGCAGGCACCTAGCATGGAAGCCAACACCGATCTTCCACTTCTGTGACCAGGACTGAGAGGCCTGGCCACGCCTGGGGAGGAAGAGGAGGCTCAGGGGAGGTGACCCTCTCTGGGTGCGTCAGCTCTGGGAGGGGCAAGGAAGACTGGCTCGCATGAAGGAGTGCCTTCCAATGACACTGTCACAGGCAGCGTGGACGTCACGGCCCAGGTGAGCTCAGGGGGAACAGCCCTCAGGCTTGTGCGGGAGGAAAGCCATTCCACCTCCACCTCCACCACCTCCTTAACGAACGAGGCACCTGCGTCAGGTTCCATGCCCAGATCTGAAGCTTGGCCAGATGGTTCAAGATGCTTCTGGCTCTGGCCTTCTGTGACTTGGCCCACCATGGTGGGGGGGTGGAGGGGACATCACTAGAGCTGCGTGTTTCCTGGGACCAGGGCTGCTGTGTCTCCTCCTGTAAGTCCTGCTGCCCACCCATCTCGGGGGGCATTGCAGGAAGGGGGAGCCACACAGACGAAAGGCTGAGAAGGAGTGAGAGAGGTGGAAGGGGAACCAAGGGACTCAGAGAGGCCCAGGTGGGGCTCTCGGGCAGGTGTGGAGCACTGTGGGGGATCTCTGGTATGGTGGAGACTGTCCCAGCGAGGGGGTTAAGGACGAGGGTTTTACTCTGACCGCACCAGAGGGCCTGCCCTGTGCACCCTTCCTTTTTAAGATGGAGGTCCCGCCTCTCCCACCTGCCCCTGGGGATTCCTGCCAGGGCAAAACATGTAGAAGTGCTTTTGTGAGCCACAGAGCACCCCACAAACGCCAGCTCCTGTTATCATTATTGCTGCAATGATTGTTTTTCCAGCTGGCGCAGATGACGGATGGCCTGCCGGGAGAGTCAACCCACCAGGAAATCCCCACATATCAGCATGAAAAGGCTCCAAAATCCGTAGAGAAAAGAGGCTTATCACCAAAGGCATTTGATTACCACTGTATATGAGTTAATTCTTGCAAAGCCTGACTTCACACAGAAGAAAACCATCCACCAAAAATTAAGGCAGGCTTCCCCCCTCCCTTCCTGTATTTTTAAAGCTCTGGGGCTTAAGGGGTGAAAGTACAGGATTCCACCTCGGGGGAGTTTTCTGGAAATCCAGGCCCAGCAAGCAGCCAGTAAACCACATTTTCCCCTCAATTAGATGGAGCTTAAGAGAGGAAAGGGCAAAGATGGCATTCCAAACAAGAGCAGCTTAGAGGTCAGGCTCCACATTCCCTGGGCAGCTGCAGGTACTTCCAGTCAGGGTCATAGGGGCCTGTGGGGGCTGGGACAGGAGTCCGGGAGTCCAGGGCTGAGGCTGGGGGCAGGGGGAGGTCACTTGTGTGTTTTCTTCCTGCTACATGTCCCCCTGAGCAGGAGGTATGGCACATGTAGCTACTCAGGGCCAAAGGGCCACTCAAGAATCAGGCAAGGGCTATCTGGACGGCATCTGGGGCCCTAGAAAATCCCTCCAGCCCAGGGAAGCTACTCACCGATGTCATCTACCTTCAGGGACTTGTGGGTGGACGGCTCATGGCCAGGGAAAATGAGGCAGGCAGCTGCCATGGACAGCTGGCCCTAAATCTTGGTTGGTGCACCCATTGTCCAGAGGCCCTCAGCTAGAAAGGCCCTGGGCTTCACTGGTCTCCTGGAGCCAATGCCCCGCCTCGCCCTGAGTCCAGCGACTCATCATTCGCCCCCTGGGGAAGGGGGTGTGCTTTCCGCCAATTGGGCAGGTGGTGAAAAGTTGGGCCAGCGGGCACTGTAACCGGCTGGTGGGAAGGGCAGGCACCGATGGGCAGCCTGATCCCCGGGCAGCTACCAGTCCTCCCCTGATGCTTACCAGGAAGCCCAGCTCGCTCCCCAGTTCACCTCAAAATCTCCAACTCAGGGACTGTTGGCAAAACTGAGTGCTCAGTCCCGGGGCTGGTGGTGCAGCTGTGGACAGCTCTGTGGAGACGCCGTGTGGACGCAGACGCAGCCCCAGGCGTGGTGTGCAAAAGGCTCATGTGGGGAGTTCGAGTGACACCAGGACTGCTCTCGGGTCTTATCTTGAGCAGCATCCTCACTCATGCCCCAGAAATCACCAGAAAACAGCTTCTGCTGAGAGTCACCGTTTGCACAAAGTTAGCAAGACCAAGGGGAGGAAGCCTGGGGTAACATGAGCCCCAAGCCATGTGAGGGGCTGCATGGTGGGGTGCTCACCTGGTCCAGGAGGCCTGTCTCTATCAGCTGTCTGTCTGAAGCTGGGCATCACCCAGCAACCAGGGCAGGAAAGATGTCCACTCAGGCCCACCTGGCTTCTACCGTCCAGAGCAGGGCATCGGTGTCCTGGGCTGATGTAATACAGTGGCTTAAAACAACAGGAATTTATTTTCTCCCAGCTGTGAAGGCCGGACACCCGAGATGGTATCCCTGGGCTGAATTCAGGTGTCAGCTTCCTCTGAAGCTCTAGGGGAGGACCCTTCCCGGCCTTTTCCAGCTTCTGGTGGCTGCCGGCGTTCCTTGGCTTGTGGCTGCATCACTCCCATCTCTGCTCCATCTTCTGTTTGTGTGACTCTTTCTCTGCCTCCCTCTTATAGGGTCACATACCATTGGGATTTAGGGCCCACCGGGGTAATCCAGGATCATCTCCCATCTCAAGATCCTTCTCCCAGTCGCACTGCACCAACCCTTCTTCCTTACCTGGTCACACTTACAGGTCCCAGAAATCAGAACCCAGTGTCTCAGGCCATAGTGACCACTGCCCTGCCACTACGAGCAGGCTGAGCAGACCCAGGCAGGGTCCCAGAAGCAGAAACTCAAAGTCCAAGTCTAACGATGTCACCGGCTCCAAATGTAGGACCCTTTGAAGCCATTTTTCAGTTAATTTGTTTGAAATGGACTTGGCTGGAAGGGAAGTCCCAGGTAATAAATTGACTTAATAACACCTCCCATCAGCCCAGGGCTCTGAGCTGGCGGAGCCATACTCAGCTCTGATCTCATTAGCTCCTCGTGGCACTGGGGGAGACTAGGTGGCAGGGTCACCCCACCTGATAAATGAGGGCCTGAAGGGGGGCAGGGCGTGCTTCACGGAAGGAAGAGGACCTGTCCGCTGGGACCCGGCAGGCTGCCCCCAGGCCGGTGTCCACCCCTTGAATCCAACTTCGCCTGTCCCGCGTGTGGAGGTTTCTCTACCCAGTAACGTCCAGCTGTCCTTTAATAAAGTGCCCACTGCTGGGTGACTGCGATGCTGAAATCACCCACCACCATCTACGTAGGAAGAGGAACCCCTGCCCCCGGCTCTGGGCATGATCTCCAGCTCCCCAGGCCCGTTCCCCACTCTCCAGCCCCAGCTCGTGTGCTGCCGGCCCAGGGCCTGCAAAACAAGTCCCTTCTCGTGTCTCATCCTCAGTATCCTTCCTGCAGGACCCCCCCTCGCAGCTCCCGGCAGCTCCCTCCCTGTGAATAGCTGCCAGCGTGAGCTGGGGAGAAGTGCTGGCCACAGATGCAGCCCTGCTGTAGCCTCTGCCCTGAGTGCCCCCCTTGCCCTCTTTCCGTGTGGCATGTCCCTGATCTCTTTAAGGAAACACTCTTCTTTGCTTCTAATGCAATGGAGATACTAATGGGGTTATCACAGGAAGGAGGGTTGTCATTCCACCACTAACGTCTGAAACTGCCACTCCAGGAAAAGGTTATTTTAAAGGGGGATTAGAGCCACCCCACCCCTCCCCTGTTCCCCAAGAGGGTAGTCTGGCCCCCAGAGAGGGGGACCCCAGGAACCTCTCCGCCATTGTCCACTCTCCATCACCTCAGGGCAATGACACTTCTGGGCCAGGGCTCAGCGCTCTTTGGACAGAGGGGTTTGCTCTGCTTGGCCTGGGGCTGCTGAAGGCCAGGGAAGTGTGTCCAAAGAAAGGGCAGGTGGGAGCCTTTGCCCGAGCTCACTTCTCTAAGCAGATGCTCACCCACGTCATGACAAGTTCTTCCTGCCTTGTGTGTCTGCTCCGCTGTCCTTCCTGTTCCTCCACCGCTTGTCGGAGGGCTTCCCAACACATTCCTGCCCACCCGTCCGCCCTCCTCCCTTCCCCCGCTCCCTTTCTTCTTTTTCTCCTTTTTTTCCTCCCTGTCTCCCTCCTCCTGCCCTGCTTCCATAAATCCCACCTGGAGACGACTTGATGGCAGCCATGGGACACCTGCGGAACAGACCTCGCCTGGACAATGGCTCCGAAAGCCCCAGAGGTGGGGACTCAGAGGTGCAGAGCAGGCTTCCTGGAGGAGAGTTCCGCAGATCCACAGGAGGTTTGGGCTGTAGCTGCCAGCAGGAGCGCTCCCCTTCCCAGTGGATGCTTCCTAGAGCCCCACTTAACTTCTCATCTTCCGCTCTCTTCATGGAGGTCAGGTGGTGCCTCCTGGAAGCTGTCTGCCCCCCTTTAGCTGTGGGGGGCTTTAGATGCTGCTGAACCTCAGGGCCCTGCAGGCTTGGCCTCTGCAGCCCAGATCTACGGGGGCACTCTGCTCCACCCGGGGCTCACAGCATCCCCTCTGAACCCCAGACTTACAAGGGGCACTCTGCTCCACCCGGGGTTCACAGCATCCCCTCTGCACCCCAGACTTACAAGGGACACTCTGCTCCACCCGGGGTTCACAGCATCCCCTCTGCACCCCAGACTTACAAGGGGCACTCTGCTCTATCCGGGGCTTACAGCACCCCCTGTGCAGCCCAGCTGAGCTGCTGCCAGATACCCCTCCTGGCTCCAGAAAGTCACTTTAATTTCGGAACTCGAGCATCATCCTGACCAGTTCTTCTCAAGCTCCAGGCTTCCAGGATGTGGGAATCCACTCTGGCTCCCACAGAGACCTGAGGGCAAATCTGTGTTTTCAGAGCAATCCACAGGCAAAGAACCAGCCATCTGTCTTCAGGCCCTGAGCTGCACCTCCTGGCAGGTATATACCAGGGGTGTGCTGAACTGAAGGGAAGTTAGACACCCATGGCTCTGCCCCAGTCCCTCTGAATCTGGGTGATCAGATCTAGATGTTGGAGCATCTAGACTCAGACGGGCCTGGTTTGACTGTCACATCCTGTACCCCGCTGCTGTCGAGTCAATTCAGACTCACAGTGACCCTATAGGACAGAACAGAACTGCCCCAGAGGGTTTCCAAGGCTGTCATCTTTACGAAAGCAGACTGCCACGTCTTTCTCCTGGGGAGCAGCTGGCAGGTTTGAACAGCCAACCTTTCAGTAAGCAGCTGAGCGCTTAACCGCTTGGCCACCAGGGCTCCCAGGTGAATACTGCGAGCAGTGCTGCAGTGAGCGTTCGAGCACAGTTTCAGTGTGGACAGGTTTCTCATCCCCTGGGGTGTACAGCTAGAAGTGGAATTCCGGCTTACATGGCTGAGGTTCACATGTACCAGGGTGCCCTTTGTTTATGTGACAGCCCCAGTCCGGCCCAGGCAGGTGTCCTCCAGCAGGTCAGGAAAATGCCCTCGCCATGTGTGCCCCACTGAAGTCCCCCCTTGGGGCTGGGGCCAACCCCTCAGAAAGCAGCGAATGCCAGGACACAAAGTTCTCACGCCCCATTGTTCTGGCACCACTGCCTCCACCTGCCTCTACTCTGGGACAAGACGGTCAGTGCGAGAATGCGACCCCCACCCTAGACTTGGTGACCCATGACCCAGTGGGCCAGTCACACCCCAGGGGCAGGAAAGGGACTGGTGCTCTGACATGCCTCCTGGGCTTCCCACACACTGCTGGGAGACATGGCCAGGAGAAAGCAGAAAACAAGGATTCCCTGACTCCTGAGCCAAACCCACAAGGGCACTGGGGTTTTTAGATGGGGGTGGGCCATCCTTCCTAAGAAGGAAGAAGGTCTGGGTCTGTGAAAGACCCCCCCGCCCAGGCATAAAGGGAGGAAAATCAGGAAGGAGGGAGGGAGGATGGAATGAGGGAGGGAGGGAGAGAGGGAGGAGGGAGGAGGGGGAGGGAGGGGGGAGGCAGAAGGAGGGAAGTAGGATGGAAGGAGGCAGGGAGGAAGGGAAAGAGGGCCAAAGCTGTTGGTATAAGATCACTTAGTGCTGGGCCTAGGGCTCTCTCTGGAGAAGAAGGAAGAGGCTGACCAGCCCCAGCCTGACTCCGACGACCCCTGGTGAGCTCTGCGGGGGGGGGGGGGGGGGAAGCTGTGACCTGTGAACCCCAAAGGCAGTGACAGCAGTGCTCCCGCCCGCTGTTTCATTTTTCTCTAATTAAGGGCTTAGGGAAACAGAACCCTTTCTCTCCTTAATTTAGCCCAGCCCCCTTTTGTCACTTTAAAGCCAGAGCTAGCCATGGTTTATACAGTTCCCGTTATTAAAACTAAATCAAGCCCCCATTTTAAGATGTGGCCCCTGGAAAGTGAAGAATGGCAGGGCCTAGAAATAAATATTTGAAAAGGGCAGATACGCCCTGGAATTGCACGTCTCGGCTTCGTTAGTTCTATTCTTCTGCCTGCAGCCCTGCTGACACACAGCGGCCCACAGAGCCCTGCAGCCCAGCTAGCCCTCCAGGCTGGTGGCCAAGAAGAGGGACGCTAGCACTGGAGGGGCAGACGGGACGGCTCCGCCAGTGTTCACTTCAGGCCTGGGGAACATCTGCGCTCAGTGGGAGAAGAGGAAGGAAAACCAGCAACGTCGAGCTGGCTGTCCTGAACGAGCACCATCGCAGTTTAGGGAGCCTGTGAACCCTCAACCCTAGTATCCTGATTTTTAAATATTATTTTTTTTGGTGGGGGTCATAGATCTTTCTTAGGATACAGTGAAGGTTGTAGCCTCCAAGCACACACCAGCACCCTCATGAACAGAGACCCTGGGCAGCGTTCCAGGCTATTCATGGGCCCTTTGAAGACCCCCTTCCTTGATGAGTCTGTGTCTTTAGGAAACACTAATAATAAAATATACCCCTTTCACGGGGCGGGGCGGAGGGGGGGAAGTAACTTTACCGTGGAGAAAACTGGCAAATGAACACACCTCAGCCAGGTTATCAAGGCTACCATGGATGAGCCATGTTGATAGCATGTTTTCCCCTTGATGTGATGACAAGGGTACTTCACCTTGTGATCTTTCTCCCAAGCCCCCACAAAGAAAGAAAAGAACCACAGCCGCAGACTAATCATGAGGAAAACATTGGGCAAACCCCAACCGAGGGATATTCTATAAGACCCTTGACCAGCATGCCTCAAAACTGCCAAAGCCATCAAACATAAGACATTTGAGAAACTGTCACAGTCAAGAGACCCTAAGGAGACAGGACAACCAAATTGAATGTGGGATCCTAGATGGTAACCTGGAACAGAAAAAGGAAATCAGGTAAAAACTAAGGAGATGTGAATGAAGTCTGAAGCCCAGTTAAGAGTATTGTGCCAACGTTGAGTTCTTAGTTTTGACACCATGCTAATACAAGCTGTTAACAAGGGCAGTGTGATAGTTAAGGTTGTGTGTCAACTTGGCTGGGCCGTGATTCTCAGTGGTTTGGCAGTTGTGTGATGATGCCATCAGTTCCATGATGAGATTTGATGTGTGATCACCTCCATGATGAGATCTGCTGTGAGTAGCCAGTCACTTGAAAGGGAGTTTCCTTGGGCCTGTGGCCTGTATCCAATATAGGTGGACACTTTGGCAAAACTCATGGGCTTTTGCTTGCTCTGGATCCTGCAGCTGGCTCCTGTTTGTCTGACCTCCGGTTCTTGGGACTTGAGCTAGCAGCTTACATGCTGCCTTGCCTGCTGATCTTGGAATTCTTCCATCTTCACAGCCCGTGTGCCAGATGCCTCCAGCCTGACCCACAGACTTGGGATGTTCAGCCTCTACAACCACGTGAGCCATTTCCTTGATATAAATCTCTCCCTCTATACATTTATATGCTTTACTGGTTTTGCTTCTCTAGAGAACCTAGCCTAGGATAGGAAGACCTCAGATGAGGACTCTGTGTACTATCTTTGCAACTTTCCATAAATCTAAAACTATTCTAAAATAATAAAAAAGTTAATTATAATTCTTCCGCAAGGTCAAAAATGTAAGAGTAGGAAAGTTAGGGTTTGAACCTAGGTCCAGCTGGCTTCCAAGGGCATAAACCTGACCACTTGGCTAAGAACAGCAGATAAGCGTGTGAACTGATGCTTTCCCCAAAGCTGTTCCTTCCAGCGTTGTCCTGGTGACATCGCTCTGATGCCCCAGGGAAATCGCCACTGCCCACCCCCCCGCCCCGTGCCATCGGCTGTCCCAGCACCGCCTCTTGGTTGTCCATACCTGCCCCAGATTCTAGGCTCCGACTGCCAGCAGGATGTCTTATATGTATTGGGTACTCAACCAGAGCTATTTTTAACTTCCTTTACAACCAGTCGGTTTTGTGGGTTCTTGCTTGCCTTTGGGACAATGGCCACTTGAGCTCCCTGCTTATACACCTGACCCCTTGGCCTCCCAGCACGCCCCCACCTCAATCCACAGAAACCCTTCCTGTGGGGTAACCCTTTCAGATGGGGCCAGCCAAAATGGGAGGCCACTTTTCCATTATGATGAAAACGAGTCTCCGAGCCCATGCAGAATATTTTAAGACAAGCAAAAAATATCTTCATGAAAAGGAATTTTTTAACATCTCAAAGAAAAATAATAATTGCATACTGCATCTGTTATTAAGTCTATTTTTGGAGAAATCTTCTGGTGCTGTTAATCCCACCTTAATTATCTGTTATAAAAGTGACACATATTTGCACTTGCAAGTCAGAAGCCTCGCAAGAGCGCGAGTTCCATTTATCTATCTAGGGCAAGCGGGTCTCTAATGTCAGGTTCACTGCCCATTACCTGCAGCTCAGCACAGAAAGACCATTAAGGCCTTGAAGAGGGAGAGTGGAGTTAGCACCCACACTGAGCGTAGCTGTGTTTAATGTAAGTGCTGGAGACAGGTGATGGAAGACCAGCTGGTGGGGCCAGGTAGGGAGTGCCTCAGGTACCCGGGTCCTAGCAGGGACAGTCATCACTCTGGGTTTGGGCTGCCCGGAGTGGCAGTCCCCTTGGCTACCCCTGGCTTGTGCAGACCACAAGGAGGAGATGGTAGCCCCAGGGTTTAATCAGGGAGACAGCGTGTGGCATTCCTGGGGAGGAAGCCTGAGTATCTGAAGGCATCTATCTGACCACGGTCTATTTGTGGCTCTAGCTGTGCCTCACTGACCTCAGTGTTCCCCACCCTGGCCTCACGCTGGAGTCACCCGGGAGCTTAGAAAGCTACCAATGCTCTGGTCCCACACCCAAAATTCTGAAGCCGTGCCTGGCACTGGGCTGCTCCCATATGAGTCTAATGTGCCGCCAGGGGGAAGCCATGGAGGGCTGGGACAGCATCCTCTGCTCTCTGGAGGGTCCCTGTGGATGGTCTGCCAGCATCTCTGAGCCATCATGTCCAGAGTGCTGTCCTTCTCTGGCTCCTATAATCCAAGAATGGCTCCCATCTATCTGGCCCCAAGGCAGCAGTCAGGCCATCACCTCTTACTGCCGCTCCTCCTTCGTGCCTCAACCTGTGCCACCTGCTAAGAGAGCTCTCAAATCAGTTTCCTTCTTTGTATTCCCCTACCTTGACCCTGGTCGGGCTCCCTAACACCTCTCCCTGCGTTACCCCAGAGTACTGGCCCAGCTGTGTCTAGACTGGTCTCTCTCTTCTACCCACCCACCCATCCATCTACTCACCCATCCATCTACCCACCCACCTATCTACCCGCCCAACTATCCAACCATCCATCCATCTTCCCACACACCCACCCATTTACCCACCCATCCATCTACTCACTAATCCATCTACCTACCCATCAATGTAACCACCCATCCATCTACCCAGCCACCCATCTACCCATCTATCCCTCTGTCCATGCATCCATCATCCATCCATCCATCCCCCCATCCATCCATCTACCTACCCATCCCTCTGTCCACCCACTCATCCATCTATCCATCCACTGATCCGTGCTATTCTCCAACAGCAGTGACATTTTAAAATCTGATCCTATGCTTCCCTGCTTAACACTCTTCAGTGGTCTCCTGTGCTCGTACATTGAACTCCAAACTCCTCAACAGGCCCTACAGAATTGGTTTGGGGAAGGACAGAGCTTACTTCCCCACAATTATGCCAAGCTCCACTTTCTCCTGGCCTTTGCGTGTGCTCTTCCCACTGCCTGCCATGATACACCCTCCCACTGGCCCTCCCTCTCTCCCACCACCTGGAAAATTTCCTCCACCTCCTCGGAATGCCCTTCATGGCCCTCCAAAGCAGAGTTATGCTCCCTTGTCTTACCCTGAAGTACTGTTTGATTTTCTGGCTCCCTAATTTTTTTTTTTTTAAGGGCAGGGAGCGAGCAGGTGTCTCTTGCTTGCTGCTGCATACTGAGCACAGAGCTTCGCACGGAGCAGGCCCTCCATACATTTTCCTAAATGGACAGGAAATTGGGTGATACCTGGCAGAGCTTTGATCTCAGACATCCAGGGATATCCGAGGGGACACATGGTGCCAAGGTGCCATCCTATAGCCCATCTGGCTGGGGCTGTGGGGGTGAGTAGTTGGAAGACAGATGGGCAGAGGAATGGGTGGAAGGGCCTACTATGAGAGCAGCTGGCAGCCCCTCTTTGCTAGGTGTAGGCCGCTTTCCTGCACTGCCAGGCCCTCCCAGCTGGAACTCTTTGCCGAGGGCCCCTGATTCCCTCTGATCCTTTAATCGCTGGTTCTGGGGTGGGTGAAAATCCACAAACAAACATGAACTTGCAGTGGGCATCTTGCTGTTTGCTTTGCAGTTACTTCCTCTATCCATCCTCTTAAAACATGGCTTGGCTGCAGGGAAGAGGGCCTAGGATCATCCTTAGAAACGACAGACAGGGCTTCCTCTGCCCACGGAAGCCTTGGGAAGGTTCTGGCTGACGGAGGGTTGGTAATCTGGTGAAAGAAAGGCTCAAAATAGGACAGGTGAGGCCGGGTGGACAGGGCCAGAATGCTGGCTTCATTGTGAACAGCCAGTCAGAGGGACACAGGTGAGGCCCCTGCAAATGGCCCTGCACCTGCTGTGTGTCATGGGACAGGAGGGTCCACCATCACAGTGGTTCCTCTGCCAGCGCCACAGGCCCCAAGGGCTGCTACAGGGATCTTTCCTGCCAGTAGTTTTCAAACTCTGCATCAGAACTGTACACAGTACATGAAAGAGAGAAACATGGGGACGCCTCCTTCCCCTGCGACCCCTCTCAGGAAGTGCTGTCTG
Source organism: Elephas maximus indicus (assembly GCF_024166365.1). Classification (NCBI taxonomy): domain Eukaryota; kingdom Metazoa; phylum Chordata; class Mammalia; order Proboscidea; family Elephantidae; genus Elephas; species Elephas maximus. Next base: position 3,679,141 of record NC_064827.1, read on the forward strand.
ATGTGGCAAACGAAAATACAGGGTGCCCAGTTAAATGTGAATTTCCAATAAACAGCAAGTAATTTTTTAGAATAGGTATCTCCCATGCAATACAGGACATACTTACACTAAGAAAATGGTTTACCTGAAATTGAAATTTAATTAGGAGTCCTGTGTTTTGTCTGATAACTCTAATCCCAGGTTTCCAACATGTCATAGGGATATGACAGTCCCTGAACCACTTCTACAGGCTCTTGGGACCCTCAGAACACTGGAAACAAACCCCCGCCCTCTTTAGAACAACCTACTAAGTGTGGGAGCAATCTGAGAGGGCCTAAGTGGTCTTTCAAAAGTCTATACCTGGTTAATGGCAGATGCCAGACTACACCCAGGACTCCTGGCCTACCCACTCCCCATCCATCCTTCCATCCATCCATTCATCCACTCTGCCTTCCTTCCATCCACCCATCCTTCCATCTACCCATCCAAAAAATACTTATTCAGAACCAACTAGACTCTGGGGCTTGTACTAGGAGCTGGGGAAACAGAGTCTGTTTCTCCAATGGGCTTCACAAGCTAGCCTAACTAGCCTTCAGTAGCCTAACTAGGAAGTGTCCAGGAATAACCACTACCATCCAGGTGGGTGTGGAGTGCCCTGGCAGCTCCCAGAAGAGAGTTCCCAGCTCAAATGTAGGGAGGGGCTGTCCCTGAAGGTGACACTGGGGGTGTGTATTAAAGGAGAAGAGGTCATTTGCTAAGATAGAAAGGAAGCGGGAAGGGTTTTCCAGGCAGTGAAACGACAGGTGCACCGACCTGCGAAAGTCAGAACTCAAGAGTGATATTCAATTGCTCAGACGCGTATTGAGTTTGCACCAGCATTAAGCATCATATTAGGGCTAAGTTTCCTGACCTCAGAACTACTGGTATCTTGTACCACATAATACTTTGTTGCGGGGGCTTTCCTCTGCATCGCAGGATTTTAGCAGCATTCGTGGGCTCTATCTACTAGATGCCAGTAGAAGTTGTGATAACCAAAAATACCTTCAGACATTGCCAAATGTCTTCTGAGGAGCAAAATTGTCCCTGGTTGAGAACCACTGTGTTAAGGGCTGCAGAAGCAAGTGTTCTTAGTTACCCAGTGTTGCTGTCACTGAACTACCACTAGCGGATGGCTCTACCAAACAGAAGTTTATTCTCTCACAGTCTAGGAAGGGTGCCAGCTGCAGGGGAAGGCTTTCTCACTCTGGCGGCTCTGGGGGAAGGTCCTTGTCATCAGTCTTCCCCAATCGAGCAGCTTCTCAGTGCAGTGACCTGGAGTACAAAGGACGTGCTCTGCTCCCAGCTCGTCTTGCTTGGTGGTAATGAGGGTCCCTCCTCTCTGCTCGCTTCTCTCTTTTATATATTAAAAGAGATTGACCAAAATACAGCTTAGTCCTAGAGATTGCATCCTGCCTCCTTAACATAACTACCTCTAATCTTGTCTCATTGACATCACAGAGGTTAGGATTTACAACACATAGCATTCTCACACCAGATCAAAAAAGGGTAGACAACCACACAATACTGGGAATTATGGCCTAGCCAAATTGACACATATTTATTGGCAAACACAATTCAATGCATAAAACAAGGATTAAAACAAGTGCAGTTCTTTCTTTCAAGCAGGTTATAGTCTTCCTGGAGTCCCTCAGTGGTGTAAACAATTACATGTTTGACTACTAGCCGAAAGGTTAAACCCACGTAGAGGTGCCTAGGAAACGCTGGTGGAGTAATGGTTAAGAGCTACAGCTGCTAACCAACAGGTCGGCAGTTTAAATCCGCCAGGTGCTCCTTGGAAACTCCATGGGGCAGTTCTACTCTGTCCTATAGGGTTGCTATGAGTCGGAATCGACTCAATGGCAGTGGGTTTGGTTTTTTTTGGTTTAGAGGTGCCTCAGAAGACAGGTCTTGTGATCTGTTTCCAAGAGGTCACAGCCTTGAAAACCCCACGGAGCACAGTTCTACTCTGCACACATGGAGTTGGCATGAGTTGGAATCAACTTGATGACAACTAACAAAAAGACAATATAGTCTTCCCAGAAACTCAGTGTAGCTGAAGCTGGTGAGGAAGTGACTAAAAGAAAGCCTGTCACAGCATGCCCTGAGTTCTAACAGCATTGTCATCATTTTTGTAAACCACAGTCAAGCACCTTTACAATGTGTGGCTATTCCACAAAGGGTTAACGATGTGAACTAGATTGCTACTCTTAAATACATATCAATAATATATGTCTATCCATATAGTCAATAGCATATTGAATTTTTTCACACTGTTTATCTAGCATAATTTGCAGTAGATCTGTATTTGATTGAATAACCCATCTTTTATGTACGAGTTACATAAGCAAACAGAAAAACCATTTACAGCCCAGGGCCGCATTACCAGTTAATCTCAGGCCCGTCCTGCACCACACACCGACTTGTCGGGGAAAAGCAGCTAATTGAATATGGGGAGGGGACAGGGTGTCATATGAGGCCAGCCATTTCTCCACTGTAATAAGCTGGAAGCTTCAAACAGTTTCTGCAAGTGTGCGGATTAAAAACTGTAGTCGATGGTTATTTAACCAAATAAATCTTGTAGAAGCTTCAAAATAACAAATTGTTTAGTACACTGCTAGACGGGAAGTGTCTCTTGGGAAATTATTTCCTTGGTTATGGCGTTACCGATGTTTGACAGCACACCCCCTGTGTTGATTGTTGGCCAGCCCATGCAGCTCGGTCTCACACCTCGCAGAGTGCTGCCTGGGCTGTGTTCTGGGGGAGAGAAGAGGCAATATCTCCCCTGAGCCCAGGTCTCAGGCAAGGAGCGCCCTGGGCACTGGTATGGGCCTCTCTCCACACTGGCTGCCCAGGCCCCTTCATCTGTGTGGGTCGGACACCCCACTTCCTGGGTGGTATACCACAGTTCTGCCCACAGCTCAGCAGAGCCTGTGCCCAGCGCTAACTGGTAGTGGGATCAAACCAGGTCACCCCAGGGCCAGGCAGCATGGTGCATCCAGAGAGAAATAAAGCTGGCCTTCTTTCCAGGAGCTTGTTGTTGTTAGGTGCTATTGAATTGGTTCCAACTCGTAGCGACCGTATGTACAACAGAACGAAACACTGCCCCGTCCTGCACCATCCTCACAGTCGTTATGCTTGAGCCCATCGTTGCAGCCACTGTGTCAATCTGTCTCGTGGAGGGTCTTCCTCTTTTTCGCTGACCCTCTACTTTACTAAGCATGATGTCCTTCTCCAGGGACTGGTCCCTCTTGATAATGTGTCCTAAGTATGTGATGCACAGTCTCGCCATCCTTGCTTAGATGGCCCGTATTCTGGAAACATTCTGCAGGTGCCCCTCCTCCTCCAGCCTCAGTCTCTGGAGAACTCTGGTGGCGTCACCTTGACTCTTCACTCCTTTCTGTACAAGCATCTGGGGCTGCCCTAACAAATGACCACAAACTGGGAGGCTTACAACAACAGAAATTTATTCTGGAGGCTAGAAGTCCAAGGTCAAGTTGGCAGCAGGGCCAGGCTCCCTCCAGAGGCTCTAGGGGAAAGTCCTTCGTTGTCTCTTCCAGCTCCTGGTGGCCTCAGCATTCCTTGGCTTGTGGCCGCATCACTCCAGTCTCTGCTCCATCTTCACATGGCCTCATCCTTTGTGTTTTCCCTCTCTGTCTCTTGAAAGGACACTGATCACTGGATTTTATAAGGCCACTGCTCACTGGATTTAAGGCCCACCTGGTGAATCCAGGATGACCTCATCTCAAGATTCCTTACTTAGTCACATCCGCAAAGACCCCTTTTCCAAATTAGGTCATATTCACAGGTTCTAGGGACATGTCTCTTGGCAACCACCAGTCAACCCCCCCAGTACGCCTCTGTTTTGACAAACGGAGGTACTACAGGGACACAACCAACCAGAGCTTTTTCCTTTTCTTCCTTTTCCGGCCCCTCTGACACTCACAGTACTCACTCCATGCTTCAAATTCTTGCAGATGTTGCTGACTGACCTTCTTTGGTTCTTATTTTATCTTGCCCTGTCTCCTGTCACTTGCTGCACACCGAGTTCCTATTATCCCACACACTACTTGCATGCAAACGCTCACGCATGCCCAAAAGAATTACCAGTGTAAAAGCTTTAGCAAAGACCGCTAGATGTCTCCAAATGTGCTTCCTCTTCTCCATGGGCTCCCTGCCAGATGATGTCTCCCCTCCTTCCGGGTGGCTGGGCGTAGCCTCATGGTTGAGGCGTTGGTGATAGTGCTGAACCTGTTCCATATGGAGCCAGCACATTCTCCCAAGTGAGGCCCTCCATGCCTGCCTCACTCCTCTTCCCCTCCCCTTGCACATCCTCACCCAGCTGGCCACAGGCAGTCTCCAGGCTTCCAGACGCCGTGTGTTGGCCAGTGACTCCCACATGTCCGTCTCTGTTCCTGACTTCGTGGCACAGCTCCTGCTCAGATACTCACCTGCCTACTCAGCTCAGCAATATGCATCTTGAATGCAGCATGTTCCTGATTCGCACCATCCCCAGCTCATGCTGTTCCTGCTGTCCATCTTGGAACAGCACCACCAGCCGCACAGCGGCTGGGACAAAATCTCAGAGTCATCTCCCCTTACCTCCTACACCAGCCCCACCTCCTCGTCTTCCAGCCTGCCTCCAGTCAGTGTTCCACATTCGACTCCTTGCCATCCCTCCAGCATGTCACTTAGTCCAAGCCACTGTCATCTCTGCCTGGGCAGCTGGGACAGAGCTGTGCTCCAGGTCCCTCTTCCTCACCCCCAGCTCCAAAGAATCCAGTCCCCACGGAGCAGGCAGAGGAGTTCTTTAAAGCATCCGTCAGATCACATCACTCCATCCCTACTGCTTTCTGGGGCTCCCAGCTGCGCTCAGTAAGTTCCAACTACTCACGCAGCCCTCATGAGCTGACATGAGGTGGCCTTGCAAGAGCTGGCCTCACTCTCTGCTCAGCCACCCCACACCACCACCCTGCCTGGTGACCCTGCCTTTTCCACTCCTCTGACTAGAACAAAGCACCCCACTCCTGTGTCTCCACTTCAGTGACCCCACTATATCAAAAGTCTCCCTCTCCCTGACATTTTCAAGTCAACCCAATGCAATGTCTCCTCAGCTTTCATACCTGGGGAAGTTACCTTCTTCATGCACTTGTCTATGCGTTATTCTGTCTTTCCCCACTGACTTTATCCCTTCCACTCCTCCCATCCTTCTTATCAATCCCTCCTCTCCCCATCCCTGCCAGCCCACCAACCCTCACTCATCCCAGCCCTCCCATCTCTTCCATCAGCCCCTTCTCTCCCACCTCTCCCATTCTCACTCATTTCCACCCTCTCCATCCTTATTATTAGAACAAGTGTAGGGGCCGACTGCTGAACAGACCATCGATTGCTCATATGCAAGTTCAAGTTGAAGCTAAAGAAAATTAAAACAGGTTAAATGAGAGCCAAAATATGACCCTGAGTATAATCCCACGTGAATTTGGAGACCATCACAAGAATAGATTTGACGCATTGAACACTAATGATGGAAGACCAGATGAGTTGTGGGATGACATCAAGGACATCATACATGAAGAAAGAAAAAGGTCATTAAAAAGACAAGAAAAAAAGACCAAAATGGATGTCAGAAGAGACTCTTGAACATACGGCAGCCAAAGCACATGGAAGAAATGACGAAGTAAAAGAGCCGAACAAAAGATTCAAGAGGGAGCTTGAGAAGACAAAGTAAAGTATTATAATGAAACGTGAGAAGACCTGGCGTTAGAAAACCAGAAAGGAAGAACACTTTTGGCATTTCTCAAGCTGAAAAACTGAAGAAAAAATCCAAGCCTTGAGTTGCAATTTTAAAGGATTCTATGAGCAAAATATTGAAAGATACAGGAAGCATCAAAAGAAGATGGAAGGAATACATAGAGGCACTGTACCGAAAAGAATTGATGATGTTTAGTCATTTCAGGAGGTATCATACGATCAAGAATCGATGGTACTGAAGGAAGAAGTCCGAACTGCACTGAAGGCATTGAGGAAAAACAAGGCTCCAGGAATTGACGGAATACCAATTGAGATGTTTCAACAAACAGATGCAGAGCTGGAGGTACTCCCTCGTCTATGCCAAGAAATTTGGAAGGCAGCTACGTGGCCAACTGACTCAGAGAGATCCATGTTTGCACAAATTCCAAAGAAAGGTGATCCAACGGAAGGTGGATATTATTGAACAATATCAATAGCGGTCGCAGCAGTACATCAGTAGGGAACTGTTATAGAAATTCAAGCCGATTCAGAAGAGCTCGTGGAACAAAGGGATACACTGCTGATGCCAGATGGATCCTGGGTGAAAGCAGAGGATACCAGAAGGATGTTTACCTGTGCTTTATTGACTAGGCAAAGGCATTTGACTGTGTGGATCATAACAAAGTATGACAACATTGCGGAGAATGGGGATTCCAGACCACTTCATTGTGCTCCTGAGGAGTCTGTGCACAGATCAAGAGGCAGTGGTTTGAACAGAACAAAGGGGCACTGTGTGGATTACAATCAGGAAAGGTGTGCATCAGTTGTATCCTTTCACCGTACTTATTCCATCTGTCTGCTGAGCAAATAATCCGAGAAGCTGGACTGTATGAAGAAGAATGGGGCATCATGAGGAAGACTCATTAACCACCTGCATTATTCAGATGACACAACCTTGCTCGCTGAAAGTGAAGAGGACTTGAAGCACTTAATAATGAAGACCAAAGACCACAGCCTGCAGGATGGATTGCACCTCAACATAAAGAAAACAAAAATCTTCACAACTGGGCCAATAAGCCCATCACGTTAAACGGAGAAAATGTGTAAACTGTCAAGGATTTCATTTTACTTGGATTCAAAACGAATGCTCATGGAAGTGGCAGTCGAGAAATCAAATGATGGATTGCATTGGGTAAATGTGCTGCAAAAGATCTCTTTAAAGTGTTGAAAAGCAAAAACGTCACCTTGAGGACTAAGGTGTGACTGACTCAAGCCATCATTTTTTCAATTGCCTCTCATGCATGTGAAAGCTGGACAATGAATATGGAAGACTGAAGAAGAATTGATGTTTTTGAATTATGGTGTTGTTGAAGGATATTGAATATACCATGGACTGTCAGAAGAACGAACAAATCTGTCTTGGAAAAAGTACAGCCAGAGTGCTCCTTGGAAGCAAAGATGGCAAGATTTCGTCTCAAGTACTTTGGACATGTTATTAGGAGGCACCAGTCCCTGGAGAAGGACATCATGCTTGGTAAAGTAGAGGGTCAGGGAAAAAGAGGCAGAACTTTGGTGAGGTCGGTTGACACAGTGGCTACCACAATGGGCTCAAACATAGCAACGATTGTGAGGATGGTACAGGACGGGGCAGGTGTTTCATTTTCTTGTACACCGGGTCTCTACGAGTTGAAACCAACTTGATGGCACCTGACAACAACACTCCTTCCTATCAATCCCTCCCCTCCCTTCCCCATGCCTGTCAGCCTTCCCAGCCCCTCTCACCCTCACCTCTCCCACCCCTTCCATACCTACCTCCCCCATTCCCTCCCCTTCTAACCTCTTATCCCTCTGATCCCCACCCCCGCATCCTTCCCATCAATTCTTCCCACCCCCATCTTCCCCTCCCTGCCCATCCCCCCACCCCTTTTGTTTCCAAGCCTTCCATCTCTCTTATGCCCAGAATGTGGCTCCTTCACCGGGAACTCAGCACATACTTATGTGAGTGTCAGAGACTTTTGGGGTCCACTAGCCACAGACAGTACTGAGCATGTGAGGTGTCGAATGCCGAGGGTTGGCCCAGAAGCGGGTCCATTTCTCTTCTGGGCCAGGCAGCCTGGACACCCTCTGAACACAGGTCCCTGCGAGGTCTCAGTCCAGGACCACTTAGCCCGCAGGGCAGAACTCAGCCAGCACTCGATGGCCTGCCACCTGCACCAGCACATCTGTTCTGCCAAGGGCAGCTGCTGAGTAGAGGCTCAGGCTTTAATTCGCTAAAAAAAGATTGATTTTGCTTAGTTCATTGCAGCATGAGTTGTTTTAATTAGCAGTATGAGTCAGAATCGACTCGACGGCAACAGGTTTGGATTTTTTTTTTTTAATACTATTTGAGATGAATTCTGCAAATGTTAGCAGCTCTATCTTTTTTCTCTGCAAACTTGTTGCAGTAAAGTTACAAGAGGAGGCCCTGGGAGACCCACGGGAGGTTAGCCTATAAAGCGTCAGGTCCTCTGAGGTGTCTTGGTAGGTTGTGGGATTCTGGCTGTTCTGTTGGAGGCAGGAAGGGCTCTGTGTTGAACAAAGGGGTGGTGGACCTGGCCCTTACAGAAGCCAACAGTCCTTGGGTGTGGGGGAACCTCCAGGGCCAGGAGCCACTGCTACATGGATGGTGCTCAGGATACCTGGCTTTGCTGATAGACTCAGCATCTGGGGAGTGACTCCACAGGCAGCTGCCGACCATACTTCCTGCCAACATGGAATTTCATTTAATCCTCATGGTGCCCTGGGATTGAGGTGGAGGATCTCCCCACTTGTGAACTGGATAGATTCCTGGCATCTCTGACATTCCTTGGTACCTGTCTTCTACCTGTGTGTGTCTCACGTCTGTTCTTCTCTTTTTATAAGACACCACCACATCAGCAATGTATCTCTCATTAGATGTCCTCTTCTGAATCCGGCTTGCACTTCTGCCAATTCCCTGTCAATGTACTGTTTTTGAATTATCTTCAGCAAAATTTGACTTGAGTGTGGTATTAATGATATTGTTTGATAATTTCCGCATTCTGTTGGGTCACTTTTCTTTGGAATGGGCACAAACGTGGATCTCTTCCAATTGGTTGGCCAGGTAGCTGTCTTCCAAATTTCGTGGTATAGATGACTGAGCACCTCCAGTGCTGCATCCATTCGTTGAAACATCTCAATTGGTATTCCGTCAATGCCTGGAGCCTTGTTTTTCGCCAATGCCTTCAGTGCAGCTTGCCTCTTGGTCTATGTACCATCGGTTCTTGATCATATGCTACCTCCTGAAATGGTTGAACATTGACCAATTCTTCTTGGTACAGTTACTCTCTGTATTCCTTCCATCTTCTTTTGATGCTTCCTAAATTGTTCAATATTTTGCACATAGAATCCTTCAATACTGCAACTCAAGACTTGAATTTTTTCTTCAGTTCTTTCAGCTTGAGAAATGCTGAGTGTGTTCTCCCCTTTTGGTTTCCTAACTTCAAGTATTGCAGATTTCAGTAAAGTATCACCGAGAAGTTGGACTATATGAAGAAGAACATGGTATGAGGATTGGAGGAACACTCGTTAACAACCTATGATACACAAATGACGCAACCTTCCCTGCTGAAAGTGAAGAGGACTTGAAGCACTTACTGACGAAGCCATCAGTATGGATTACACCTCAACTTAAAAAAAACAAAAATCCTCACAACCAGACCAATAAGCAACATCATGATAAATGGCAAAAAGATTGAAGTCGTCAAGGATTTAATTTTACTTGAAACAGCAGTCAACGCCCATGGAAGCAGCAGTCAAGAAGTCAGATGACGAATTGCATTGGGCAAATCTGCTGCAAAAGGCCTCTTTTAAGTGTTAAAAAGCAAAGATGGCACCTTGAGGACTAAGGTGTGCCTGACCCAAGCCACGATATTTTCAATTGCCTCTTACGCCTGTGAAAGCTGGACAATGAATAAGGAAGAACAGACACCTCTAAATTATGGTGTCGGCAAAGAATATCGAGTATACTGAGGACTGCCAGAAGAATGAACAAGTCTGTCTTGGAAGAAGTACAGCCAGAATTCTCCTTAGAAGCAAGGATGGCAAGACTTCCTCTCATGTACTTTGGACATGTTATCAGGAGGGATCAGTCCCTGGAGAAGGACAGTGAAAAAGAGAAAGACCCTTGACAAGATCGATTGACACAGTGGCTCCAATAGTGGGAGCAAATATAGCGACAATTGTGGGAATAGTGCAGGACCAGGCAGCGTTCCATTGTGTTGTACACAGGGTCACTATGAATCGGAACCCACTCCCCAGCATCTAACGACAACACTTAAGAGGGATTAGGTTTAAGATCCCTCCTACTCTGGTATGACTTCATCACTGTAATAAAAAACCTCCTATTCCTTAACCCAGTGCCGTCGAGTTGATTCCAACTCATAGCAACCCTGTAGGACAGAGTAGAACTGCCCCACAGAGTTTCCAAGGAGTGCCTGGCAGATTCGAACCGCCGACCCTTTGGTTAGCAGCTGTAGTGCTTACCCACTACGCCACCAGGGTTTCCCCTATTCCATAGAGGGCCATATTAACTGGGGCAGGGGTTAGGACTTCGATACATATTTTTTGGGGGATACAATTCAATTGATAACAAGGAGGAAGAGAGGGAAAGAAGGAAGGAAAGTGGGAAGGAGGAAGGAAAAAAGGAAGCAGGAAGGGAGGTTGTTTTCCGACATTGTCATTTTCACCGGGGCTGTGTTATACAAGGCCCATCAGCCTCACGAGGTGGGATCGTTGTTTTGAGCACTAGCCACCCTGGTCCCGGAGGCCAGGTGCATTCCCATGAGACAGCAAGAAGTCTTTTCTCCTGACTGGCTGCTCTGGACTCAGACCCACCTGGCCCTTGCTGTCCACTAGGCCGTGGCCTTGGAAGCTCTGTCCTCTTGGGCTCTTCCCCAGCTGTCGGATGAGCACCGGGACGCTCCTGGGATGGCTGATCACCCATGGGTGGGGCGAACCTTGCTCCGTTTTAGCTCAGTGACCTGGGGTGCTCACTAAAGTCACATGTCTCACCTTCCCCACCACCAGGCAGGTCTCCAGAAAGGGCCAGAAATGGCACAGGGGCTTAGGGAGAAGCCCACAGACTCCAGAACTAGAGTAAATCTCCCCGCAATCACCCCTGTCCCCCAGTCCTCCTTCCGAGGGAGGAAAGGCCACCGCATTCAGGCCACCACGCACCGTCAAGCTGATCAGAGTCCCACTCATGTGAGGCTGCCCTGAGTGGCATTCAGGTGTCAGGTTCGGGGTCTTAGTGACAAGGATACAAATCTTTGATCAGGCTAGTGAGGAAGGATTTGAGCAGAGAAGCTGTGCCAACAGACCTTCCGGGAAGGAATTAATTTACTGAGATTACTGCCTGATGCAAATTTAAGATTTAGATTTCTCTAAAACAAGACCGGGAGGACAATTAGGGGAAATGGGGACTTAATTCAAGGAGGGAGGGGCTCCCCTCCCCCTACGGGGCTGTGGGAGGAAAGCCTCCCCAGTGTTAGAACAGGTCCTTCCATGCTAATTCCACGTGTGATTATCAGCACCGAGGTCCAGTTGGACCCAGCTTTGCCCTGGAGCCCTCAGGCAAGGCCTTCGTGGGCACAGGGCTGCATGTTCAGGGCTCCCTTCCCTCCATTTTCTCATTTAAAAAGAAAAAAAAGCTACTGTTTATTGAGCACTTAAAAAGAAAAAAAAAAGCTCCTTTGAATTGACCCCGACTCATGGCAACCCCATGTGTGTCAGAGTAGATAGAGCTGTGCTCCGTAGGGTTTTCAATAGCTGTGGAATTTTTTAAAGTAGATTGCCAGGCCTTTCTTCAGAGGTGCCTCTAGTTGCACTTGAACGTCCAACCTTCTAGCCACAGACGTGTTCACCACTTATACCACTCGGGGACTGCACTTAGCTTTTAGCGTGCACTGATGGCTGAGCAGAACACTTTCGGTACACGGCTTCTCATCCACCTGCCTACCAGGCCCACCAGGGAAGATTTATTACTGTGATTTTGTCCTCGACGAAATGGAGGTCCAAGGAGGTTAGTGAACCCATACAGGGTCACTTAGTAGGGAAGCCAAGACACAAACCCAGGTCTGTCCGCTTCCAAGTCACATGCTGCTGCACCCAGTCCCCCTGTCCCCCCAGTTGGCGTTGGGGTCAGGGACTTTATGTCTGCCTGGCAGGGGCCCACCGCCCCAGCTCGCCCATGAGAAACCGGTTAGACCCTGTGCACGTGCTGGCTGCTGGTCGGTGCTGAATCAGGGTGACGAGGACATGAGCAATCAGTGCACTTCTCTGCTTTGGGGTATTTTAAAAAACGCTCATATAAAATGTCCAAACACACTATAAAGGCACCGGGGGAGGCCTGGAGCTCTGGACTGGAATGTTCTGGGAACAGGGCGGCAGCATCGGCGGTTTTTTTATCAAAAGCTTTAAACAAAATGACAGAAGGGCAATAGAAGCAAACCTACACGTGCTCGCTACAGAGAAAGGGCAATGTGTGCCTTTTAAGATGGGCTTCTCCTGGCTCTAAAGTCAGGCTAATGGGCGGCCCTGCAGGACGCCGTGTTCATCTCACTACTTCCACACCCCGGCGGTCAGCGCTAACGGAGGGCACTCCACCTCTGCGCTGGGGGCCTGGAACGCTTACCTGCGCCCCGAGGGCTCCAGGCTGGGCGCCAGGGCCACCACCGAAGGCCAGGTTTCAGAGCCAGAGGTCCCTCCTCCCCACACAGGCCCCTCCTCCCCATGGCAGGCCCCTCCTCCCCTCAGGCCCCTCCTCCCCACAAGGCTTCTCCTCCCACACAGGCCCCTCCTCCCCACACAGGCCCCTCCTCCCCACACAGGCCCCTCCTCCCCACAAGGCTTCTCCTCCCCACACAGGCCCCTCCTCCCCACACAGGCCCCTCCTCCCCACACAGGCCCCTCCTCCCCACAAGGCTTCTCCTCCCCACACAGGCCCCTCCTCCCCACACAGGCCCCTCCTCCCCACACAGGCCCCTCCTCCCCACACAGGCCCCTCCTCCCCACAAGGCTTCTCCTCCCCACACAGGCCCCTCCTCCCCTCAGGCCCCTCCTCCCCTTATGACCCCTCCTCCCCTCAGGCCTCTCCTCCCCGTGGCAGGCCCCTCCTCCCCACACAGGCCCCTCCTCCCCACACAGGCCCCTCCTCCCCACAAGGCTTCTCCTCCCCACACAGGCCCCTCCTCCCCTCAGGCCCCTCCTCCCCTTATGACCCCTCCTCCCCTCAGGCCTCTCCTCCCCGTGGCAGGCCCCTCCTCCCCGCACAGGCCCCTCCTCCCCTCACGGCCCCTCCTCCCCACAAGGCTTCTCCTCCCCACACAGGCCCCTCCTCCCCTCAGGCCCCTCCTCCCCATGGCAGGCCCCTCCTCCCCTCACAGGCCCCTCCTCCCCACACAGCCCCTCCTCCCCTCAGGCCCCTCCTCCCCTTATGACCCCTCCTCCCCTCAGGCCCCTCCTCCCCGTGGCCCCTCCTCCCCACCCAGGACCACCCCCCACAGCTCCTTCTTCCTGTACACGCCCCTGCCCCCTCACAGGCACTCCCTCCTCACAGCCCCTTCCCCTTGCACAGCACACAGCACACAGCACACAGTCCCCTCCCCCTGCACAGCACACAGCCCCCTCCCCTGCACAGCACACAGCACACAGCCCCCTCCACCTGCACAGCACACAGCCCCCTCCCCTGCACAGCACACAGCACACAGTCCCCTCCCCCTGCACAGCACACAGCCCCCTCCCCTGCACAGCACACAGCACACAGCCCCCTCCCCTGCACAGCACACAGCGCACAGTCCCCTCCCCCTGCACAGCACACAGCCCCCTCCCCTGCACAGCACACAGCCCCCTCCCCTGCACAGCACACAGCACACAGCCCCCTCCCCCTGCACAGCACACAGCCCCCTCCCCTGCACAGCACACAGCACACAGCCCCCTCCCCTGCACAGCACACAGCACACAGCCCCCTCCCCCTGCACAGCCTCTTCCCCCTCCACAGACCCTCTCCTCCCCTCACAGCCCCCTCCTCTGCACAGCCTCCTCTCTACACAGCCCCTTCTTCCTCCACACCGGCCCCTCTAGGGCACAGTCCTCTCCCCCCGCACAGCCCCCTCCTGCACAGCCCCTCCTCCCCCATGACCCCCTCAACCAACCACGCAGTTCCTCCTACCTCATAGCCCCCTCTCCCACACAGCCTCCTCCCCCTGCACAGGCCTCCCTGCACAGTCCCCTCCCCTCCCCCCCACAGGCCCTTCTCCCACCCCTGCAAGCCCCCTCCCCCTCACAGCGCCCCCCCATAGCCCCCTTTCCCCTACAGCCTCTTCCCCTGTACAAGGGACAAGGGCTGTTTCTAGGGGGGGCCGCGCTGCTCCTTTGATGACCTCTTCCCCCAACAGGGAGAGCCTGGACCCCCAGAGACCCCCGATTTCTAAGCCAGGGAGCCAGCTCCACAAGGCGGTCCTGTTCTTTTTTGGGAACCTCAGTCTGACAGCCCCCTGCCTAGCAGTTTGCAGCGGCTCTGCCCGAGGAGGCCTTATTCCCTGCGGCTCCTCAGATGTGATTGGTTAGGGCCTGAAACGCCATTTTAGAAACAAAACCCGAGGATAATCCATACTGCCAGGAGGAATATGGGGGGGGGGGCTTCACCAGGAAGCTGGATCCAAGACACCTGGACACTAACCCGTGTCTCCACGCACAGCCATCCTACCACCCACCCGTCAGTGTGTTGCACCCTTACGGCTTGCTTGTACCGCTGGTATTTCAAATACCAGCAGGCTCACCCATGGTGGGTTTCAACAGGGCTTCCAGACTAAGGGAGACTAGGAAGAAGGGCCTGGTGATTTGCTTCCAAAAACTGGCCAACGAAAACCCGATGGCTCACAACAGAGCACTGTCCCACTCACTTGCTTTGGGCACGTGAGCAGGCGGGATCAATCACTGGAGGGGAACACCATGTTTGGTGAAGTAGAGGGCCAGTGAGGGCGAGGGAGACCTTCAGGGAGAGGGATGGGCACAATAGCCACAAGGATGGACTTGAACATGCCCGTGATCAAGAGGATGACGGAGGCAACGTTTTGTTCTGTTGACTCCACGGCAGCTATTTAATCTCTAGTGCTGCGTGGCTTGGTGGGCCACTGGGCAGGACCAGAGCGGGATGGCTGAGCTTCTGTGCGGTAGGCGGTCAGAGCTTCTTCTTTCGGATAGCCGCTGTGAAGTGGGCCTTGCCGGCTCAGAGGACAGGAATTTGGAAGGACTTGGGTTTCCCTGCCAACCTGCTCTGTAAAAAGGCCCCCAGCCTGCATCCCCACCAGAGTGTTTTGGGAGGGGCATCGTGGTCTGGCTGCCCCTTTCTCCCGGGGCCTGGGTGCTTAAGTTGCTAAGACTCTGAGAGTAAAGCCTCCACGCACTTTACAGGCCCCACCCCACCATCACCTCCAGCTTTAGGAAGGATTTGCCACGCAAATGCGGGCAGGAAAGTACCCAGGGCAGCCCTTCTTCCCAAGAGGCGTGATGCAGGCTGGTTCCTCGGGCAGGCTGTGCCGGCTGCCTGAGCCCCGCAGCTGGGCTTCGTGTCTTCACCTCCATGTCGTTGTGCCCCATTGAGTTTATTTCTGACTCACAGCTACCCCGTGTGACTGAGTAGAACTACCCCACAGGGCTTCCAAGGCTGTAATCGTTACGGAAGCAGACTGCCATATCTTTCTCCTGCGGAGCAGCTAGTGGGTTTGAACCACCAATCTTTCAGTTAGGAGCCGAGCACTTAATCTTTGCACCACCAGGGCTTCTTTTATCCTCATGAGGCTCAGGGACTTCACTTGGAGAAGAGGATTCCGGGGTGCCAGCAGCCCCTGCCAAGTGCGCCAAACACCTTGTGTAAGGGCCGCAGGCCTCCAGCAGACCTGCGGAGGGAGGAGCTCGGTGTGGGGCTTCCACTTGTCCCTTCACCCTCCCGCTTAGCCTGGATACCCGGGCATCTGCACCACCCTGCCCTTCAGTGGGGAAACGAGGCTCAAGAGCGGGGTGCTGGACAAAGTCCCGCAGGGCAGTGAAGCCGGAGCTGGAATCAGGATCCCCAGTCTCCAAACGCCTCCCAAGATTGCCCACCTGGCCAGTGTGGGGGCCATGTCTGCCACAGTGCTGGGCCGGCGAGGGAGTGGCTCCCGGCAGGAACTCAGGTCGGTGTTGAGTGACTGGGGAGAGAGGAAGGTGAGGGTCAACCAGGGGGTGACAGCTGAGCAGCTACTCCTCTCTAACCCGCCCCTGGCCGAGCCTGCCCCATCTTGCGCGACCTGCCCGCCCACCTGCACACCCCTCGGGACCACATGGCCTAGGGGCATGGCCTGGAAAGTGCCCCCAGCGCCTGCCCCTGGCTGGCAGAGCCCCAGGCCATTATTATTCCTACCTGGATGGCTTTGAGCTGGGCTCATTGCCCACAAAGTGCAATTATTGTTTTATTAAAGATTGATTACGTGTGTGGCTGGTCATTTAAATAATGGCTCTGCTGACACCGTTAATTGAGTGATAAACGATTACACCCTTGCCCCTCTGAGTCAATAAGGCCGAGCCCTGTGGCCGGCCCCTCCCCACCAAGGTCAGCAGGTAGGGAGACTTTAGGCCTGGGCCAACTGGGGCGCGAGGCCAGCTGGGGTGCGAGGCCAGCCGGATTCCAGCCCCGCCCGTGCTCACGCCTCACACGACCACCGAGAACTCGGGCTCGCTTTTGATGGCTCCAACAGGACCTTAATTTCAATTTAATAAGACAGACACTGTGTTGGTTCAACGTTGCTTGATTATTAAAAGCAGATTTATGGAGGCTTCAGACAGCCCTACCAGGAGCTGTAACGTTGTTATAGCCCTGTTGGAACTGGGCCCTCTGCAGTCAGAGGGAGGCCTGGGGAGGTGTGAGTTCATTCGTTTGTTCCTTCCTTCACATGTTCTATATGGTGTGTAATATATATGTGCATGTATTATATAGGAACCCATTCATTCGTATAAAAAACAAACCCACAGCATCATGTCGATCCCGACTCATAGCGACCCTCTAGAACTGAGTCGAACTGCCTCATAGGGTTTCCAAGGCTGTAATTCTTTACAGAAGCAGACGGCCACATCTTTTTCACATGGAGCTGCTGGGCGGTTTGAACTGCCAACCTTTCAGTTAGCAGCCGAGAGCTTTAACCACTGTGCCACCAGGGCTCCTTATGCATTCATATGTTGTTGTTGTTCGGTGCCGTCGAGTTGGTTCTGACTCATAGAGACCCTGTGCACAGCACAACGAAACGCTGCCTGGTCATGCACCATCCTCACAATCATCGTGCTTGAGCCCCTGGTTGCAGTCACTGGTCATTCCACCTCACTGAGGGCTGTCTTAGTCACCCAGTGCTGCTGTAACAGAAATACCACAAATGGATGGCTTTAACAAAGAGAATTTTATTTTCTCACAGTCTAGCAGGTTGCAAGTCCAAATTCAGGGCATCAGCTTCAGGGGAAGGCTTTCTCTCTCTGTCAGCTTTGGGGGAAGGTCCTTGTCCTCAATCTTCCCCTGGTCGAGGAGCTTCTCAGGCACAAGGACCCCAGGTCCAAAGGATGTGCTCTGCTCCCGGTGCTGCTTTCTTGGTGGCATGAGGTCCCTAACTCTCTGCTTGCCTCCCTTTCCTTTTATCTCTTGAGAGATAAAAGGTGGTGCAGGCCACACCCCAGGGAAACTCCCTTTACCTTGAATCAGGGAGGTGACCTGAGTAAGGGTGGTGTTACAATCCCACCCTAATCCTCTCAACATAAAATTACAATCACAAAATGGAGGACAACCACACAATACTGGGAAGCATGGCTTAACCAAGTTGACACATATTTTTTGAGGGACAAAATTCAATCCATGACAAGGGTCTTCCTCTTTTCTGCTGATCCTGTACTCTGCCAAGCGTGATGTCCTTCTCCAGGGACTGATCCCTCCTGACAACGTGTCCAAGATATGTAAGATGCCGTCTCGCCATCCTTGCTTCTAAGGAGCATTCTGGTTGTACTTCATTTATTCATATACTGAACACAAATTCACTCATTCACTCCTATATTCATGTACATGGGTTTATTTACTCACATTATACATGAATACATTCTTAATATATTATAGATAAATTCCTTCATTCATATATTATACATGAATTATTTGTGTTACACATGAACTGAATTCACTCGTTCGTTCACATATTGTACATGAATTTTTTCATTCATTCATGCATTATACATAAATCATTCATTCATACATTATAGATGAAGTCATTCATTCATTTATATGTTCTGCTAAAAAAAAAATTTTTTTTTTTTTAGCATTATGAGTGGATGGTGTGGGGAGCAGAGACCAGCCCAGCCCTCCCCACCAGACCTCTCAGTCAAATGGAAAGGAGGACAATCTACAGAGCAACAATGCAGGGGGCAGGGAGGACTCGCCTCTGGGGAGAAGCCCCAGGCCCCCAGTGAGCTCCAGGAGGGCACAGATCCTGCCCTGGGATACCCTGGTGAAGGGGAAACCATTTACTGAGGAGAGCCGTTCGGGGCTATCTGTTCCCCAGCCTGCCCATGGGGAGCACCTAGCCCCTCTCCACCCCGGCTTCCCTTGAAGGCAAGTGCCTCCAGATGGAGTCTCCAGAGGAAAGCAGCCAGGCCTGCGAAGGTCAGTCCTCAAGTAAGAGGCCTTTGGAAAAAGGGGCAGGGAGCTGGTGCAGGGAGTGGGATGGGGCGGGAGGTCTGCCCATAGGGAAGGAGAAGATGCTGAGGAGTCAGGAGAACAGGGCATTCTCATGGGTTATCAAGGACCATGTGGTTAGCAAAGACTGGACTTCTGTTGGGGGCCTTCTCCGCAGTGGGGTCTTGCCGGGGAAGGGGTACTCAGGGCAGCCTACCTGGAGGAGGTGGCCAAGCCTCTGGCATGTTCCAGGGGACAGCCAGACACAGCAGCATCTCACGCTCTCCTGCACTCCTGGAGGTGGGTGTCCGTGTGAATGTCCGCTGACGTTTCATCTTGGTACTGTGTCTTCTCACCGCCCTCTGCCTGACTCAGGTGTGGTTCTAATGCCACACACGTCGCCTGCCTGGCCTATGCTGGCCTGTGAAACCCTGGGACCGGCAGTGGCCTCACAGCCCCTCAAGGCCCTGGCACACCTTTCCGGGGTCCATATTGGCCTGGATGGGTCCACTCTGGGGGTGATGGACGGCTGGCTCTCCTCCGTCCTTCCTGACAGTGGAGCACAGGCAGCAGCACGCTATGTCCACATGCCATGCAGGCGGTGCTGCCACCTGGCCTTGCTCTGTCCGGAATGACGATTTAGTGTTTGTCGGCCCTCAGCTTAGCCAGCGTTTCCATGTCCAAGCTTCACCCACTATCACAGCAGCCTGAGTCCGTCTGACTGAGGCAGAAGTAGGGTGCAGAGGTCAAGCAGAGGTCACGTGTCCTGTGAGCGAAGGAGCAAGGCCTGAGCCTTTCACCTACCGAACTTTCTGGACGTCCAGCAGGTTGGATCTTGCAGAGGCAAAGCCTTGGAGATGTTCTGTCCCGCAGGCGCTGGGACTGCCTTTGGACTGGCAGCCGGGCAAAGCTCCAATGGTGTCATTAGGGGGGACGGGGGTGTGGACCACAATGGTGACACTGTCAGAGGGGGTGGCACCAAAATGACTGTCTACAAAATTTTTGTGCAGTGTTTCAGCAGAAATGTATTATTTTTTATAAAAGTATCCCTGTAAAAAAAAAAAAAATCCCTGTAGTTAGTTGTAACAACAAAACCATTTTTCAGGAGCCCAGCTTATATGCCTCAGTATACCTACAAGGCTATAAAACTCTACGCTCACTTACTTTTTGAACCTTCTCCTGTGCTCCGCTCGGAGCTGTCATTGTTGCCCAGTTACAGCGAAGCTGCAGAGCACGCGGTCTCATCTGCTCGCGTTACGGGCACGCACTGCTGTATTCGTTCTGCTCGTGTTTTCATGGTTGCTGATCTTGGCAGATTTTCTGGTGTGGTAGCCAAAATAGTGTGGTAATTAGTGTTTGTGAACCTATATCAATAACTTGTTTTGAGAACGAAGTAGTAATTAAAGGAGAAGAAGGAGTGATATACTGGAATCGGGATTTGCATGTAACAGTACAAAAAACATTACCAGGAATTCTCTGTGGGCTGGCGTGGGAAGAGGTCCATGACGGGGGTAACACCATGAACTACTGCGACACCAACCGTAGTGACACCACTGGGTGGCCCCCAGAGGGCCTTTTGGGGACTGAGCAATGGCCTTCCCACCCCGGGACTGCCTCGGGATTCTAAGCCCCATGCTGGGGCTGAGTCAGGTCCGGCTCTGCTGCTTGTCTGTTGTATGACCTTGAGTGGGCCACACTACCTCTCTGGGCCACACCTGCCGGGGAGACACTGAGCCCTGAGTGTTGAACACCCGCCCGCCTAGAGAACGCAAGTTCCTTTCTAGAGAGGGTTGGTCGGTGCAGACACTTGTCCTGTCTGGATGGAGCCCAGGCCCAGGGGCCCTAGGTGGTGGCATTTAAAATTTGCCCTGATGTTCCCTGCCCTGCAGCTCGCCAAGACTGGGTGGGAGCCAGGCAGGTTTCGTCTTCATGTCCCCTCATCACACAAAGCCGAGCGCCGATTTGTCACCATCAACCAGGGAAGCGATAAGTGCGTGGCCCCCTTTCTGCGCCATTGGGCAGAGTGCGCGTTCTGCTTGGTCTGCGGAACGTGAGCAGAGGCAGCCTGTGGGTGGATGCGGGGCAGTTGCACCAGGGCTGGGCTGGGAGGGCCCCCCCCAAGGCTCCCTACATGGGTCAGGAGGGGTGACCGTCCCCCGTACGGAAGGGACGTTGGAGGAGCAGCAGCGGAGCAGAACAGGGTGCAGCCCCTTGGTGCTCTGCGGAGCTCTGGGCTTTGTGCTTCCCTCTAATCACTGAGTTCTTGTCCATTAAGTAGCAAACAACTGCTTGTTTTGAAAGTACACCCTTGAGGTCCAATGCCAGGGAGTGTATAATATAGAGAATTGTCCCAATTATGTTTCTTTTCTTTTTAAGAAAAAGGAACCTGAATTTAGCACTGCGGAAAATTACAAAATTGAGCAAGCAGCCCTAGAAAAAACAGCCCTGCCTCCTGCCTCCCTCCCAAGCAGTCCTTCCTCCCTCGAGTAATCAAATGATGGACTCAGCCGAGCGAGCGAGTGAGCCTGGGTTTGCTGAGACTGCGGTTTGGGGCTGGAGTGAGTGAGGCTTCAGTGATGTGGGAACAGGAGCCTGGGGCCGGCCCCTTGGTGTCGCTTTTTTCTTTTCTAAGCTGACAGCCTTTGCCTACGCCAGGGCCCACACCTGCCTGCAGACACACTTTTCATAAACTGAGGCAGGAAATGGTCTTCCTTACATTGGGGACGTGTGGAAGGGGTGAGTAGAATCCAGAGGGGGCCGTGCTGAGCAGAGAACACCCACAGCAGGGACAGAGTCAGGATGGGGGGCTCAGGTCACATCGCCAAGAGGCATTGCTGAGCTGCATTTTAATGTGTCTTTAAAATGTATGGCAAAATATTGGCGTGCTTACTGTACGTACAGGCCAGTACAGTGTGTACGAGGTGTGTGCAGGCCCTTCCCTGCCACCTAGGGTCTGTGTGATTCTATCGTTTGATTAATCAAGGCGGGGGAGGAGGGCTGCTCAGGAAAGCAGCTTATTTTTGCTAGGGCTGCCTGCTCACTATTCTAATTTCCACCGGCTCCTGTTCCTTAAAAAAAGAGACGTAACTGGGGCAGTTCTGGATGACGTATGCTCTCTTGGAGCTGCCCTCATGCTGTGCTTTTAAGAAAGTGACTGTTAGCTGTGACACGTTGCTCCCTGGCGTTCTCACATGGCTCTCACGGATGTTCCTGGGCTCTGTGTTCTGATGAGGGCCTGACACTCTGCACGCTGTGCGAAGTCCAGTGTCCCTAGGACCCTGCATGGCAGCTGGCTTTTCACTCAGATCCCATCTCCAGCCCTCCCAGGAAGACCTCTTCCACCCCACCCTGGGCAGGGAAGCTCTCTTCACTGGGTGGGCCTACTCCAAAACCCCCTGGGACCACCACATAGGGGTCTGCAGAGACCATGGGAGGAGATGGGTTTGCAAAAGCGGCGGAGGCCCGGGGAAGCGACCAGCCCAGACCTTGGCCTGCTGCCCCGTACAGGGGTCCACTGGTCTGTGCAGGGCAGGCCCTACCAGATCCCTATCGGGGGGAACTCATTCTGGGGCCTCTGTCTGCCTTCTCCCCTTTGTCCCTGTGATGGGCAAGGCAGAATCCTGCCAGCACTCACCTGTCCCCAGGTGAAGCAAGGTCTCTGGTCACCCAGAAACAGCAAGTTTGGAAGTGGTTATTCTATACATTTCGGCCTCAAGCCATTAAGCGCCCACCTGGCCGTCCCTGAGCTCCAGGCCGCTCCCGGAGTGCGCTTTTCCAGGAAGGCTCATTAGTGGTGGAGACAGCCCAGTGGCAGGGGATGATGAGCCCTGTATGGCTCCATTAACCTTGCTTTCCTGGCTTCCAGTGGATTTGGACTAGCTCTTCATGCCAAGCCCATTTCGGCCCTTCCAGTGTCTCTAGAAAACAAATGCTGAATCCTGGAGTTAGAGGTGAAGGGGCGAGGGCTGTGCAGAACCTCACTCAGACCCCTGCCCCCAGCCCTGCAAAGGGCCCAGCAGCCAGCGTTGGGGTCTGGTCACAGCACATGTGGTCTTCCTGCTCCTTTTGAAATCTTTTGAGAAGTAGGTAAGACTCTGTTGGATCAGCCCAACTACTTTTAAACCCTTTATTTCTCCCTGATTTTATAAGTAATACATATTGTCTTAGGGTTCTCTAGAGAAACAGAACCAGTGAGTGTATAGATACGTATGTATGTATGTATATATATATATATATATATATGTTGTTGTGAGGTGCCATCAAGTCAGTTCCAACTCATAGCGACGCTGTGTACAACAGAACAAAACACTGCCTGGTCCTGCACCATCCTCACAATCATTGCGATGCTTGAGCCCATTGTGGCAAGCACTGTGTCACTCCATTTTGTTGAAGGTCTTCCTCTTTTTCACTGACCCTCTAATTTACCAAGCATGATGTCCTTCTCTAGGGAGTGATCCCTGCTGACAACACGTCCAAAGTACATGAGAGGAAGTCTTGCCATCCTCGATTCTAAGGAACATTCTGGCTGTACTTCTTCCAAAACAGATTTGTTCCTTCTTCCGGCAGCGCATGCTATAGTCAGCATTCTACCCCAACGCCACAATTCAAAGACATCAATTCTTCTTCGGTCGTCCTTATTCATTGTCCAGCTTTCACATGCATATTAGGTGATTGAAAACATCATGGCTTGGGTCAGGTGCACCTTAATCCTCAAAGTGACATCTTTGCTTTTCAACACTTTAAAGAGGTCTTTTGCAGCAGATCTGCCAAATGCAATCCGTTGTTTGGTTTCTTGACTGCTGCTCCCATGGCTGTTAATTATGGATCCCAGTAAACTGAAATCCTCGACAACTTCAGTCTTTTCTCTGAAGTTGTCTTGATGTTGCTTATTGGTCAAGCTGTGAGGATTTTTTTCTTTGTATTGAGGTGTGATCCATATCTGTATATGTATATATATATATACTGAGAGAGAGAGAAAGAATGTCTTTTAAGAAATTGTCTCATTCGATTGTAGGGGCTGACAAGTCCAAAATCCGTATGCCAGGCGACAATCTGGGGTTCCTGCAGGCTTGTGTTTCGTCATCCGTGCATCAGGCAACCTGGGAAGGGCAAAGAGTAGAGGAGTCTGGGGCTATGAGTTAGAACTGGCTCGACGGCAACAGGTTTACAGCGTGGAGCCGGAATAGCAATTGCCATCAGGTCGATTCTGACTCACGGACGCCCCGTATGTTACAGAGTAGAACTGCTCCATGGGGTCTCCTTGGCTGTAATCTTTACTAAAGCAGATCCCCAAACCTTTCTTCCAAAGCACTTTGGTGAGTTCGAACTGCCAACTTCCAGGTTAGTAGCCAAAAGCAAGCTGTTTGTGCCACCCAGGGACCCCTGGAGGCAGAATACGCCCTAGGAAAAGCTCCCTTTTTGTCGTCTGAATGAAGGAAACATGAGTGGGGGAAGGACTGGCTAAGGAGGGCTTTGTGGATGTCGTGGACTGAATTGTGTCCCCCCAAATTTTGTGTCGACTGGGTTAGGCCATGATTACCAGTGTTGTGTAGTGGTTCTCCATTTTGTGATTAATATAATTTTCCTATATGTCATAAACCCTAATCTCTGCCTGTAGTTAATGAGGTAAGATTGGGTTATGCTGAAGAGGATTAGGGTGGAATGTAACACCCTTGCTCAGGTCACATCCCTGATCCAATGTAAAGGGAGTTTCCCTGGGATGTGGCCTGCACCACCTTTTATCTTACAAGAGATAAAAGAAAAGGGAAGCAATGAGAGACGGGGGACCTCATACCAGCAAGAAAGCAGTGCCGGGAGCAGAGCGCATCCTTTGGACCCAGGGTTCCTGTGCGGAGAAGCTCCTAGTCCGGGGAAGATCGATGACAAGGGCCTTCCTCCAGAGCGACAGAGAAAGACTTCCCCTGGAGCTGACGCCCTGAATTTGGACTTCTCGCCTATTAGACTATAAGAGAATAAATTTCTGTTTTGTTAAAGTCATCCACATGTGGTAGTTCTGTTAGAGCAGCATTAGATGGCTAAGACAGTGGACTAGCCTAGGTAACCGCCACCCATCTGTCAGTGTGTCATACTGGGGTGACTTGTGTGTTTGATGCTGGAAGCTACACCACATGTATTCCAAATAGCAACAGGTCACCCAAGGTGGAAAGGTTCAGAAGAGCTTTCACACTAAGACGAGGAAGAAAGGCCTGGTGACCTACTTCTGAAATTATTCAATGAAAACCCTATGGATCACAGCAGAACATTGTCCAGCTCCCTCGCTTTGAACACATCATCAGGTGGGATCGATCGCTAGAGAAGCACACCACGCTTGGGGAAGCGGAGGGCCAAAGAGGATGTGGGAGACCCGTGGCGAGATGGACTGAAACGATAGCTGCGATGACAGACTCAAACGTGCTGGTGACAGCGAGGATGATGCAAGACCAGGCGGTGTTTTGTTCTGCTGTCTATAAAGTTGCTCTGCGTTGGACTTGACTCCACAACAGTCAATAGCAACAAGCCTAGTAGGCCTAAACCCTTGAAGCGGGTGGAGGCCAGGTGCCCCTGAGGGTACGCTTTGGCAGCCTGTCTGAGGAGGTTGCAATGAACACAAACACACCTGTTGTGGATTGAATTGTGCCCTCCCAAAAATGTGTGTCGACTTGGCTAGGCCATGATTGCCAGTATTGTGTGGTTGTCCTCCATTTTGTGATCTGATGTGATTATCCTATGTGTTGTAAATCCTAATCTCTGTGTTGTTAATGAGAAAGGATTAGAGGCAGTTATGTTAATGAGGCAGGACACAATCTACAGGATTAGGTTTTATCTTGAGTCAATCTCTTTTTAAATATAAAAGATAGAAGCAAGCAGAGAGAGAGGGACATCCTACCCCCAAGAAAGAAGAGCCAGGAGTGAAGTGCATCCTTTGGACCTGGGGTCCCTGTGCTGAGAAGCTCCTAGACCAGCGGAAGATTGATGACAAGGACCTTCCCCTGGAGCTGACACCCTGAATCCTGACTTCTAGCCTTTTAAACTGTGAGAGACCAGCTTTCTGTTTGTTAAGGCCATCCACTTGTGGTGTTTCTGTCATAGAAGCACTAGGTAACTGAAAAATGTACCATGGACCGCCACAAGAACAAACAAGTCTGTCTTGGAAGAAGCACAGCCAGGATGCTCATTAGAAGTGAGGGTGACGAGACTTCGCCTCAGAGACTTTGGACATCAGGAGGGATCAGTCCCTGGAGAAGGACATCATGCTTGGTAGAGTACAGGGTCCACAAAAAAGAGGAAGACCCTCAATGAGATGGATTGGCCCAGTGGCTGCAGCAAGGGGCTCAAACATAACAATGATTGTGAGGATGGTACAGGACCAGGTAGTGTTTTGTTCTGTTGTACGAAGGGTCACCATGAGTCAGAACAGACTCCACCGACTCCAACAACAACAACAACAACAGATAACTACGACAACACCCCTTGGGCAGCCCCCATCCACACCCCGCATAGCCAGGCCACCGTCTTGCTGCGTGGACCCCTTGCCGCAGTACTGGTGCTGGCACCCACCCTCTCTACACTGTTTCTCAGGCCCACTGCCCTGCCCTCATTAGCTGCTCCGGAGCTCATTCTTAGTACTGTTATTTCCACACCTCTGGGATATCAGCATGTTTCATCTCACTGAAAGCCTTGGGCCCTGGAAGGCCAATTATTCCGCATTTGGACTAAGTGCTCTCCAGCACGAAGAACTGCAAATGAAAGCTTACTCATTTTATTTCTGGCAACTTGGAAGAAAGGTATGCTCCGGCATGAGTCACAGTAAAAAAAAAAAAGTGCCAGCAAACGTGAGCGTATATATCTGTGTGTGGACATCGTGTGTCTGCGTGGCTATGTAATGTGCTATCTGCTCACGCCCAAGAGCACCTTCTGGTTCCTGAGGCTTCTGAAGCGTCTGCAGCAGTGACTGCCACACTTTGGAATTAAAGAGGCCAAACCTGGGCTCAGCCACTCTCTGGGTGACCAAGGGTGAACGACTTAACCTCTCTGAGCCTCAGTTTCCCCTTCTTTGCCTGGAGAGAATGATCATACCTATCAATTAGCATGGTGCTGTCAATGTCACCGTGCTTTAGTTTGTTCCTCCCAGTAAGCCCATCTGGGAGGTGGAAGACATCGTACCGACATGCCTGTTACTCAGGGGAGAACAGTGAGGGTCAGAAACGTAAGGGGTGTGCTCAGCCGGGACTCAAATCCCGTCCTCTGTTTCCAAGTGCTCCAACCAGTAGGACAGGGGGCAGGGGCAGGCCCGGTCTCAGAGAGGATGTGACAGAGACTGCCTGGTGTGGAGTAGCTGGACTACCCACGGGCAGGGTGTGCACTGAAGACGCAGGCCTGGCGTGGAGGAGCCATAGACTGCCCACGGGAGGGGCAGCACTGAAGATGCAGGCATCTACGTGGGAGAGGTTTCCTTCCTGCTGTTCCCATAAGCACCTGCTAAAGGACACCGTTATGTTCTGAGCAGGCTACAGCTGAGTGTAACAGCGTTTATTTGCCTTTCTGGCCTTTAAAAAGCCCAATTAAAGTTTATGGATGGCAGAGGCGGCCTCCGCGTGTACCGAGAAGTCTGCCTGCCAGCAGAATCATCCTGGGCAGGGAGGCTCCCTGTTCCTGGCTGCTGGAAACCAGCCTGATGGTCTAGCTGAGTCTAGCAGGAAGGTCGGTCCAGCTCACGGTCAGCTCGCAGGATCAGCACCCAGTGCACGACCCCAGTCACTCAGTGTGTGATCGTGGGGTCCACTTGCAGTTGCTGGAGATCAGGAGTGGGTAGGAGAACAGGAAGGCTGGGCAGCCCTCGGGAGAGGGCCTACCGGGAGTCGGGAGGAGGTCTCTGGGGTAGGGAGCACGTGGGCAGAGGAGGGAGCGCGTGGGCAGAGGAGGGAGCGCGTGGGCAGAGGAGGGAGCGCGTGGGCAGAGGAGGGAGCACGTGGGCAGAGGAGGGAGCGCGTGGGCAGAGGCAGAGAGGACTGGCACGTCATCAGGGAGCAGGAGCCTGAGTCCGCGGATTGGGAACTGACTCATAGGCTTCACCGGGCTTTTTAAAGGCCTCAACATTCTTCCCCTTGAAGAAACCCATGTGGTGTCTTCCTCACTAAGCGCTGCTGACTATTGTTGTTAGCCGCCCTTGAGTCACGGACACCAGAATGAAAGGCATTTTTTGTTAGGCGGCACCAGGAGACTAAGACAGCAGGCCAGTCTAAAGCTTCTGTCATCTGTGAGGCATGGCGACATTTAGCTGGGAAGGGGCAGCACGCCGGGGAGGCCCTGGGAGCCGGCTGAGGGCCGCGTCCGAACGGGTTCACCGCCTCCTCAGAGCCAGGCAGGCGAGCTCTCCCCACCTCGCGGAAGGTCAGGGAGGCTCTTAGGCTGATCCACCGCCTCGCGGCAGATGTCGAGGGCATTAGCCTCAGGCTCGCGTTCTGAAAGCCATTAACGATGCCCTTTGCGCCTCCCCCTGGCGGGCTCCAAGCCCCGGGTTGATAGCAGACATGAGCTAGGGCCAGTCTGGGGCAAGGTCCCAGGTGCCCGTGGGGGGCAGGCCATGCCCAGGAGCAGAGGGGCCGGGACCTTCCCTTGGGGAGCCTGTCTGTGTCCTTTCCTGCAGCGGCACTGGCTGAGGCCTTGGTAAGCCAGCCACTCTGGGATGCTGTGTCGACGTCGCACAGAGAGAGGTCGCAGCGCCCTTGTGGCTCTGCAGAAAGGGCCTAATTACTGATTAAAACCTGGGCTTCCCACGTTGGAATACTAATCCTTACAGCTGTGCAGGCCTTAATTGCACTTCTCCGCATGCATCCTAAAGAGCAGGGCTGAGAGGGGGGAGAGGGTGCGTTGCAGTCTAATTGGCATAATGTGTGCAGCCCGCAGTGGCTGGTGTTCCTGTCCTCAGAGCCACTCGGCAGCAGGTTGGGCTTCCAGCCCTCTTCCCGAGGCTCCCAGATGTGGGGTCACCTGGGGGTCAGGGCCTCATCCTCTGATTCACAGCTTCCACGGGGACAGCAGAACCCCCTCTGCAGGGTCCACAGTCTCTGCCCCTCGTTCTTCAAGTGGTCCATGGCCATCAGCCGCAAAAATAGCTGGGGCTGAGGGCTGTGCTCTGCCCTCCGCCCCCAGCGCGCACTGTTGATGAAGACCTCTGCAGACCTGGAGGAGTGGGTTCCCACAGGCTCCGCGAGTGTGTGGACAGACTGTTTGAGACACTCACCACAAGGTTGACCCGGGTGAGAGAAAGAGAGGCCAGCACACCCCCTCCGTGTGGCACCCATCAGCTCAAGGATGCTGTCTGGACAGCTCTGTCCTTCAGCCCCACACCTGTGCTGTCCATGCCTTGTCCTTCTAAATCCCAGTTGGTGTGGGCAGTGGTCTGGATTCCTCCAGAGGTTTTCACACTCCCAGGCCAGGTGTGCTGTGCAGCAAGAGGTCCAGTGTCTCCTGCAGGACACCCCAGCATCGGAGGTGGAGGCTGGGGCCATGGGACCATCCTTGTAGCAGGCTCCTTGTCTCCCCTAAGTCACATGCATCTCGCCTTTCTGAGCATCTGCATGCCCTCTGCCCTCTGACTGCACACCAGACAGAGGCCACAGTTCCAGCCGCCTGTGCAGCGAGCTCCGGCCACCGGTGAAGCCAGCTCGGGCAACTCCGTGAGGCCAAACCCCTGTAATACAGCCCTTCAGTGTGTCTCCTGCAGCTCTGCCTCTCTGCTGGGGCCCTGACTAACACAGACTTGTCTCTCTGGAGGGAAACTATTTCCCAGTTCCAGAAGATAAGAAGGCGGCTATCTGTGGTCTGCAGCAGTCACCATCAAAGCCGTGGCAATGGCTGAGGCCAGCCAGACTTTTCCCGGAAAGAATTGCGCGCACACACACCATGAAATCCACAGAAGTTGGCCACGCCCTTCACAACGCATAGACTGAGCACCTGCACCCAGAGCGAGAGGACGCCCTGCAGAGCCTCAGATCGAGACCATGAGGTCTGCGCTCACCGACTGGATCATACGCACACACTCTCACTCACTCGCTCTCACACAGTCACATGCACACGTGCACACACACACACAGACTCACACACATAAACACTCATGCACACACACAGCCATGCACACTCACATACACACATAAACACACACACAGCCACGCACACTCACATCCACACATTCACACCCACATGCACATAGTTACATGCACACTCGCACACACATATACAGACTCACATACATAGATACACACACATACACATACACCCCCACACACTCACTTGCACAGAAACACACACACACACTCACACAGTCACTCATGCATTATTGCAGCCTCATTTAAAAATGTCACCCCAATTCTGGGAACAATGTCACTTTGAGGAAACCTCGTATCCTCCTTTCATTCTTGCTGATTCTTAGAAACTCTCTGAGGATAAAGGACCTCAGGAAATGTTATCCCACCTGCCATTGGTGACTCGTGATAGAGGCTGGGATGGTGAGGACACCCAGTGTGCCCACAGCTTGACAAGTTGGAGTGGGTGGGGGTGGAGGCACCACTGGGGCACATCCCCTTCAGGTCTGTGTCCTCTCACGGGCCACAGAGTTGGGCAGCACTGCCCTCCAGAGGTCTGGGCTCCCCTTGGCCACCGCCTGGCTTCCTGCCCATAGGAGGAGATAGATGCGCCAACCCCAGTGGCACGGCATCCCCGGCTCAGCCGTCACCCTCCCGGGAGCTTCCAGAGCAAAGGGTGAGAGGAGAGAGGGCTGTGACATAGATGGGCATGGTGCCCCAGCAGTGCTGGAATGCCTGTCAGGTGGCGGAGCAGATGGCCTGGAGGTCGTAGCAGTGTGGCTGGGCCGGCTGGTGAGCGAAAGCCGGGGCTTCCTGCCTCACCTGAGGGCTGAGGGGAGTTACTCTGAGGGTGCCCCTCAGCCAGGCCCTGCCTCCCGTGTGGGAGACGGGCTCCCAGAAAACCTCTCTTGTCACTGTGTCCAGAATCAATCCCCATCCATAATGCATCTGTGTGTGTGCGTCTCTGCTATTTATGCTGCTTGGGAGACGCCTGTAATTAACTGGGCGGCATGAGTCCAGAGGCTTGTTTACAGACCAGATTGACAGCAAAAGATTATTTCTCTGCATTTGATGGACTGTGCTGAACCTTCACTTCCAGGTGACAGGCCTGGAGTGGAACCCAGCTCTTGGTGAGACAGCGTGCAGCAGCCTTGGCCCCAGTGACATGCTGGAGCCAGGGTCAGGCCCAGGGTCAGGCTCGAGGTGGACTAGAGAGAGCACGGCCCTCCTTTCTTCATTCCCCTGCTGGCTGCCTTTCCTCTGCTCTCAAACCCGGGTCCTGTGGTCAGTCCAGATGCAGTAAGCTGTGCACGAAGGCCAGGCCCTTGGTGATGTTAACTGTCGGACACAAAGCTCTGGACCCACTAGACTAGAGGGCCAGCAGGCAGGGTCAATGTCTGTCTCCTTCATTCCTGTGTCCCCAGTGCCTGGTGCATAGTAGGAAATCAATAAATATTCATCGAATAAATGAACCTTGCATGAATTTTAATAAAAACACCGCCAGAGCCAGCCTTGTTCCCAGAGTTCCCTTTCTCAATTCTGACACTTAATGGTTGTTAAATCAGAATGGATCCTCCATCTTTATTCATTCATCCATCCGTCCGTCCGTCCGTCCATCCTTCCATCCATCCATCCACCCACAAAGCACTCCTAAAGGGTTTGTGACAACCATAAGCACAAAAAGAGGTCACGTTCTGGCACTGTCGTTGCCATTTGCAGAGTGCTGCATTCAGATATTTTGTGACTATGGAGTTGGAGATTGTTTTGCCTGTGGGTTAAGGCAAAAATCGCTCAGGATTAGGGATTCTAAAATTAGCTGAATGATTGAGAATAGTACCGGAAGCAGCGGGTGGGTTTTGTTGGAAACCCTGAAGAAGTACAGGCAGAGGAGGGTGGAGGGCAAGTATGAAAGAAGAAAAGAGCAAAGCGTTCTGGAAATTCATGGCCACTGAAAGGTTTGCGGAAACCCTGGTGGCACAGTGGTTAAGAGCTATGGCTGCTAACCAAAATGTTGGGAGTTTGAATCCACTAGGCGCTCCTTGGGAACTCTATGGGGCAGTTCTACTGTGTCCTATAGGGTCACTATGAGTCAGAATCTACTCGATTGCAATGGGTTTGGTTTTGGTTTTGGTTTTTTGGTTTAAAAGGTTTGCAGAGGGGACACAGAAAGAAATGAAGAGCAAATAGAAACAATGTTTGTTGACATCATTTAAAAATAATCACAGTGCCCACAACTAACATCATACTTAATAGAGAAAAACCAAATGCTCTCTCCCTAAGATAAGGAATAAGGCAAGGATGTCTGCTCTTGCCACTTCAACTCACCGTTGTACTGGAGGGTCTAGCCAGGGCAATTGGCAAGAAAAAGAAATGAAAGGCATCCAGATTGGAAAGGAAGAAGTAAAACTCTCTTTATGGATGACATGATCTTGTGTATAGAAAATCCTAAGGAATCCACTAAAAATCTAGTAGAACTAATCAACAAGTTCATAAAGTGGCAGGATATAAGATCAATATACAAAAATAAATTATATTTCTCTACACTCACAATGAGCAATCCCCAAATGACATTACTAAGAAAATAATTTTATTTACAATAGCATTAAAAAAAGAATAGAATACCTACCAATAAATTTAACAAAAGAAGTTCAAGACTGAACACTAAAAGCTATGAAGCATTGTTGACAGAAATTAAAGAAGGCCTAAGTAAATGGAAAGAAGTTCCATGTTCATGAAGTGGAAGACTTAATATCATTAAAATGGCGATACTCCCTAAATTTACCTACAGATTCAATGTAATCCCTAGCAAAATCCTAGAGCAGGATTTTTTTTTTTTTCCCTTGTGGAAATAGACAAGCTGATCCGAAATTCATATGGAAATGCAAGGGGCCCAGAATAGCCAAAATAATCTTGAAAAAGAAGAAAAAGTTGGAGGACATACACGTCCTGATTTCAAAACCTACTATAAAACTGCAACAAAGCGTGGTATGGGTATAAGGACAGATATAGACGTATAGAGCAATGGGATAGAATTGGGAGCCTACAGATAAACCCTCACATTTATGGTCAATTGATTTTGATTTTTGATAAGGGTGTCAAGAGAATTCAATGGGGAAAAACTCGGTGCTGGAACAACTGGATATTCATAAGCATATACAAAAATTACCCGTACGTAAAAACCAACCCAAACAGATCAAAGACCTAAATTTAGGTCTCTTATAAAACAGAAGAGTTTTATAGGTGTACATCTTCACGACTTTGGCTCAAGCAATGATTTCTCAGATACGACACAAAAGACACAAGCAACAAAAGGAAAAACGAGATAAATTGGACTTCATTACAATTTAAAGCTTTTGTGTTTCAAATAACACCACGAAGAAAGGGAAAAGGCGGCCCCCAGAATGGGAGAAAGTGTCTGATACCAGATCAATTTATATAATCGAGAATATACGTACATATATAGTCATGAATTGTGTGCCCGCAAAATATGTGTCGACTTGGTTGGGCCATGATTCCCAGTATTACGTGATTGTGCTCCATTTCATGATGTTAAAGAGGATTAGGGTGGGATTGTAACACCCTTACTAAGGTCACTTCCTTGATCCAATGCAAAGGAAGTTTCCCTGGAGTGTGGCCTGCATTACCTTTTATCTTACAAGGGATAAAAGGAAAGGGAAATGACCAGAGAATGGGGGACCTCATACCACCAAGAAAGCAGTGCCAGGAGCAGTGCATGTCCTTTGGACGTGGGGTTCCTATGTAGAGAAGCTCCTAGACCAGCAGAAGATTGATGAGAAGGACCTTCCTCTAGAACCAACAGAGAAAGAAAGCCTTCCCCTGGAGCTGACGCCCTGAATTTGGACTTCTAGCCTTCTGAACTGTGAGAGAATAGGTTTCTGTTTGTTAAAGCCGTCCGCTTGTGATATTTCTGTTATGGCAGCATTAGAGGACTAAGACAGAATCTGGTACTGGAAGTGGGGTGCTGCTCTAATGGGTACCTCAAATGTGGAAGTGGTTTTGAAACTGTAAATGAATAGAGGACTCAGAAGGAAGTGAGGAGAACTGTTAACACTGGGGATAACACAGGTGGTGAGAAGCAGCAGCAGAGGACCGGCCACAGTAGAACCAGGAGACTAGTGCGAGACATCGCTGGAGCCAACTCACGAAGCAAGAGAGCTGAGTGCCTTTGCTCAGGAGGCTTCCTGGCAGAGTGGGGTGTCTACCGGCACTTATCAGTGAATCTGGGCCTGCCGACCCATGGAGCAAGAGAGTTGAGTGACTTCCGGCTGTAGTTTACTGGTGGAGTGGGATGCCTCCAGGTACTTGTCGGTGGAGCTACAGAGCTTTGGAACACTTTCCCCAGCAGGGCAGATATGGGCATGAGGCCAAGGAACCAGGAAGCAGAAGAAGAAGAGACAACAAACACAGGAAGCCACACTGGATCAGTCTCAAAGGGTGAAGCCACGGCCTCTGGGGTTCCAAAGGGTGAAGCCACGGCCTCTGGGGTTCCAAAGGGTGAAGCCCCGGCCTCTGGGGTTCCAAAGGGTGAAGCCACGGCCTCTGGGGTTCCAAAGGGTGAAGTCACGGCCTCTGGGGTTCCAAAGGGTGAAGCCATGGCCTCTGGGGTTCCAAAGGGTGAAGCCACGGCCTCTGGGGATCCAAAGGGTGAAGCCACGGCCTCTGGGGTTCCAAAGGGTGAGGCCACGGCCTCTGGGGTTCCAAAGGGTGAGGCCACGGCCTCTGGGGTTCCAAAGGGTGAGGCCACGGCCTCTGGGGTTCCAAAGGGTGAAGCCATGGCCTCTGGGGTTCCAAAGGGTGAAGCCACGGCCTCTGGAGTTTCTAAGGGTGGAGTTGCCACTCAGATGGACTAGGAGAATGGTGCACCTAAAGCCGAGGGAGCAGAGCTGCTGTCCCAGTGGGCCTGGAAGGCAGAGCTGAAGCCCAGGGCCAAAGAGCCTCCACTCAGAAACCGGAGATTACTATGCAATCGTAAAAAGACACATAGCCAAGTTAAAATATGGACAAAGGATTTTAATAAACATTTCTCCAAAGATATACAAATTGCCAATAAACCCACAAAAAGGTGCTCAACATCACTAGCCATCAGGGGAAGGGAAATGAAAACCACAAGGAGACACCACTTCACACCCACTAAGATGCCACCATCACCTATACTCCCACCAACACCAGTACTGCCGCTCAGAAAAACAGACAGTAACAAATGCTGTTAAGGATATGGAGAAATTGGAACCCTCGTACTCTGCTGGCGGGTTTGGTGCTACGTCGGAAAACAGTCTGGCAGTTCCTTACGCGGTTGAACATAAAGTTACCATATGAGCCAGCCATTCTACTAGTTACATAGTTGTTAGGTGCCGTCGAGTCAGTTCTGACTCATAGCGACCCTATGCACAACAGAACGAAACACTGCCCGGTCCTGCGCAATCCTTACAATCACTGTTATGCTTGAGCTCATTGTTGCAGCCACTGTGTCAATCTACCTCTTTGAGGGTCTTCCACTTTTCCACTGACCCTGTATTCTGCCACGCATGATGTCCTTCTCCAGGGACTCATCCCTCCTGACAACAGGTCCAAAGTATGTAAGACACAGTCTCGCCATCCTTGCTTCTAAGGAGCATTCTGGTTGTACTTCTTCTGAGACAGATTTGTTCGTTCTTCTTGCAGTCCGTGGTATATTCAATATTCTTCGCCAACACCACAATTCAAAGGCGTCAACTCTTCTTCCGTCTTCCTTATGCATTGTCCAGCTTTCACATGCATATGATGTGACTGAAAATACCATGGCTTGGGTCAGGCCCACCTTAGTCTTCAAGGTGACATCTTTGCTCTTCAACACTTTAAAGAGGTCCTTTGCAGCAGATTTGCCCAATGCAATGCGTCTTTTGATTTCTTGACTGCTGCTTCCATGGCTGTTGATTGTGGATCCAAGTAAAATGAAATCCTTGACAGCTTCAGTCTTTTGTCCATTTATCATGATGTTGCTCATTGGTCCAGTTGTAAGGATTTTTGTTCTCTTTACGTTGAGGTGTAATCCATGCTGAAGGCTGTGGTCTTTGATCTTCATTAGTAAGTGCCTCAAGTCCTCTTCACTTTCAGCAAGGAAGGTTGTGTCATCTGCATAACGCAGGTTGTTAATGAGTCTTCCTCCAGTCTTGATGCTCCATTCTTCTTCATATAGTCCAGCTTCTCGTATTATTTGTTTGGCATACAGGTTAAATAGGTATGGTAATAGACCTGACGCATACTTTTCCTGACTTTAAACCAATCGGTATCCCCTTGTTCTGTCCAAACAATTGCCTCTTGATCTATGTAAAGTTTCCTCAGGAGCACAATTAAGTGTTCTGGAATTCCCAT
The DNA here is from genome assembly GCF_024166365.1 of Elephas maximus indicus. Classification (NCBI taxonomy): domain Eukaryota; kingdom Metazoa; phylum Chordata; class Mammalia; order Proboscidea; family Elephantidae; genus Elephas; species Elephas maximus. The sequence goes on from NC_064827.1 coordinate 3,715,081, forward strand.
TCTTCACAGTGTTATCCATAGTTTGTTATGATCCACACAGTCAAACGCCTTTGCATAATCAATAAAACACAGGTAAACATCCTTCTGGTATTCTCTGCTTTCAGCCAGGATCCATCTGACATCAGCAATGATATCCCTGGTCCCACGTCCTCTTCTGAAACTGGCCTGAATTTCTGGCAGTTCCCTGTCGATATACTGCTACAGCCATTTTTGAATGATCTTCAGCAGAATTTTGCTTGCGTGTGATATTAATGATATTGTTCTATAATTTCCACATTCGGTTGGATCACCTTTCTTGGGAATAGGCATAAATATGGATCTCTTCCAGTCAGTTGGCCAGAAAGCTGTCTTCCATATTTCTTGGCATAGACGAGTGAGCACCTCCAGCGCTGAATCTGTTTATTGAAACATCTCAACTGATATTCCATCAATTCCTGGAGCCTTGTTTTTCCCCAATGCAGCTTGGACTTCTTCCTTCAGTACCATCGGTTCCTGATCATATGCCACCTCTTGAAATGGTTGAACATCGACTAATTCTTTTTGGTATAATGATTCTGTGTATTCCTTCCATCTTCTTTTGATGCTTCCTGCATCATTTAATATTTTCCTCATGGCATCCTTCACTATTGCAACTCGAGGCTTGAGTTTTTTCTTCAGTTCTTTCAGCTTGAGAAACGCCGAGTGTGTTCTTCCCTTTTGGTTTTCCATCTCCAGCTCTTTGCACAGGTCATTATAATACTTTATTTTGTCTTCTTGAGAGGCTCTTTGAAACCTTCTGTTCAGTTCTTTTACTTCATGAATTCTTCCTTTTTTGCTTTAGCTGCTTGACGCTCAAGAGCAAGTTTCAGAGTCTCCTCTGACATCCACCTTGGTCTTTTCCTTCTTTCGTATCTTTTCAGCATCCTTGATGTCATTCCACAACTCGTCTGGTCTTTGGTCACTAGTGTTCAATGCGTCAAATCTGTTCTTCAGATGGTCTCTAAATTCAGGTGGGATATACTCAAGGTCATATTTTGGCTCTTGTGGACTTGCTCTGATTTTCTTCAGTTTCAGCTTGAACTTGCATATGAGCAATTGATGGTCTGTTCCACAGTTGGCCCCGGCCTTGTTCTGACTGATGATATTGAGCTTTTCCATCTTCTCTTTCCACAGGTGTAGTCAATTTGATTTCTGTGTGTTTCATCTGGCGAGGTCCGTGTGTATAGTCACCATTCATGCTGGTGAAAGAAGTCGTTGGTCTTGCAAAATTCTATCATTCCCTCTCCGGCATTGTTTCTATCACCAAGGCCATATTTTCCAACTACTGATCCTTCTTCTTTGTTTCCAACTTTCACATTCCAATCACCAGTAATTATCAATGCATCTTGATTGCATGTTCGATCAATTTCAGGCTGCAGCAGCTGATATAAATCTTCTATTTCTTCATCTTTGGCCCTAGTGGTTGGTGCATAAATTTGAATAATAGCCGTATTAACTGGTCTTCCTTGTAGGTGTATGGATGTTGTCCTATCACTGACAGCGTTGTACTTTAGGATAGATCTTGAAACATTCTTTTTGATGATGCATGCAACACCATTCTTCTTCGAGTTGTCATTCCCAACATAATAGACTATATGATTGTCCGATTCAAAATGGCCAGGACCAGTCCATTTCAGCTCACTAAGGCCTAGGATATCGATGTTTATGCATTCCATTTCATTTTTGACGATTTCCAATTTTCCTAGATTCATGCTCCGTACATTCCAGGTTCCGATTATTAATGGATGTTTGCAGCTGTTTCTTCTCATTTTGAGTCGTGCCACATCAGCAAATGAAGGTCCCAAAAGCTTTACTCCATCCACATGATTAAGATCGACTCTCCTTTGAGGAGGCAGCTCTTCCCCAGTCATCTTTTGAGTGCCTTCCAACCTGGGGGGCTCATCTTCCAGCACTATATCAGACAATGTTCCTCTGCTATTCATAAGGTTTTCACTGGCTAATGCTTTTCAGAAGTAGACTGCTGGGTCCTTCTTCCTAGTCTGTCTTAGGGTGGAAGCTCAGCTGAAACCTGTCCTCCATGGGTGACCCTGCTGATATCTGAATACTGGTGGCATAGCTTCCAGCACCACAGGAACACACAAGCCCCTACAGTACGATAAACTGACAGACACGTGGGGGACTAGTTACATATCCATGAGAAATGAAAATATATGCCCATACAAACACTTGTACACAAATGTTCATAGCAGCATTATTTTCTTAGTGATACTTATTATTTTTTACAGATTGCTCAAGGGCTAGTAATATGCATCTTTAGCTGACCAAAGTTTATTAACGTCATTATCGCAATAATTCACCACATGGCCACTTCTCCCAAATTCAAGTCCTTATATGCATTTGAGTCTGCTGTGACCCCAGCTCTGGGCCAGCATGCAGCTCAGTGCAGGAGTCTTACTGAAGTTTCTTGTAAATTAGGGATCAGTAGGCCTCCCCTAGAGCCCTGGTGGCACAGTGGTTAAGAGATCAGCTGCTAACCAAAAGGTCGGCAGTTCAAATCCACCAGCTGCTCCTTGGAAACCCTATGGGGCAATTCTACTCTGTCCTGTAGGGGCAGTATGAGTCAGACTTGACTCGATGGCAATCTTTTTTTTTTTTTTTTTTGTTTAGGCCTCCCGTCGAGGACACTGGCAGTTCAGTGGTAGGATTCTCACCTTGCTCGCAGAAGACCCAGGATCGATTCCCAGCCAACACACCTCATGCACAGCCCACCTGTCTGTCAGTGAAGGCTTGCATGTTGCTATGATGCTGAACAGATTTCAGCAGAGCTTCCAGGCTAAAATGGACTAGGAAGAAAGGCCTGGCAATCAACTTATGAAAATAAGCCAGTGCAAACCCTATGAAACCCAACAGTCTGATCTCATTGTGCACGGGGTCACCGTGCATCGGGGCTGACTCGATGGCAGCTCAGCAACAGCAAGGCCTCTGGTCACCAGGTCAGAGCCGGATGTGGGGCAGAGGTAAGAGGAAGGTGCTTCTCCACCCTCCACCTTCCACCCTCCACCTCCAGACGGCTCCCCAGGACCAAATGTAACCTTATTTCAGGCAGAAAAAAGGAGCCTGGGACTCTAGCTGCCAGTGTCCAGCAAATCACTCCCTTTCTCACCCACACCTCATTTCTCCCACTTTGCAGTGAAGCTCTTCACGTTGTCAGCAACCTGATGATTGATGGGATCTACAAATGCAAGGGTAGGGTCAGGCTGTCTGGTGACAAAAGGTGGCAGACATGAAGTCTCTTTGATTTGCTTAACTTTCTGGTCCTTCCCCCTTTTTAAAGTCCCTGTTGACTGCTTCTCCCACCACCTACCACCTCCACAAAAAGGTTCTCAGGAGCTCCAGTCCTCCCACCAGGTAGGAAGTCTGAAATGAGGTCCCTCACACCCAGGTGGGCTCCCCCTCCTACAGGAGGAGCTGGGAGGCACTGCTGAACCAGGGCTGGGTGGCCAAGGGGAGCTGTCAGCGTGGCAGAGGGGACGCCGTGTTAAAGCCAGGCGTGGGGAAGGGCTGCCGTTCTCTCTGAGGCCATCTTGAGGCGACAGGAAGAAGCAGGAGAGTCAGCCCTGGAGCCCAGCAGGCGCCAGGTCAGTCCTTCCTGGGCCACCAGTGAAACCAGCTGCCGTGGGCTCGACTCCAACTCATGGTCACCCCACGTACCTCAGAGAAGATCTATGCTCCACGGGGTTTCTACTGGCTGGTTTTTCAGACGTAGATCACCAGGCCTTTCTTCCGAGGCACGTCTGGGTGGACTCAAACCTCCAAACTTTTTGTTAGCAGCTGAGAGCCTTAACCATGTGCACCAGTCTTCCTGGACCGCAGGAACCCTTGGGTGGTGCACATGGCTTAGGGCTCGACTACTAGCCAAAAGGTTAGTGGTTCAAATCCACCCGGAGGAGCCTTGGAAGACAGGTCTGGCAATCTATTTTCAAAAGATCACAGCCTTGAAAACCCGATGGAGCACTTCTACTCAGCATACGTGGGGTCCCCATGAGTCAGAATCAACTTGACAGCAACTAACAACAGCCTGGACCAAGGACCTATTTAATTTCTCTAATGTGTCTGGCCTCAGTCTCCCCATCTCTAAATGGGGGTCAGAACACTCTGGTTGCAGGATTGAAGGAGATAAACAGGCCTCATCTATGTGGACACCCCTGTCTCACCTCTGCAGTCTGGGGGCTGGGGACCAGCCATCAAGCAAATCTGCTGGGAAAGGCAGGCGGGCATGACAAGGCTTTTAAGTAAATAAATAAATAACCCCCAGGCTGGAGGCTGCGAAGGAAGCCACCCGGACACATCTCTGAAATGAAGCACCTTGGGCTTAATGAGGCTCTTGGCAGTGCCTCAGAGCTGGGCTGTCCCTCCGGGCTGTGGACAAATCTTTCCTTCTTGCGGTTCCTGCTCAATCCTATTAGCCAGTGAGCAGGAACCAGCCACACAGACAGATGAAACACCGGGGAAGCAGAGACAAAAGCAGGGAGGGGGCCAGGCAGTGGGGCCAGGCTGGGCTTTTGAAGGTGGAGGTGCCTCAGAAAGCAAGCCAGTGCAGCACAAAGGAAGCTGTATTCCTTTCATAGGATAAACCCCCAGCGCTGTACAGACACAGGGTCCCTTCACCATTGCCTCCTCCCAGAGAGGCTGTGGACCGGGCAGGGGAAGGGCTGCAGCCCAGGCCTTGGAGCCTTTGGACCTGAGCCTGGGCTTGGGGGCCATGAGAACGCCCACTTCTCCTGCCTCCGGCTCTGTGGCCTCTAGAGACCCCTGTGCCCTCCCTGGCCTTTCTCTGTCCCTATTGGAAGGGCTGCCTGAGCACGCAGGCCCCGTAAGGACCTGAGTTAGGGGGCATCCCTTCTGGGCTCTCATCTGAGTGGAGGCGAGGAGGGGGCTAGGAGACGTCCTCTGTCCGCTTGTCATTGTCCCCGTGGCCATGGCAGGCCAGAGGACAGAGGCAGGCAGCCCTGGGCATGGATCCTGGTGCTGGTGCTGTCCCCTCGGAGGCTGGTCACTTACCCTCTGGGCCTCAGCTTCCTTGGGGGCAACGTGGGGCTGTTCTGGAATGCCCTGCAGCCATGGTTGGGGCTGGGATCTCCACCAGCCCCGGTGCCTTAGCTGCTATTATTGGAGCCTGTGAAGTGGACAGAGAGCCCCAGGCACCCCCTCAGCAGCAGTGGGACAGGGAGTGGCCGTCAAGGGCGGCTGCTCCCCATACCCAGTCAGATGGCCCTCTCTGCCGCTCCCCGCAGCCTGAGGAGGCTGCAGTTTTTGTTCTCACTTACAGGCTACAAGGCTCAGGTCAGTGGAGACCACACTGCCCCGCCTGAGCCAGGCCGGCCACCCAAGGCTCCATTCCACCAGGAGGGGTGCCCTTGGCCTCTCTCATCTGCTGCTCCCACCTCCCCAGGCTGCACCCATCACCCCAGAAGAAACACCCCTCCCCCATTGGGGGAGACCTCCTGAGGGGTACAAGTCTGTTCCTAGCAGATGGTGGAGGAGACTGCTGGGAGATGCATGGCTCACTCAAGAAAGCGCCTCCAGTCTCAGTTTCCCCCTGTGCACAGTGACCCTCTCGGGCAACACAACCGCTGAGCTCTGAGGATAAACTCTTCTTATTATTGGAAGAGAATTTAAGTCCATCAAAAAGTCAGGCCTCCTGCACCTGGCCCCTCGACAGGTGACTCCGGTCCCTTCCTCTCCAGGCCTCACTGCCACCACCACTGCTTGGGTCACCTTTCAGTCTCTCTTGCAGAAGCTGCGCAGTCAGCTCCACGCTGTAGGGCGCGGTGGCTGCAGGACGAGGAAGCTGGAGAAATATTTATCACTGGCCCCAAGAACTGCAGGAAAAATAATAATAATTCTGTCCTGAGCAGGGAGGGTATTATTTACAGCTGCCAACTTTGACTACAATTTGAATGCAAACAGGGTGGGCTGCATGGATAGCAGTTTGTCCCGACTGGAAAGGAAGGCATTGGAGAGCAAAACAGCACTTTCCTTTAAACTGCTCGCTCAGGAAACAGGGACTGCCCGCCTTTCAAGGAAGGGCCACCACCCTCACCTCACCCCCTCCCCCCTGACGACCTGCTCAGGTACCCGAGAAAAAGAGGAACAAAGCCAAAGGCAGGCAGTCGATGCAGCCTGCACCCGAGCCGAGCGAAGCGATTGGCTTTCTTTTTATTTAAAATGACATTTTTATTGATTCTGCATCTGGGCCCAGGCGAGGCTGGGGGAGATGGAGCCTCGTAGCGAGGATGCCAGGGAAAGGCAGCCCATGGCCCCCCAGTGTCCCCCTCACTCCCTGTTGGGCTTACTTCCGCTGAGTACCAGTACGGGCACGGAGGTGGCACGGCTGACTCAGTTTCCCTGAACTTAGGAAGGGAAGCAGCCCTTCTATTCTCGGGGCTGTGATGATTTACTAAGCAACCTAACCGAGCTCTGAAGATGAAAAATATCCTCCCCGTTCCCAGGTTAGTCATCATCTAACGCACGTTCTAACTGGGGGTGGGGATTGGGGACTTAACCACCTGGAGTCAACAGAACGATCTACGAGCTTCTCTCAGGGGGAACGGTCCTGTTTTGGAGCCTGAGGTGCTGGGCAGAGAATCAAAGAGCACTTTGCAGCAGCTAGAATGTTCTGGAAGCATTTTCATGGAAGAAGACAGAACAAAGGCAGCATCAAATGGAGCTGGGCCTCTCAGGTTCCAAGAGGACAGGTCAGAGACGGCTCTTAGTGTGTGGTTATGGAATAGGACGCAACCCCGTGTCCTCAAGAGCCAGCAGAGATGTGTCCTTGCTCCCTCAGGCAAGTGTCCCCAAGGGGTGGGCTGGAGTGAGGCGTGGACACCCTCAGATTTGTGCCTGAGCTGAGTTCCAATTTCCTCTTTGCAGCACTTCCTTGAGGCATGAGGCCCACAGTCAGCTTCTGCTCCAAGATGCTTGTCATCGGGAGTCCTGGGGGTAGGCAACTGGCCCTGCTGGCCTTTCCCTGAGGTTCTCTGAGGCTGGTTCCACGTTCTTGTCTACCTAAAGGCTTGTTGTGGATGTGGGTGGAAGTCCTTTGGAAACTGTAAAGTGCTGTTCAAAAGCGAGTGGGCGTCCTCTCTGGTATCTGCAGACAGGGGTCCATGAATCTGTTTGGCCGGGACAGCCGTTGCTGCCAGTGGCACCATCGCGTACCATCTGCCAACTGTTTTCCCACAGACGAGGCATCAGAGCCTCTGAGAGCTGCCCTAACAGAATACCACAGCTGGGTGGCTTATAGGAACAGAAATATATTCTTTCACAATTCTGGAGGCTGGTGGTCCCAATTCAGGGTGTTGGCAGGCCCATACTTCCTCTGAAGGCTCCAGGGGAGATTCTTCCTTGCCTCTCCTCAACGTCTGGTGGCCCCAGGCTTGCAGCTGCCACTTAACTTCATTGTCACTTGGCATCTCCCCTCTCTCTGTCTCTCCATGTCCCTTCTCTTTTATAGAACACCACTCATATGGGACCAGGACCCACCCTGCTCCAGTATGACCTCATGTTAATCCAACTGATAACATCTTCGAAGACCCTATTTCCAAACAAGGTCATGTTCGCAGACACCGGGGCTAGGACTTCAGCATACCTTGTAGGGACACAATAAGCCCCATGGCATATTTACCCCCATCTGGCACCATGCACATGGATTTGCTTGTTGCCCTCTGCTCTCCCCACCAGCCCAGAAGAAGGCGAGGAAGCTCCTGGGAGAGGGACCCATCTGTTGAGTTCCATGTTCCATTCCTGGGACACAGCCAGACCTGGAATCAATGGTCAGTAATATGTGTTGAACTGATAAAGAGCATTACCGGAAAGGGGATCAGAGGGAGAAAGCACTACTCGAAGGAGTGGGTGGGGGCAGGCAGAGGAGCAGGAGGGCGAGGTGAGCAGAGGGCTCCAAAAGCTGCCCCATGGATGAGTACCTACGGGCTCCTTCCTGGCACAGGTAGCCTCATGGCTCACCAGGTTACCGTGTCTCATCAACACAGTCCCACCCTGATGCATAGAGGAGAGCTGGCCCTGGTGAGTGGACAGTCACACTGCCAGGAAAGTGATTCGCGAGGACAGAAGAGGTGTTAGCGCCAGGGACTGAGCCGTTGCTCCGCTTGGCACCCAGCTGCACCTTGGGGACCATATTCCCCACCTGGGTTCTGTCCCCAGTGCCCAGGAATGTATTAACCAGTGAGCACAGTTTATGCCAGCTTGCACTGAGCGGGGTACACACGGGCTTAGTTGCATTTACTCGCTAATCTGTGGTGAGCAACTTCACATGGGTTTCACCACGTCTGTGACATGGTGGAGGCAGGTAAAATTGTGCACTGCAGATTGATGGGAAGGCATGATTGGGCCTGCGCGTACCTTGCTTATTGAGTGACTTAGTCATCTAGTGCTGCTATAACAGAAATACAAGTGGATGACTTTAACAAAGAGAAATTTATTTTCTCACAGTCCAGTAGGCTAGAAGTCTGAATTCAGGGCATCAGCTCCAGGGGAAGGCTTTCTCTCTCTGTTGGCTCTGGAGGAAAGTCCTTGTGATACATTGGTCTTCGTTGGCCTGGGAATATCTCAGCACAGGAACCCCAGGTCCAAAGGACACACTCTGCTCCTGGCACTGCTTTCTTGGTGGTAGGAGGTTCCCCACTCTCTGCTTGCTTCCGTTTCCTTTTATCTCTTGTGAGATAAAAAGTGGTGCAGACCACACCCCAGGGAAACTCCCTTTACGTTGGATTGAGGATGTGACCTGGTAGGGGTGTTATAATCCCACCCTAATCCTCTGTAACATAAAATTACAATCACAAATTGGAAGACAACCACAGAATACTGGGAATCACGGCCTAACCAAGCTGATACACACATTTTTGCGGGGACATAATTCAATCCATGACAACTGTCTTAGTCAGGCTGGGTTCTCTAGAGATGCAAAACCAGTAAAGCATATAAATATAGAGAGAGATTTATATCAAGGAAACAGCTCATGTGATTGTAGAGGCTGGAACATCCCAAGTCCTTGGATCAGGATAGAGTCCTTTCCCAATTCACGGAGCCACAGAAGCTGGTGAACCGAAGATGAGCAGGTCAGTGAGCAGGGCTCCTGCTCACAGGCTGTGATGGTCGAGGAACCCCCGAGGTCAGCAGGCCAGACTGAAAGGTTTCTCCTGAGTCACTTAGCTGCAGGGGCTGGTGAACCCAAGACAGGTAGTTTGGGGGGCAGGACTCTTGCTCACAGGCTGTGAAGATTGGTGAATCCCAAGATGGACAGGTAAGCTGCCAGCTCAAGTCCCAAGAACCAGAGGTCAGACAAGAGACAGCTGCTGAATCCAGAACAAGCCAACGACCTTCGCAAGGTGAGCAGGAAGGAAGTAGTGGCAGAGGGCAGAGAGATGAAGGCTGAGGGGGCGGTGAGCCACTACAGGCCCCACTTCTACGCGTACCACTCAGCAGATTCCATCATGAGGATGATCACACATCAAATTTCAACAGGAACGTGATCACAAAATTATACAGCTGCCAAAACACTGAAAATCATGGTCCACCCAAGTTGACACAATATTAACCACCACATTGGGTAATCGGCCCAGCCAGCGCCAGGGCCCCTTGCGCATGAGATGGGCTCCATGCTGGTGCCAGTTCAGGACATCAAGGAGGACTGGTTGTGAGCCGTGACAGCAGGGGCTGTGTTCTCCACCAAGAAGACAGAAGGGCAGAGCCAGACCAGCCCTGGGGCCTACACTGCAGCCAGTTTGTGCCCACCTGGCCTTTCAGAGGGGTGACAGAAACTCCCTTCTCAGGGCCCAGGTCCTCCCAAGATTGGGACCGTGCCCTGATTTCAATGCCCCTTGCCAGCCCCTAGGTGCTCACCTGTTCCCTTGTGGATGGACGCCCACCTTCTGGGCTTCCTCTGGCAAGCACTGGTCACACCAGCTCTAACCTCTGCTCACTCATTTCTCTGAACAAGACTGCCAGCACCAGGCAGGAGCCACCGCCTGACCCCAACCCCGGAAGTCAACTCCCCACCTTGGCCCCTGGCGACAGGACACTGCAGGGATTGACCCACATACCTCCAACTGCCTCCAAAGCAAGACAACTGCCTCACAGGCTCAAACAAGTCCCCTGAATCAGTTACAGGGCTGGAGGACCTCTAAGACCAGTCTTCATTCATTCCTCCCTTCATTCAAAGGCTCTGTGTGAGCGTAAACCACACACGGCCCTGGCTCCTGGGCCTGGAAGAACTCATGTGCAACTAGAACGTGTTGAGTACAGAAAGGGGGGCAAGCCCTCACAAAGTGGGGGAGCGGGTGGGAGGGGCTGAGCTGACCCTGTGACCTCACCAGGTGAACTGAGATGAAAGGACAAATAGCACTTAACAGACAAAGACAGGAGAAGGTGTCCTGGGCAGGGGGACCAGCTGATGAAGGATCTGGGCAGCAATGGGAGAGGACCCAGAAAGAAAGGCCAGGCTGGCAGTGAGCAACAAGGGGGCACCAGGCCAGACAAGGCCAGGGTCAGAACCTACAGGGCCATGAGGCCGAGTGGACAAGGAGTCTGAGTTTGCGCCTGTCTACTCTAACAGGACACAATGGGAGGGGGCTGTGCAGCAGAGCGACAGAGACCCACTTACCATTCCCAGAGGGGCCTCTGCAGAAGCCGGGAGACTGGAGAGGGAGGAGGTAGGGCAGTTCGGCCAGGAGAAGGCACCAGGAGGAGAGAAGTAGACAGGTCCCCAAGGCACTAAGGTCATACCAATGCCATGGCAGCTGGGTGGGGGTGAGGAGAGGGGCGCAGGAGTCACTCCCTTCTCTGCAGAGGAGGCAGCTGAAGCCCAAGCAGTCAGTGGACAATGGAGCTGATCCCCTGTCCCCAGTCCCCTGTTTTTCTGTTCCGTGTCCCCTGTCTCCAGTCCCCAGTCCCCTGTCCCTAGTCTCCTGTCCCCTGTCCCCAGCCTTCTATCCCCAGTCCTGTGTCCCCGTCCCCAGTCCCCTGTCCCGTCTCCTGTCCCTGTCCCCTGTCCCCTGCCCCCAGTCCCTGTCTCCTGTCCCTTGTCTCCAGTCCCATGTCCCCAGTCCCATGTCCCCATCCCCTGTCTTCAGTCCCGTCCCCGTCCACTGTCTCCAGTTCCCTGTCCCCATCTCCTGTCTCCTGTCCCGTTTTCAGTCCCCAGTCCTCTGTCCCTGTCCCCTGACTCCAGTCCACTGTCCCCTATCTCCTGTTCCCAGTCCTCTGTCCCCTGTCCCCTGTCTCCAGTCCCCTGTCCCCTGTCCCCAGTCCACTGTCCCCTGTCTCCTGTCCCCAGCCCCCAGTCCCCAGGCCAGGCTTGTGGCTTCTCTTCCAGGGCTTTCTCGGGGGGCTCTGGGCTCCAGAAGTTCCAGGGGCTGGAGTGAGTGAGCCCAAGGAAGAACCTGGAGATCCCTGTGGCCTCCAGACCTGGATGTCCTGGTACCACCTATGGACAACCCCAGGACCTATTATCAGACCCTCCTGCCATCGGGGTCAGGGTGGTCGTTGGCTTTGCCTGTGGCTGGTCACAGTCCCCACACCTGTCTGGCCCGCACCCACTGCCTGTGTCAGACATAGCCTCCGAGTTAGCAGGTGCCACCTCTTCATTCTATGGAGGAGGAAATGGTGGTACAGAGGGGCCTTTCATGTCAAGTTGCAGAACCCAGTTACTGTCCAAGTCCAGGAGTGACCCCATTATTGTGGTAGTACCAGGCAAACTACCTCCCCAGCAGAGCCTCTGTTTCCTCACCTGCACAGTGGGGCAGGGTCTGCTGGCAGGTGAGCAGAGGCTTCTGCACCTGAGATCTGTGAGCAGGACAGGCCCCTGTCCCTCGGCCCAGGCTGAGCTGCTGCGTCCATGGACAGAAGCATGAACACAGGGCACGTTTGATTTGCAGTCTGGGGGTAGTGCAGGGAGGTGCTGAGTTGACTCAGCTGGAACCTCAGCCCAAGGCTGTCTGCGTTCTTCTCCGGTGAATCCGGTGAATCTGTCGCTCTTAGCTCCAGAGTACAGTTTGGCCCCCACCTGGCTGACAGCCGCCTGCCCCAGAGAGAGGAGGGAGGGAGGTGCTGGAGGGCAGCCCCGGGCCTGGAGTCTCCGTCACTTTGGGCATCCTCTTTGCTGAAGCACATCCAGAGCTCTGCTTTAGGAACAAAGCCAGCTCACATGGGGGATGGGACTTGGCAACCTTCCAGAGCCCCCAGTGCAACCTGCAGACCCCTCTCCTGCAGCAGGGTGGGGCGGGAAGGAATATGGGAGGGGGGTGGCCAGGGTCCTGCAGACCCCTCTCCTGCAGCAGGGTGGGGCGGGAAGGGATATGGGAGGGGGGCGGCCGGGGTCCTGCAGACCCCTCTCCTGCAGCAGGGTGGGGCAGGAAGGGATATGGGAGGGGGGCGGCCGGGGTCCTGCAGACCCCTCTCCTGCAGCAGGGTGGGGCGGGAAGGGATATGGGAGGGGGGCAGCCGGGGTCCTGCAGACCCCTCTCCTGCAGCGGGGTGGGGTGGGAAGGGATATGGGAGAGGGGCGGCCGGGGTCAGGGAGAAGGTGTCCACACTGGATCTGTACCTCCCTGATTTAATCAACAGGTCAACAGCTGACGCGTGTTCAAACCAGTGCCAGCTGCCCCTGACCTGTGCTCCACAGGGTTTCCAGTATCTGATTTTTCAGAAGTAGGTTGCCGGGCTTTCTTCCAAGGCACCTCTGGGTGGTCTCAAATCTCCAACCTTTTGGTTAGCAGCCTCTGCAAGACCAGGGACTCCTGCTTTAAGGGAAGGGAACTTGGACTACCTAGAGATCTAGTTTGTCCTGGGTCCCAGGACAGTGTCCACAGGCGCACGGGGCTGTGCATGACCACTGCCCTAACCTTCTCTTAGGAGGACTTGTCGGGAAGGGAGATATTGATGCCAAAATGTGCGTTAACCTAACTGTTAACCAAGCTTCTCCTGGTTTGCAACCTGAAAGGGGAACCACCACCCAAGTGGCTGGAGATATAGCAGGCATTTCCAAACAGCGGCTTCGGTTGAAACCACAAGATGATGCAGGGATTGAGGGCTGGGGAGGGAAGCCACAGGGTGGGGTGGCCTTGACCTGGTTTCAGTTCTTGTTCGTTCTTCCTCTGGAATGTGCTGAGTGGAACATCTGAGGAGGAAGCCCTGGAAATGCAGCGCTTGAGAAACAGGTCATCAGTGCTCATCCAGCTTGCTAGGCAGCCTTGGAAGTCTCAGTGGGCTCAGGAAGCTGGACTGACCACCAGCCCAGTTTGCTGGACTGAGAGGTGTCCCAAGACATGGGAACGGTCAGTGCCAAAAGCAAGAGGTCCTGGCAAACCAGGGCAGTTGGTCACCCAACTTAAGCCCCTGGTGTAAGTCTCCTAGGGCAGCCATTGTCTCTCCAGCAGCCCCATTCCCGATTTCCTCAGTCAAGGTGATTGGTCAGGACAGACAGGTAGCCCAGTAAGCAGCCAATAAGAATCTTCCCTGGTGGGTCACAGCCTCTCTTAGCTCCCAGGCCAGGGTAGGATGGTCGTAACTCATCAGTGGCCATGGCTGTCTCTCTGCCTTCCAGAGAGTTCTCTGTAGAAGGAGAGAAAGAACCCAAGCAGGGTTTATGTATATGAGTATGTGTGTGTATGCATGCACGTGTGCGTGTAAGTATGTGTGTACATGTGTGTGAGTATGTGTGTATGCATGTACTGTATGTGTGCATGTGAGCGTGTGTATGTGTGTTCATGTACATGTGAGTAGGCGTGCATGTATGTGTGTATGTGTGTACATGTGCATGAGTACGTGTGTGTACACGTGTAAGTATGTGTGTGTACGTGTATGTGAGTATGTGTATGTGTGTGCATGTGTCTGAGTATCTGTGCATATGTGTGTATGTGTGTGTGCATATGTGTGCATATGATTATATGTGTGTATGCGTGTACACGTGGATGAGTATGTGTGTGAGTGTACATGTCTGTATGCATGTATGTGTGTACATGTGTATGAATGTGTGTGCACGTGTGTGTGTACGTGTACATGTCAGTATGTGTGTATGCATGTGTGTGTGTGCACGTGTGTGAGTGTGTGAGTACATATGAGTGTGTGTGTGCATGTGTGTATGTGTGCCTGTGAGTATGTGTGTGGATTTTCAAAGTCCAGAGCATCTCTGTTCTCAGTGCTTCCTCCAGTCCTGGGTGCCTGCCTCAATCTTTCAAACAGCCCCTTCCTAGAGTCCCTAGGGGGTGTAGGTGAACACTCTTGACTGCTAACTGGAAGGTTGGAGGTTCAAATCAGGCACCTTGGAAGAAAGGCCTGGTGATCTACTTCTAAAAAACCAGCCATTGAAAACCCCATGAATTCAGGTTAGGTCAGCACAACTGGACTAAACCAAAAGCAGAGAAGCTTCCTGAATAAACTGAATGCTTCGAAGGCCAGCGAAGCAGGGGCGGGGGTTTGGGGACCATGGTTTCAGGGGACATCTAAGTCAATTGGCATAATAAAATGTATTAAGAGAACATTCTGCATCCCACTTTGGAGAGTGGTGTCTAGGGTCTTAAATGCTAGCAAGCAGCCATCTAAGATGCATCAATGAGTCTCAACCCACCTGGATCAAAGGAAAATGAAGAACACCAAGGACGCAAGGTAATTACAAGCCCAAGAGACAGAAAGGGCCAGATGAACCAGAGACTACATCAGCTTGAGACCAGAAGAGCTAGATGGTGCCCAGCTACAACCAATGACTGCCCTGACAGGGAACACAACAGAGAACCCCTGAGGGAGCAGGGTAGTGGTGGGATGCAGACCCCAAATTCTTGTAAAAGACCAGACTTAATGGTCTGACTGAGACTAGAAGGACCCTGGGGGTCATGGCCCCCAGACCTTCTGTTGCCCCATGACAGGAACCATTCCCGAAGCCAACTCTTCAGACATGGATTGGACTGGACAGTGGGTTGGAGACGGATGCTGGTGAGGGGTGAGCTTCTTGGATCAGGTGGACACTTGAGACTGTGTTGGCATCTCCTGCCTGGAGGGGAGATGAGAGGGTGGAGGGGGTTAGAAGCTGGCGAAATGGACCCGAAAAGAGAGAGTGGAGGGAGGGAGAGGGCTGTCTCATTAGGGGCAGAGCAGTTGGGAGTATGTAGCAAGGTGTATGTAAGTTTTTGTGTGAGAGACTGGCTTGATTTGTAAACTTTCACTTAAAGCACAATAAAAATTATTTTTAAAAAGCCAACCCCGTGAAGCGGTTCCCCTCTGACACAACAAGGCTGCCGTGAGTCGGAGTCAGCTCGATAGTGACCGGTTTTTCCGTCAAGTTAGCAGCTGAAATTGCCTCGTTTCCTTTGTGCTGTGGAAAGCCCCCCTCCAAAGGCCAGGGGACCACTCACCCCAAAACTAGCTGCAAATTGGGATCAGCCCTCAGGGATGGAGCCCCCTCCCTTTGGAGGTCGGTTCGCCCTTCCAGTGGGCTGCCCAGCACCTCCCAAGCCTAGAACTGTCTAGAAGCCCTTTGCCTGGGGCAGGCAGCCAACTGCCAAGCTTTCTGGCAAGGGCCGTGAAGGAGCCACACAGGCAGAGGACAGCCATCAGGTGGTCAGGGCAGCCCCATGGGGAGCAACCTTCAGCAGAGCCTGGAGTGAAGAGAAGGAGAAGCAGGGAGCAGGGCTTGGGCGGGGCTGGTCAGGCAGCAGGAGAAGCCAGTGCAAAGGCCCTGGGGCAGGGTCAGAGGTGGGCTGCTGGGGAAGGAGCCAGCAGGGGTGGCTGGCCAGGACCTCGGAGGGCAGCAGGAGGCGCGGGCAGATGCCAGGTCACATGGGAGAGCTCTCCATTCCTTCCGAGTGCCACAGGAAGCCCCTGGGATTTAAGCAGGGGAGTGATGGGACTTGGTTTATCTTTTTAGAAGCTTGTCTGGCTGCAGTTTGGAGACTGTTCTGCAGGGGGCCAGGGAGATGGTTGACAATAAAGCTGAGAAACGGCGTGCCCTGGGCCTGGGGGCAGCAGAGGCAGGGGAGAAGGGGTAGGACCCAGGGAAGGTGTCTCTTGGGTTGTTCTCAGCCTAGCCGTATGCTTACCACCCCACGGAGCTGCCGTCCTAACACAGCTAGCCCCCTCCCACCCTCTCCCTTCCGCTTGAGGCTGCCGAGGGATCTCTTTAAACCACAGGTCGGACCTCACTTCTCTGAGGTGTAACAGCCTGGAGTGGCTCCCTGGCATGCCTGCAGAGCCTGCCTGCCTCTCTTGTCACCTGTTCTGTGCGTGCCAGGCCATTGTCATGTGACCCTCTGTGCCCATGGTCCCTCTGCTGGGGGTTCCTGTCCAGTCCCTCCTAGGCCCGGCCCAGGCATCACCCTCTCCATGTGTCTTTCAGCACTGACCATGCCCCAGACAGTTTTCCACCCTGAGGTCTGGGCTCTGAGGTTCCGGTCTGTGTCCTCCATGAGGTTGTGCCTGTAACAGAGCTGTCTTTAAGGGGCCCCACATACCAGCCACAGGAGGGCCCAGCAAACACTGTGGGCTGCAAACCCACTCGCTCACCATCCATGGCATCTCTTATCCCTGGGGTGACTAAGATTGGGGACACTGGGAGTGGCTAGAAGAGCTGTCTGTTTAGGCCCGAGGCTTGACCTCGTTCTGCTCTAGTGGGCAGACACCTGCCTCCCAGAGGTGACTGCACCAAGTGAGGGGGCCTGGCGAGAGTGCTGGTAAGCAAAGAATATTTGATTCCGCTCGCCATAGGGACCTGTACCTGGGATTAATTTTATATATTCCGCCCTCACTCCAATACCTTTCAGCAAGGTTAATCCTGTCCTAACGCAAGTCTGAAAACCAAAACCACAGCAAGAAACAACTGTCCTGAGCAGCTTCACCCGGTTCTCTCATGCAGAGTGAATATGTTGGCACAACAGCTCTGGGAGCTGGGTCACGGAGCGGGGCTCGCAGGTGTTCGCCAGCCTGAGTCCCTTTCCTCTCATCCTGTCATTAAATACGACAGCCATCTGGGCCACCACTGCAGGTGGCAGCAGCTGGTCGCCATGTTTAAATCAAGAGCAAAGCAGATTGTGGGCTGGTCCTGGGGGCGAGCACGGCAGAAGCGCCTGGAATCTCGAGAACGAATCCCCTAACTTAGGTGAGGGCTCACTTCTGGACTTTTCTGGTCCGTTCCAAGGAATCAACAACAACACCAGAAAACATAAACAACAACCCCGAAGACGCGAAGGAAGGGATGCAGGCAGAAATCTGTACACCAGGGTTTGTTGCTGCTCTTGTCTGTCACAAGAGACAAAATGTGAAAACAACCGCGATGCCCATCAGCAGAGGAACAGATACACACGACGTGGCCTGTGCGCG
Source organism: Elephas maximus indicus (assembly GCF_024166365.1). Taxonomy (NCBI): domain Eukaryota; kingdom Metazoa; phylum Chordata; class Mammalia; order Proboscidea; family Elephantidae; genus Elephas; species Elephas maximus. The sequence goes on from NC_064827.1 coordinate 3,732,445, forward strand.
CCGCCACGGCGACAACCGAGCCGTGAAGAGGAAGGAGGCCCGAGCGCGGCCCGCAGGGGTGGACCCGGAACCGTCCTGCCGAGGGAAACCGGCGGCCGCAAAAGGACAAGTGCTGTGAGGTCTCACTTACGGGAATAAACAAAGAAATAGAAACCAAAGCCTCTTCGCGGTTCCCAGGGGTGGTGGGCGAGTTTCAGTCCGGGAGGAGGGCTGCGTTTCTGTTAACGGTGGTATATTTTGGCAAAGGCGAGCGAGAATGGCGGCCAGAATGGCGGCCGGGCACGGAAACTCTCGTCTGTGTCACCGGCTGCAAACGTGGAAGCGGTTGTCGGATGTTTTGGTGTCTATGTTTTCACTGCAATAATTTTTTTTTTTTTAAGCTCAAAAAGAAAAATAAATGAACAGAAAACCCTGCTTCCCTGATCTGTTTCCCTGAATTTTCAGAAGGTGAAAACGACCTCTATCCCAGGAAGCTGAGGAGGACTTGGCAGGATTTGCTTCTTCCACAGTGTCCTAGGGCTTGCAGACTCAACGAAGTTATTAAAAACCGGCCCCGGGCAGGCTGGGCTCCTCTGTGGCAAGCTGTCTCCCTCCTGTCTTCAGAGAGCAGCCGGGGCCAACGCCTCCAGTCCTGGGGACGTCCCCGAGCTCTGACGGGGATTAGCTGCCTCCCGAGATATACATTCCAATTTACACTGACACAGACTATTACCCAGCAAACACTGGCCGTCTGTCTTCAGGGGCCTGGGAGATACTCGGCAGCCAGGTTATTATCTTTGGGAAATTAAAACGGGCCACAGGGTGAGGTTAGCTTCCTGCCGAGCCCCGGGTGTCCTCTGCCTCAGAGCCCAGCTGACCTCCAGGCAGCTCTAAGAATGAGTTTTTCTTCCTTCTCAGCTGGCCTGGCCAGCCTCAGCCCAGCTCTCAACCCTCCGCTGGCTGGGAAGAGCTGCTAAGCGCCTCAGAGTATTTGCAGCTAGAAGGGGGCTTTATAAAGGTGAGTGTCACTGTCAGCCTTTGGGCCCAGCAGGGAAGGAGGCAGGAAAAGGGAAGGAAGGGAGGGGGGACTGGCGACTGGGGGACCTCTCTCATTCCTGCCTGCCCCACCCCATGATGCCAAGAGGACACCCCTTTGGGGTCTTTAGGGTCAGGCTCCCTGCCCCCCATGCCTGAGGCCTGGGTGCTGGGTCTCCGGGGGGTCAGGGAGGCTGTCCGTCACCTTGTCCTGAGCTCCTGATGCTCCACTTGCATCGGGGATGAAGAGAAACTACCGTACGGACAAGTGACCCAATTCCTGCAGAATCCAGATCTTCTCCCCAAAACTGAACCCCGCCGTAAGACCCGAGGTCTCCGGCCTCTCCACTAGTCTACCAACGATCCTGAAGGTGGCCCAGGACTGGGCCATCTGTTCTGTTGTTCGTAAGGTTATCATGAGTCAGAGCCGACTCCACGACAACTCACAACAACAACAAGTCCTAACAGCTCGGGGCCCTGCTGGAGGAGGCCGGGAGACCCCGAGAATCAGAGCGGCTGGCCCGGGGGCGGGAAGAAGTTCCGGCTGCACAGCTCGGGGCCCTGCTGGAGGAGGACGGGAGACCCCGAGAATCAGAGCGGCCGGCCTGGGGGCGGGAAGAAGTTCCGGCTGCAGCAGAGAAGGGTCCAGAAGGACAGCCAGTCCACACTCCTCACTTTACAGAGGTAAACTGAGGCTCAGGCAGGCGAAGGTGAACCTGAGGCTGCATGGAGTGACCGTGGAGCTAGGACAGTAGGTCAGCCTTCTCTCTCCTACTTCCCCTGGGCCCAGGCTGCCGCTGGGCATCACCCCCGGGAGCACCTGAGTGGCCAGGAAACACCTGTCCTCCAGAGAAGTTTGCCATTTTCACGGAGTCTTTGAGGATCTTTCTGACTGGATTGCCCACCTAGAAAAAAATAATAGAGTCAACAGACATACTGCATATGGACCTGCAAAAATCAATAGCATCTATTTTCACCAGCAATAACCTATTAGAAAATGTAATTTTAAAAAAGATGCCTCTGCCCTAGGAACAGAAACCATAAAGTATCTAGGAATTAACCTAACAGGAAATACACCAGGCTTCTGTGGGGGTAAATTTAAAGCTCTTCCATGAGAAGTAAATGAAGATCTGAATAAATAGAAAGAAGCCACGCTCTTGGATGGGAAGACCTAAAGTTATAAAGATGTCAAGTGTCTCCAAATTAATCCATAAATCCAACACAATACCAATCAAAATTTTTTTGAGGAACTCAATAAAAGTGATCTAAGATTTATATGGAGGAATAAGATCCACAAATAGCTAATTCGACTTGATTAGAGAAGACTGAAGAGGGTGGCCTTGCCCTAGGAGACATTAAGGCATCCTGCAAAGATGCAGAAATAAATGTCGTGTGGAATTGGCATAAGAGCAGTGGTTAGAGCCAGGAGCTCAGGGACACAGCTGATGGGCTCCATGTGGGATATTAATTCACCACAAAGATGGCACTACAAATCCAATGGGGGAAGGACAGATGGCTTGTTAGATGGTTAGATTAGAGAGACAAAGCTTCAAAAAATTTTAAAAGCAAAAATTATAAGGTCAAGAACTACAAGGGCAAAGTTAATGGAGTGCTGATAGAATGGAAGAAGATATTTGCATGTCTTAGGCAACTTGTCATCAATGTCTGGAAAAGATGCGGCATTATCAATGAAAAAGCAACAACCCCAATAGAAAGGTTACAAATGGGCAGTTTACATAAGAGGAAAGCCTTCAAACTCACAAGCTTTGCCAAGCTGTTCAAAATCATTGGTCACATTTTGAAAGCTGGAGTGCAAAGAATTGGGTGGGGGAAGTGTAGAAAGCAGCATGGGCTTCCCCTTGAATTGTGCCTCCCCACAAAGATATGTTGAAATCCTAGCCCCTGTACCTGTGAATGTGACACTGTTTAGAAATAGGGGTTTTCTTTCATTAGATTAAAGAGGTCATACTGGAGTAGGGTGGATCCTAAACCTAATGGGTTCTGAGTGGTATCTTACAGAAAGGGAAAACAGACACAGAGACAAGCACATAGAGGGAAGACAGACGCCAGGTAGAGATACAGCTATGAGCAGTCAAGAACCTGGGGCTTCCAAAACAGTTAAATGTGGGAAAAGACAGCCTTTTTAACAAATGATGTTGGCAGAACTGGATATCCATCTGCAAAAAAATGAAACAAGAACCATACCTCACTCCATGCACAAAAACGAGCTCAAAATGGATCAAAGACCTAAATATCAAATCTAAAATGATAAAGATCATGGAAGAAAAAATAGGGACAATGTTAGGAGCCCTAATACATGGCATAAACAGTATACAAAACATTACTAACAATGCAGAAGAGAAACCAGATAACTGGGAGCTCTTAAAAATCAAACACTTATGTTCATCCAAAGACTTCACCAAAAGAGTAAAAAGACTACCTACAGACTGGTAAAAAATTTTTAGTTATGACATTTCTGATCAGCACCGATCTCTAAAATCTACATGATACTACAAAAACTCAACTACAAAAAGACAAATAACCCAATTAAAAAATGGGCGAAAGATATGAATAGACACTTCACTAAAGAAGACATTCAGGTAGCTAACAGATACATGAGGAAATGCTCACAATCATTAGCCATTCAGAAACCCTGGTGGCATAGTGGTTAACTGCTACGGCTGCTAACCAAAGGGTCAGCAGTTCGAATCCGCCAGGTGCTCCTTGGAAACTCTATGGGGCAGTTCTACTCTGTCCTATAGGGTCACTATGAGTCGGAATCATTAGCCATTAGAGAAATGCAAATCAAAACTACAATGAGATTTCATCTCACTCCAACAAGGCTGGCATTAATCCAAAAAACACAAAATAATAAATGTTGGAGAGACTGGAACACTTATACACTGCTGGTGGGAATGTAAAATGGTACAACCACTTTGGAAATTGATTTGGTGCTTCCTTAAAAAGCCAGAAATAGAACTATCATACGATCCAGCAATCCCACTCCTTGGACTACATCCTAAAGAAATAAGAACCTTTACACGAACAGATACATGCACACCCATGTTCATTGCAGCACTGTTTACAATAGCAAAAGATGGAAGCAACCAAGGTGCCCATCAACGGATCAATGGATAAATAAATGATGATATATTCACACAATGGAATACTAGCCCTTGATAAAGAACAGTGAGGAATCTATGAAACATTTCATAACATGGAGGAACCTGGAAGGCATTATGCTGAGTGAAATTAGTCAGTTGCAAAAGGACAAATATCGTATAAGACCACTATTAAAAGAACTCAAGAAATAGTTTAAACAGAGAAGGAAATATTCTTTGATGGGTACTAGCGGGGGGACGGAGGGAGTGTGGGAGAGGGGTATTCACTAATTAGATAAGAATTCCTTTAAGTGATGGAAAAGACAACATACAATACAGTGGAGGTCAGCACAACTGGACTAAACCAAAAGCAAAGAAGTTTCCTGAATAAACTGAATGCTTTGAAGGCCAACATAGCAGGTGCGGGGGTTTGGGGACCATGGTTTCAGGGGACATCTAAGTCAATTGGCATAATAAAATCTGTTAGGAAAACATCCTGCATCCCACTTTGGAGAGTGGTGTCTGGGGTCTTAAACGCTAGCAAGCTGCCATCTAAGATCCATTAGTTGGTCTCAACCTACCTGGATCAAAGGAGAGTGAAGAACACCAAAGACACAAGGTAATTATAAGCCCAAGAGACAGAAAGGGCCAGATGAACCAGAGACCACATCAGCCTGAGACCAGAAGAACTAGATGGTGCCTGGCTACAACTGATGACTGCCATGACAGGGAACACAACAGAGAACCCCTGAGGGAGCTGGAGAGCAGTGGGATGCAGACCCCAAATTCTCATAAGAAGACCAGACTTAATGGTCTGACTGAGACTAGAAGGGCCCCGGGGTTATGGCCCCCAGACCTTCTGTTGGCCCAGGACAGGAACCATTCCCAAAGCCAACTCTTTGACAGGGATTGGACTGGACAATGTGTTGAAGAGGGATACTGGTGAGGAGTGAGCTTCTTGGATCAGGTGGACACTTAAGACTATGTTGGCATCTCCTTCCTGGAGGGGAGATGAGAGGGTAGAGGGGGTTAGAAGCTGGCGAAATGGACAGAAAAAAAGAGAGTGGAGGGAGGGAGAGGGCTGTCTCATTAGGGGGAGAGCAATTGGGAGTATATGTTGTTGTTGTTGTCGGTAGGTGCCATCCAGTTGGTTCTCACGTGTCTGCCAGTTTGTCATATTGTGGGGGCTTGTGTGTTGCTATGATGCTGGAAGCTATGCCACCGGTATTCAGATACCAGCAGGGTCACCCATGGAGGACAGGTTTCATCTGAGCTTCCAGACTAAGACAGACTAGGAAGAAGGACCCGGCAGTCTACTTCTGAAAAGCATTAGCCAGTGAAAACCTTATGAATAGCAGAGGAACATTGTCTGATATAGTGCTGGAAGATGAGCCCCCCAGGTTGGAAGGCACTCAAAAGATGACTGGGGAAGAGCTGCCTCCTCAAAATAGAGTCGACCTTAATGATATGGATGGAGTAAAGCTTTCGGGACCTTCATTTGCTGATGTGGCACGACTCAAAATGAGAAGAAACAGCTGCAAACATCCATTAATAATCGGAACCTGGAATGTACGGAGCATGAATCTAGGAAAATTGGAAATCGTCAAAAATGAAATGGAACGCATAAACATCGATATCCTAGGCATTAGTGAGCTGAAATGGACTGGTATTGGCCATTTTGAATTGGACAATCATATAGTCTGCTATGCCGGGAAAGACAACTTGAAGAGGAATGGTTTTGCATTCGTCGTCAAAAAGAACGTTTCAAGATCTATCCTGAAGTACAACACTGTCAGTGATAGGATAATACCCATACGTATACAAGGAAGACCAGTTAATACGAATATTATTCAAATTTATGCACCAATCTCTAGGGGCAAAGATGAAGAAATAGATTTTTATTAGCTGCTGCAGTCTGAAATTGATCGAACATGCAATCAAGATGCATTGATAATTACTGGTGATTGGAATGTGAAAGTTGGAACAAAGGAGAAGGATCAGTAGTTGGAAAATATGGCCTTGGTGATAGAAACAATGCCGGAGATCGAATGATAGAATTTTGCAAGACCAATGACTTTTTCATTGCAGATACCTTCTTTCACCAACAGGAACTGCACCTATACTCATGGACCTCGCCAGATGGAACACACAGAAATCAAACTGACTACATCTGTGGAAAGAGAAGATGGAAAAGCTCAATATCATCAGTCAGAACAAGGCCGGGGCCAACTGTGGAACAGACCATCAATTGCTCATATGCAAGTTAAAGTTGAAACTGAGGAAAATCAGAGCAAGTCCATGAAAGCCAAAATATGACCTTGAGTATATCCCACCTGAATTTAGAGACCATCTGAAGAATAGATTTGACACATTGAACACTAGTGACCAAAGACCAGACTAGTTGTGGAATGACATCAAGGGCATCATCCGTGAAGAAAGCAAAAGGTCATTGAAAAGACAGAAAAGAAAGAAAAGACCAAGGTGGATGTCAGAGGAGACTCTGAAGCTTGCTCTTGATTGTCGAGCAGCTAAAGCGAAAGGAAGAATTGATGAAGTAAAAGAACTGAACAGAAGATTTCAAAGGGCCTCTCGAGAAGACAAAGTAAAGTATTACAATGATGTGTGCAAAGAGCTGGAGATGGAAAACCAAAAGGGAAGAACACACTTGGTGCTTCTCAAGCTGAAAGAACTGAAGGAAAAAATTCAAGCCTAGAGTTTTGGGAGTATGTAGTAAGGTGTATATAAGTTTTTGTGTGGGAGATTGACTTGATTTGTAAACTTTCACTTAAAGCACAATAAAAATTAAAAAAAAAAAAAAAAAAAAAGAACCTGGTGCCACCAACAGGGAGGGACACTTGCCTAGAGCCAATGCCCTGATCTGGACTTCTGGGCTCCAAAACTGTGAGACAATAAATTCCTGTTCTTTAAATTCACCGTTTCGTGGTATATTTTGTTACGGCAGCACTAGGGGATGAAGACAGGTGATCAGGGGGCCCAGAAAACAACAGCAAACAGCCTTCAAGTGGGAAGCTTCTCCTTGGGTGAGAAGCAGCACTCTCCTGGTCTTCCATTTGGCAAGGGGAGATGGGTGCTCCCTGCCAACCGTGCTCACCAGTGTTGTCGATTAAAGTCCCCGCACCCTCCTTTGCAAATGGGGTGGAGAAAGCATGCCAACTGAGGGCTGGAAGGACGAGGGGTAGTCAGCACTCCCCACCATCAACAGCTCTGAGAAGAGTCTCATTGAGGGCCTGCTGCATGCTGGGCGCACTGGGTGTAGAGGTGCCCAAGGCTTCACCTCATCTTGGAGTTTGAAAAGTTGGAGTTGTATTAGGTAGGGCAAGGTGGGTCTACAATAATTCCTAAAAATCAAAGCAGGATGAAGTAGTGTCTGAGTCTCATGAAGCATCAATACTCGAAGGAGCGCCCGCCCTCTAGTCGGGCAGACGTGAGTCCAACGGCTGGCTTCTACTAGCTGTGCGCCTCCAATTTCTGCACCCATAGGGCTCAAATAATGAGGTGGCCCCTCCCTCCCTCCAGCCCCCTCCCTGCTCCCCATGCTGCCTGGGTCCCCATTCCCACCACCCTCCCGAGGCTCACTGGGATTTTACTCCCACAGCCTTTACCTGTCTGGAGTCTCTGGGTGGTGCAAACTGTTAACACTCAGCTGCTAACCGAAAGGTTGGAGGTTGGAATCCGCTCAGAGGTGCCTTGGAGGAAGGCGTTGGAAGTCAGCCATTGAAAACCCTGTGGAGCACAGTTCTACTCTGACACTCGTGAGATCACCACGAGTCAGAGTTGACTGGGCAGCGACTGGTTAACTGGTTTTTAGTGTTTTTTTTTTTCCCCACAGAGCTTGGCACCCAAGGTCCTATGATCCCTCGACCACCCACTCTCTTGCTAAGCCTCTGGTCTGACCACCTCCCTCCCTGTGGCTCTCCTGCCTGTGCAGCGGTGTGGCTGGAATCCCGGGCCAGCACATGGGCGCAGAGTGACGTCAAACCACACAGGAGTTTCCCTGTCTGCTCCCCGTCTCCTTTTACCAGCCTCTTCTCCTTAGTGACAGTGTCCAAACAGCTCCAGAGATTATTCACAAAATGCCATGGCTTGTTCATCCTGCCCAGTGTTCACAGTACGAGGTGTTGAATATGGCCTTAAGGACTTGGCGGGGACAGAGGTACCCTCAGCGTCAGACGAAGTGAACAGCCCGGTGACCCTCAGTGAGCTGGGTAGACGGGAGTCTGACAGCTGGCCCCTACTAGCTGTGTGATGCCAGCTTCTCCACCTGTGAGACTCACATAATCGCACCCACGTGACGAGGCTGGTGGAATTATTATAAAATGCAACCCGTACTTCACACATAACAAAGCCAGCTGCCATTGAGTCGATTCCAACTCCTAGTGACCCTGTAGGACAGAGTAGAACTGTCCTATGGGATTTCTAAGCAGCGGCTGGTGGATTCAAACTGCTGACGTTATAGTTAGCAGCCAAGCTCTTAACCACCGTGGTGCTCAGAATTTTTCCTCTGCTTCTGAACCAACTGCCCGTAGTACTCTGAGAATTCAGAGGAGTGGAGGATATCTGCAGCAAACCCTTCCTTATCCCAACTACAGTCCTCAGGGGGTTGTTGAGGCAGAGCTGGGGGTGAGAGGCGAGGTGTGGGGTGGGGTCCCCTTAAGCCACAGCCCCTTCCGAGCAGAGGGGCTTGGAGCCTCTTGTCAGGGAGCAGGGTGCCCTTGCTGGGAGGCGTGAGCCCAGTGAAGGAACAGCTTGCTGGGTGCTAGCTCACGCCTCCCACTAATGCAACCAAACAACGTGTAGGAAGTGGTGGCCCCGTGGGCGTTGAGAAATCACAGCCCAAGGGTAGGGGTGCTTTTCCAGCCGTATAAGAACTGGAAGCCTCTTTGAAGTCAAAGACTAGCAGTGGTGGAGCTGAACAGAGCTGCCATGGCCCTGGGGCCGGCTGTCCACCTCATTCTGTTCCTGAGCCTTCAAGCCCTGACTGTCCAGGCTGCTGACACCTGTCCAGGTGAGACCGACCCAGTTTTCTGGTCCCTAAAAGCTGATAACCACCACTCACTGGTCACTCAGAGCATCCCGGGCACTGAACTGGAGCCCTTACAGCCATCTTCTTACCAAGACTCAGCAGCTCTGTTTTATCCTCAGATGAGGAGGCTGAGGCCCAGAGAGCCTGAGTGACTCGTCCAAGGCCACACAGCTAAGAGGAAAGGTGCAGGTTTGAAAACCAGGTCCGTCTGGCCTAGGAGCCCTTGGTCTGGACCATGGGGTTTCACAGATGGGCTTGACTCTGCCACTGAGAAGGGGAATAAGTGTTCACCTTTTCTGCCCTCCTAGACTCCCTGGGGGCTGCAAATGGTGAAGCACTGGACTTCTAGCCAAAAGGCTGGTGGTTGGAAGCTACCCAGAGGCACCTCGAAAGACAGGCGTGGCAATTTGCTTCCAAAAGATCACAGCCTTGAAAATCCTGTGGAGCTTGTATGCTCTGCGCACATGGGGTCACCGTGAGTCAGAACCGACTGGACAGCACCTAACTACAAGGACGTGGGCTCACTGGGGGCGCTGTAACATCCTTCAAAGCAGTCATTCTCAAGCTTACGTTGGGGGGGGGGTGTTAGCGAAGCTGACTTCTAACTTTTCGAAGTGGGCAACGGCGATGGCAGTACAACACGCCGATTGCCTTCGATGTCACTGAACTGAATACCCAAAAATGGTTAACATGTCAACGGTTTTGTTCCATATATTTTGCCATAATAATTTTTTTAAACACAGATTCCGGGCCCTTGCTCCAGAGAGTTGGAGCCAGTAAGATGAGGGCAAGCTTTTGTAAAGGACAGAGAACTGCCTCAAGGTCCTGGGCAGTGGCTCTGGACCACTCTTGGCGAGACGTTGCTCCCAGTGACAGAGCCAGCCACCTGCAGAGGGTCTGATGACATTTATTGAGGCGGCAGCAATAGCACGTCACCGCTCAGTTTCGGCGAAGGCAGGTGGGAAGGACACCCACGAGCGGTGGCTGCTTCTGTCTCCGTGGGGGCACTGCTCATTCCGTATCTTCCAGGCTGTCTCGTAGGAGCTTATATTCTTTTTGTAATCAACAAATTTATAGTTTTTAGAGAAGTAAGTAAAGCCGATACTTGGTTCAGCTCCCGCCTTAGCTTGCTGTTGTTCTGCGTCCTCCCCTCTCTAGGGGGACCCAGAGGAACCCTCCAGGTCTCTAATTGCTTGATTATATTCCCAAGGTTGGGGACTGAAATGCCTGGTGACCCAAATTCCCCAAGTTCCTTACAAATAATTATAGTTAGCGTTTACGGCAAATAGTCACTGTTTATGGAACTCTTTCTGAGTGTCATGAGTTAATATAAGATTTTTTCTTAATTTACACTGATCTAATCCTCCTTAAAAAAAAATAAATTTTTTTTTTTTTAATCCTCCTTACAGCCCTATTATTATCCCCACTTTGAGGCTAAGGGAACAGACGGTCAGAGGGCTGAGTGACGGGGGGTCGGATTCTCCCTCAGGCTCTACCTGTCCCTCCTCCAGCTCTGCAGCCATTGCTGAGGAGCACCTCACTGGGAGCAGAGACCCGGCCCCCACCACGGCGGGGACGCCTCACTCCTGGGCTGACTGACCCTCCAGCTTAGCCTGTGACCCTGGTGGCCATCTTGGGAGTTGCCTGGCCCAGGGCTCCTGCGGCAGAGTCCCTCGTTGGGTGCATGGCCTATCTGCCAGCTCAGCGGGTCTTTCCGGCCCAGGACGCCCATGCTGAGGGGCCCTCTGTGTCTTCCTGCAGAGGTGAAGATGGTGGGTCTGGAGGGCTCCGACAAGCTCAGCATTCTCAGAGGCTGCCCAGGGGTGCCTGGAGCCCCAGGACCCAAGGGAGAGGCAGGCGCCAGTGGAGGAAGAGGTATGTTCTTGCCCATGGTGGGGGGGGGGGGGTCGCTGACCTCCTCCTCTTCCTAAATAAGATCCCGAGGTGGGCAATGCCCCAGGGTGGCTCTCCGAGAGGGGGCTTTGATCCTGGCCCTGCTTAGAGCCCTGTGTCAGCAGCTGAAGGCCAGGACCTGCTGAGGTTGGAGAAGCACCTGGAGAGCAGCCGTGTCCTAAGTCCTGGTGGGCACTCTGTGGGCGTGCTTGGGTGGAACACAGATGTCCAGTCTTGACCCGCCACTGCTCTATGTGGTCACCGACTGGACTTCCAATTCCACGTCCCTCCAAGTTCTCCCTGAGCCCTGGATGTGAATCTCCTCTGCCTGCATCAGAGGAGGACCCCATAGCCAAGGACCCTAGTCCTCACCCTGGTGAGGGATCGAGCTGGACTTGAACCTGGGTCAGCTTCAGGACATGCCCAGTGTCCCTCAGTCCTAAACTGAGTTAGGCTGAGATTCATGCACAGGGCGCCTCTTCTCCCAAAATGATATAGGTAACACTGACCTGGGAGCCCGCGTGGTTCCTGGTGCCCCTCAGAAGTTGTGTGGAGGGAGGGTCTCACCCCCCAGCCACTGGGGAGTCTGGAGGCCTGGGGACAGCACAGAGCTTGCCCCTTCTTCAAGGGACCCTCTGCAAAGAGAGACCCCCCCCACTCATGGGGACCTGGTGTGACCAGGAGCCTGAGAAGGGGCTCCTTGTTCTAGTCCTGGCCCTCATTAGAGAGCAGAGCCCTGGAAGGCAGGGACCTGGGTCTGTGGTCGCAGAAGTTTGTGTCCAGGTTGTACCCAAAGATAAATGGGAAACGGCAACACCCATGGGGCCAACGGAGCTCACTGCCCAGGCTGCTCCAACCAGCACATTGTGACCATGACAAGCAGCACCCTATCTGTGGCCACCTCGGCTAAGAGTCCCAGGGGTTCTGCAAGTCTGAGTGTCATTAGAAGCCAGAGAGGAGGCGGCTAGGATCTTACTACTCAGGGCAAAGTTTTCAGGTCCAACCATTTAGGTTCTGTTGTGCTAACTGGTGTGTTTCGATTTGCAGGAGAGCAAGGTCCACCTGGCATCCCTGGGAAAGCAGGACCCAAAGGTAATGACCTGACAAAGGATTAAGAGCCCTGAGCAGGACCTCTGAGAGAGAGAGAGGGTGAGATCATGAGGGCCAGTGAAAAAGAGAGAATGAGGAAGAGAGAGAGAGAGAGAAAGGGAGAGAGACAGAGACAGAGAAAATAAGTGTTACAAACACAGAGAGAGACAGAGAGAAAGGGGTAGGGAGAGAGGCAAAGAAAGAGAGGGAGACAAAGAGGGACTGTCCCTGAGTCCCCCTTGAGTCTCTGTTACATTTTTGCCAAAGATCTTCAGGACAGTCCAGGGGCCTGAGCCCAGGGCCCGGGGTCTGAGGTCCTGGGCCCAGAAACCTCTCAGACCAGGGCTGGAAGTGTGGCCTCAGTGTACGCCCCTTGCTGAGCCTGGCACCTGGGATCTCTGTGAACCCACAGGGCCGTCAGTATGAGATGCTGAGCAAGGCCTTGCCGCTGCCCACTGCTCTGCCCCTCCCCCCGGGAGCCAGCCAGGGATGGAGTGGCTCTCTAGTTGACTGCCCCGAGTGACACGCAACTCCCACATCAGCAGTTACAGCCTGTTTTGTTTTTGTTCTTTTTTCCTGCAGGAGAGAGGGGGCCACGCGGAGAGAAAGGTGAGGCATTCCCACCGACCTGAGCTTGCCGTGCAGGCTTCGTCCCGCCTGGCTCTCAGGCCCTGTCTCGCCAGAGCATTAGCCCTGCGGTGGGGGTGGGAGGGGGTCTGGGACCAGGTCTCTCCCCTGCAGGCCGAGGGCAGCGGGGTGCATAGGCCTTCCCACTCCCGTTCATGCCTCAGGGGGCCCAGCCCCCTCTGGGCGTCAATGAGGGCTCAAACCTGGGGCCTGCTAGCAGTCAACCCCAGGATGGTGAACGGCAGGACTACATTACTGAAGAATTCTGGACATCCTGCTTAGTTACACTTTTTTCTCTGATTTATGCTAATTTGTTTTTTTAAATGGTAAAATTCAGAAAGGATAAAACAAATAAAATTCCAATACACAGTCACGCGCTCTGTACAAATAAAAATACCTGATCGGTGTACAGACCCAGACACCAAAGCCCCCCGCTAGCCTTGTTCACCCCAGACTCTGGCCTGGAGGCCTACACTCAGCTGAGCTGGCCTTGAGGGACGGGTGAGTTGCCCCTCCGTTTCCATTGCACGAGAGGGCCCTGAGGAAGTGGCCGAATGTGGCCCAGGTAGTACTGACGAGTCACCATTCTGACCGCCGGCCCACAGGAAAGGCTCGGCTCGGCCCAGGGTCTGCTGCAAGTGAAGCAAAGTCTACAAGTTCCCGCTGCTGTCCAGTGACTCCAAGTCCTGGCAACCGGGTCTGCAGTTCGGAGTAGAACTGTGCTCCGCAGGGTTTTCAGTGGCTGATTTGGGGGGAAGGAGATGGCCAGGCCTTTCTTCTGAGGTAACTCAGAGTGGACGGGAACTTCCAACCTTTCTGTCAGCAGCTGAGCGCGTTAACTGTTTGCACCGCTGGAATTGGATCATGTTGGTCCTGGAAAGGTCTAGATAATTGCTTCCATTTTCTGCTGTGTTCATGGAGCCTTGAGGTTGAAGAGATGGGGGCTCCGCTTTATTATCTTGTGACCTGGGTTTCCTCTCTCCCCGAAACAGGAGAGCCTGGGCTTGCAGAACCATGCAGGACAGGTGACTGACGATACTGCCACCTTGCTCGGGCCAGGAGGCCTCTGCCCATACTCATGTTCCAGAATCGAAGGACAGGGCACTTCCACCCACTCTTTCCACCCACAATTTCTCAAGGAAAGGGCAACAGTTGTGTGCATAGCTCTCAAGCATATCCATATTGATTTCTCTGGAGAAGCCTAACATTTACCGCAGAGGCCAGGTGCCAGGGAGGCCAGGGTGGGATGCCCTGGGGTGTGGGGATGATCAAGGAAACTGGGCTCTGTAACTCACCACAGGGCCTTGTGGGTCCTGTCTCTGTCCCAGGCCCCAGCCTCCCCTGCCCATCCACACTCCCCTGTCCTGCTCTCCCTCTTCTTCCCCTGCAGTGCCCCTGTCCCCGTGCCCATTTCTCTGTTCCTCTCCAGGACCACAGAGCTGCAAGGAGCTGCTCACCCAGGGGAACACTCTGAGCGGCTGGTACACCATCTTCCTCCCCAACTGCCAGCACCTGACGGTGCTCTGTGACATGGACACGGACACGGACGGGGGGGGCTGGACTGTGAGTGCCGGGTCACAGGGTGGCTGTGCGGCCTGGGGGAGGGGCTGCCTGAAATCCCCACACTCTCCCTGTGACTTTCTAATGGTCTCTTTCCCTCTGGGCCTCCGTTTCCCTATTGTCACTCATAAGGCACAGTCCCCTCCCTTTCACTGAGGACAGAGAGAATCAGAAATGGTGGGGGTGGATGACCCTGTGAGGGAAAGAGGCCAGGTGGGGACTGAGGCCTGGGAGGAGCCCACTCCCTTTTAGCTGTAAGGGTCTGGGCTGTTTCCCACCCTCTCTGAGTCCCATCTCTTACTTGTTAAACTGGGGAGCCCTCCTGACTGTCCTGGGTTGGTGATGAGGCCCAGGTGGGGTGTCATGCACATGGTCTGTGACATTGTGTGAACTGCGAAGTGCTGCTCCCACATGGTGTCAGGGTCATTCCCTTCGCTGAGGGATATGACCCAGTCCACCCTCTCCCCAAGCCTCTCTTGCCCCAGGTTTTCCAGCGGAGGATGGACGGCTCCGTGGACTTCTATCGGGACTGGGCTGCATACAAGCAGGGCTTTGGCAGTCAGCTGGGGGAGTTCTGGCTGGGGAACGACAACATCCACATTCTGACCGCCCAGGGTGAGGCCCTGCTGGAGGCTTGAGGTCTTGGGGCTGGGATGGACACTGCCCAACCCTGAGACCCAGACCCTCCACAACATAAGACCCCTGTGCTCCTGGACCACAGATGATGGGACTCTGAGAACATGGATGTCTCACTGTGACCTGCTGAGGTGTGCACCACTGCCTTGGGCTTTCAGAGCATGAGGACCAGGGATGTGGGATCACTGGGGTGAAGACATCTTCCAACCCCAGTGCCCTTGGCACCTGGAACCAGAGAGTAGGTGGGGACACGGAGGCCTTCAGGACTTGGGGTAACCCCACTCCCAGCACCTAATTCTCTTTCTTTGGAGCTGGGATCTTAGGCCCACAGAGGGCCCCTGCCCACCACCCTAGCTCAGAGCTTGTGGCAGACCCTACGCAGGCACACCCCCAGTGAGGGCAGGGCCTCTCCCTCATGCCCACAAACCCTCACTCAACAGGTCAGCTTCTTGTCTGTCCTGGAGAAAGCTGCAAAGTCATGGTCCTTTTCCTCATCATCCAGTGGCCCTGGACAACCTCAAGGGCATCCACTCATATGCCTCCACCTCTTCCAAGAGCCAGGAAGTATAAACACAGTCTCTCGTCATGCTGGTAGCTTAGCAACCATTTCCAGGATAATTCACATTTTAAACTAGAGTGATGTTTCATCCATTCAGTGAACACAATGGTGAAATTTCAGGATGGATGAAGGGGAAGAGAAGATGGTATTTAGAAATACGGACTGTCCCTGAGGTCCTCACATCCATAAGCCACTTGTACAGTCTCTGCTGAATTTTCCCTGGATGCTGTGTTCACACAGCCCTCAAGGACTTACCCAATTCCCCACCCTCCATATCTGGTGGCAGAAGGACTCTTCGGCTAGGACCTTAAAATCTTTCTCCAATAGGCACTAGCGAGCTCCGTGTGGACCTGGTGGACTTTGAGGGCAACCACCAATTTGCCAAGTACAGCTCATTCAAGATGGCGGGAGAGGCAGAGAAATACAAGCTGATCCTGGGGGCCTTTGCAGGGGGCAATGCAGGTGAATGTCTGCAGAGCACCAGGGGTCTGGGCTTCACAGCGGGGCTGGGCAGTTGGTGAGATTGGGGCTAGAATCCTGGCTCTGTTTCTCCCTGGGTGACCTTGTTCATGGGCCCTTATTTCCTGAGTCCCTGTTCCCCAATCTGTGAATGCAGACACACCTGCCTCTCCAGGTAGGATGGGATCCTGAGACATGACCTGTTACAGCCCCTCAGGCTGTGTCTGCTGCAGGTGAGCTCTCTGTGAGTGTGGCCAAGGTTACGGACCATTGTCATTGCTGATACCTGGAAAGAGATGGTCACTTTACTGATGTCCACAGAGCCCCACTTCCCAAGCTGTGTTCTATGGGACATGAAACCTCTTTGCCAAAAGAGTTCTCTAGCTACATGATCTGGGGGCCTTTTCCTATACAGCATCCTTTTGGGAATTCCCAGTGCAAGTGAGTTCCCTCAAGTCTCAAAGGATAACTGTGGTAGGAAGCCGATTTACCAGTGTTTAACCCACAACTGCCCAGACAAGGCACTCCCTTGTGGGGAGTTATGATCATGAGACCCTGAGAGTTTGCAGGCTCTTTTTACATGTAGGAGGTCCTTTGAGCCTCCTGGGGAGGGCAGAACGTCAGGGACTGGCACCCCTGTTGTAGCTGGTGAAGCTGAGGCTCGAGGTGAAACCAATCCTGGCAGGAGCCAGAGCTGAGCTGGAGCCCAGGGGTCAGAGAGAGCAGGATGGTGCCCTGAATGGTTCCCCAGAGGGAACCTGCTGGAGGAAGGAGGCCTCTTCAGGGCTGGAGCTCTGCTCAGAGACAGTAGCTCACAGCTGTGTGGGGGGGGCCTCGGTGCCTGGTGGAGGGGGCGTGGCATGGTGGGGTCCATGAGTAGAGGATGAAGCTCCTGGTCCCCTCACCTGCTCCTCTGTGAAAAGACGATGGCATCAGGGGGCAGGGCTGGAGCCCACCCAGGGGAGCCAGGGCAGGAGGATAAGCCCAGAGCTGGGGGCTGCCTGGGAGGAGAGGGTCTCTCCAGGAGAGAGAATGATCTTCAAGGTCTTGGTGGAACCCAGGAGGAAGCAGTATCTCTGGAGAAAGGAGGCCATGTCATGTGGGGAAGGAATCCTGCACCAGGGTGCAGTGGGGGAGTGGGGGGAGGTGGTACTTGGCTTTTTCATCCCCCAGGCCTGGACAGGCTCTGGACCTGCCTGGGTGGCAGCACCCACATCTCTGGAGGGAGGGTGGTACAAGGCAGAAACAGGAGACAGGGCCAGGTGGGGACTTCCTGGCGATAGGCATTTTCTAGCACTCATCACACCCACTTTTTATCCCAAACAGGAGATTCCCTGACAGCTCACAAAAACCAGTTCTTCTCCACCAAAGACCGGGACAATGACGAGAACTCTGCAAGCTGCTCTGTGCTGTACCAGGGGGCCTGGTGGTACAGAAGTTGTCACATGTCGAACCTGAACGGTCGCTACCTCGGGGGGACCCACGAGAGCTACGCAAATGGCATCAACTGGAAGTCGGGGAAGGGACACAACTACAGCTACCAGACCTCCGAGATGAAGCTGCGGCCCACCTAGCTCGGGGCCAGCCACCCTCACCTGTCCCTTCAGGGCCCTGTCCGCCCACAGTGGGGAAATCACGTGCACAGGCGTGTTAACAGCAGAATCTTAGTTCTGTGTCCCCTGTTCATTCCAGCTCTGCCTCGATGCCTCACAGCTTTGTCGATCTAATTTTGTAAAGCTCAGCACCTCTCATCTTCATGTCTCAGACCGCATGCATCCCCAAACCTTACTGGAATGATGAATATTATTTTTTAAATTGTTTACTTTTTGGCAGACAACATGTTTTTCCCATTTTTAATTTGCATTTCTCGAACACAGTCTTTGGGCATTTTTCCATATCCATAGTTCTTTTTAGTTGCCATTGAGTTAGCTCAGAGTTGGCTCCGACTCATGGAGACCCCATGTACAACAGAACGAAACGTTGCCCAGTCCTGCTCCATCTTCCCAATTGTTGGTATTCTTGAGTTCATTGTTGTAGTCCCTGTGTATTTTGAGTGCCTTCCAACCTAGAAGGATCATCTTCCAATGCGATACTGGAAGTAATCTGTTGTGACCCAGAGAATTTTCATTAGCTGATTTTCAGAAGTAGATCACCAGGCTTTTTTTCCCCTACTCTGTCTTAGTCTGGAAACTCCACTGAAATCTTTCCACAGTGGGTGACCCCGCTGGTATTTGAAATACTGGTAGAATAGCTTCCAGCATCACAACAACACACAGATGCCCACAGTGGGACACACTGACAGACTGGTGGAAGATTCCCATGAATTTAGTGAGTGAGAAAGAATTAGAATGTCCATCTGACAGATGTGCTTGCTGATGTCCAGAGAGGTTAAGTGGCTTTTTCCATAGACTTCCAACCTCCAGCTCCAACTCTCCTCCTTTAATTGACATCATTGGATGCTCTGCTTGACCCCAAGTTCCCTGTATTCCCCATGACCCACGCACAGAATTCACACACATCTTTAAAAAGGTCATGTTTAGCCTAGAAAACTCTTATGAAAAAGGGGGAAAGTTAAATAAGGACATTTCAGCCACCAATCATGGCAGAGTCAATGCTCAGTGCCAGCTGTTCCCTGAAAAGAGCTGGAAAGCCAAAACCATACTCACAGGGAAGCTGCTGCTGCACCTTTTCAGCGCCGTGTGGGTCCGCGGGACACCCATCTCTCCCATATAGGGTGGGTCCCTGCCTTACACACACAGGCCTCAACTCCAGTGGATTGCAGGGCGAAACGTGTAAACAAGCCTTGCATGAGGGAATAGCAGAGGTGTCCCCATCTCCTCTGGCCATGAAAAGATTTACTGAACAGGATTTATGGAAAACATAAAGGAAAAATTGATCAGTGCGACCATATTAAACTCAAGAAATTCTGTTTTTCAAAGGACACCTTAAGGGAATTAAAGGAACTCAAAGAGGGATGGAATCACTTTGTAGCATGTACGCACATCAGGTTTCTGCTACCGCCACAACTCATTGCTACAAGCTCAGTGACCTAAAACAGCACAGGTTTCTTGTCTTATAGCCTTGAGGTCAGGAGTCTGACATGGGTCTCGCAGGACTAAAATCAAGGTGTTGGTGGAGCTGCATTCCTTCTGGAGGCCACAGAGAAGAATATGTTTCCTTGCCTTTTCCAGTTCCTAGAGACTGCCTGCACTCCTAGGCTCAGGGCCCCCTCCTCTAGCTCCTCCAAAATCAGCAACATCTCATCTCCCTGATGCTTCTTCTGTGGTCATGTCTACTTCTGACCACTGTGGCTGTGAAAGATTTCCTGCTTTTAAGGATTTACATGGTTATATCGGGCGCACTCGTGTAAGCCAGGATAATCTCCCCAACCAAAGTCCACACCCTTAAGCATATCCAAAAAGTCCTTTTTGCAGGCATCATAGTCCCAATGTCTGGGGATTATGGTGGGAAACGTTTGGGGAGCCATCATTCTGCATACCACAACATAAAAAAAAAAAAACACAGGCTCATAGCCAAAACATTTAAATCACAACAAATCCATAAAAATTATAGTAGCTCAGTAGAAAAATGAGTAAGAAATTTGAGGGTCTTCCTCTTTTTTGCTGACCCTCTACTCTACCAAGCACGATGTCCTTCTCCAGGGACTGGTCCCTCCTGACAAAACGTCCAAAGTATGTGAGACAAAGTGAATGAACATTCTGGTTGTACTTCTTCCAAGACAGGTTTGTTCATTCTTCTAGCAGTCCATGGTATATTCAGTACTCTTCTCCAACACCATAATTCAAAGGCATCAATTCTTTGTTTTCCTTATCCATTGTCCAGCTTTCACATGTATGTGAGGTGATTGAAATAACCATGGCTTCGGTCAGACACACCTTAGTCCTTCAAGTGACATCTTTGCTTTTTAACACCCTAAAGAGAACTTTTTGCAGTAGATTTTCCCAATGCAATGCATATTTTTTTTTTTTTTTGATTTCTTGACCTGCTGCTTCCATGGGTGTTGATTGTGCATCCAAGTAAAATGAAATCCTTGACAACCTCACTCGTTTCTCCATTTATCATGATGTTGCTTAGTGGTTCAGCTGTGAGGATTTTTGTTGAGGCTTAATCCATACTGAAGCCTGTAGTCCTTGCTCTTCATCAGTAAGTGCTTCAAGTCCTCTTCACTTTCAGCAAGTAAGGTTGTGCTATCTACATATCACAGGTTGTTAATAAGTCTTCCTCCAATTCTGATGCCCATTCTTCTTCATATAGTCCAGCTTCTTGGATTATTTGCTCAGCATACACACTGAATCCCCCACGTGCCTGTTGGTTTATTGCACTGTGGGGGCTTGCATGTTGCTGTGATGCTGGAAGCTATGCCACCGATGTTCAGATACCAGCAGGGTCACCCATGGAGGAGAGGTTTCAGCTGACCTTCCAGGCTAAGACAGACTGGGGAGAAGGACCCGGCAGTCTACTTCTGAAAAGCATTAGCCAGTGAAAACCTTATGAATAGCAGTTGCACACTGGCTGATACAGTGCTGGAAGATGAGCCCCCCCGATTGGAAGGCACTCAAAAGACGACTAGGAAGGAGCTGCCTCCTAGAAGTAGAGTTGACTTTAATGGCACGGATAGAGTAAAGCTTTCAGAACCTTCATTTGCTGGTGTGGCGGTAATCAAAATGAGGTGAAACAGCTGCAAAGATCCATTAATAATCAGAACCTGGAATGTATGGAGTATGAATCAGGGAAACTGGAAATCATCAAAAATGAAATGGAATGCATAAACATCAATATCCTAGGCATTAGTGAGCTGAAATGGACTGGTCTTGGCCATTTTGAATTGGACAATCATATAGTCTACTACGCTGGGAATGACAGCTTGAAGAGGAATGCTGTTGCATTCATCATCAAAAAGAACATTTCAAGATCTATCCTGAAGTACAACGTTGTGAGTGATAGGATAATATCAATACGCCTACAAGGAAGACCAGTTAATACGACTATTATTCAAATTTATGCACCAACCACTAGGGCCAAAGATGAAGAAATAGAAGATTTTTATCAGCTGCTGCAGTCTGAAATTGATCGAACATGCAATCAAGATGCATTGATAATTACTGGCGATTGGAATGAGAACGCTGGAAACAAAGGAGAAGGATCAGTAGTTGGAAAATATGGCCTTGGTGATAGAAACAGTGCCAGGGATCGAATGATGGAATCTTGCAAGACCAAAGGCTTTTCCATTGCAAATACCTTCTTTCACCAACATAAACGGGGACTATACACATGGGCCTCGCCAGATGGAACACACAGAAATCAAACTGACTACATCTGTGGAAAGAGATGATGGAAAAGCTCAATATCATCAGTCAGAACAAGGCCAGGGGCCGACTGTGGAACAGACCATCAATTGCTCATATGCAAGTTCAAGCTGAAACTGAAGAAAATCAGAGCAAGTCCAAGAGAGCCAAAATATGACCTTGAGCATATCCCACCTGAATTTAGAGACCATCTCAAGAATAGATTTGGCGCATTGAACACTAGTGACTGAAGACCAGACGAGTTGTGGAATGACATCAAGGACATCATCCGTGAAGAAAGCAAGAGGTCATTGAAAAGACAGGAAAGAAAGAAAAGACCAAGATGGATGTCAGAGGAGACTCTGAAACTTGCTCTCGAATGTTGAGCAGCCAAAGCAAAAGGAAGAATTGATGAAGTAAAAGAACTGGACAGAAGATTTCAAAGGACCTCTCGAGAAGACAAAATAAAGTATTATAATGACATGTGCAAAGAGCTGGAGATGGAAAACCAAAGGAGAACACTCTTGGCATTTCTCAAGCTGAAAGAACTGCAGAAAAAAATTCAAGCCTCAAGTTGCAATAGTGAAGGATTCTATGGGGAAGATATTAAATGATGCAGGAAGCATCAAAAGAAGATGGAAGGAATACACAGAATCATTATACCAAAAAGAATTAGTCGATGTTCAACCATTTCAAGATGTGGCATATGATCAGAAACTGATGCTACTGAAGGAGGAAGTCCAAGCTGCTCTGAAGGCATTGGGGAAAAACAAGGCTCCAGGAATTGATGGAATATCAATTGAGATGTTTCAACAAACAGATGCAGCGCTGGAGGTGCTCACTCGTCTATGCCTAGGAATATGGAAGACAGCTTCCTGGCCAACTGACTGGAAGAGATCCATATTTATGCCTATTCCCAAGAAAGGTGATCCAACAGAATGTGGAAATTGTAGAACAATATCATTAATATCACTTGCAAGCAAAATTTTGCTGAAGATCATTCAAAAATGGCTGCAGCAGTATATCAACAGGGAAAGGGAACTGCCAGAAATTCAGGCCAGTTTCAGAAGAGGACGTGGAACCAGGGATATCATTGCTGATGTCAGATGGATCCTGGCTGAAAGCAGAGAATACCAGAAGGATGTTTACCTGTGTTTTATTGACTATGCAAAGGCATTCAACTGTGTGGATCATAACAAATTATGGATAACTTTGGGAAGAATGGGAATTCCAGAACACTTAATTGTGGTCATGAGAAACCTTTACACAGATCAAGAAGCAGTTGTTTGGACAGAACAAGGGGATACTGGTTGGTTTAAAGTCAGGAAAGGTATGTGTCAGGGTTGTATTCTTTCACCATACTTATTCAATCTGTATGCTGAGCAAATAATATGAGAAGCTGGACTATATGAAGAAGAACAGGTCATCAGGATTGGAGGAAGACTCATTAACAACCTGCATTATGCAGATGACACAACCTTGCTTGCTGAAAGTGAAGAGGACTTGAAGCATTTACTAATGAAGATCAAAGACCACAGCCTTCAGTGTGGATTGCACCTCAACATAAAGAAAACAAAAATCCTCCCAACTGGACCAATGAGCAACATCATGATAAATGGAGAAAAGATTGAAGTTGTCAAGGATTTCATTTTACTTGGATCCACAATCAACACCCATGGAAACAGCAGTCAAGAAATCAAAAGACACATTGCATTGGATAGATCTGCTGCAAAGGGCCTCTAAAGTGTTGAAGAGCAAAGATGTCACCTTGAAGAGTAAGTTGCGCCTGACCCAAGCCATGGTATTTTCAATCGCATCACATATATGTGAAAGCTGGACAATGAATAAGGAAGACCGAAGAAGAATTGATGCCTTTGAATTGTGGTGTTGGCAAAGAATGTTGAATATGCCATGGACTGCCAAAAGAACAAACAAATCTGTCTTGGAAGAAGTACAACCAGAATGCTCCTTAGAGGCAAGGATGACAAGACTGTGTCTTATATACTTTGGACATGTTGTCAGGGGCGATCAGTGTCTGTAGAAGGACATCATGCTTGACAGAGTACAGGGTCAGGGGAAAAGAGGAAGACCCTCAATGAAGTGGATTGACACAGAGGCTGCAGCAATGAGCTCAAGCATAACAACGATTGTAACGATGGCTCAGGACTGGGCGATATTTCATTCTGTTGTGCATAGGGCCACTATGAGTCGGAACTGACTCTACGGCACCTAACAACAAGGAATACCAGTTAATATGACTATTATTCTAATTTACACACCAACCGCCAGGGCCAAAGATGAAAAAATTGAAGATTTTTATTAGCTTCTGCAGTCTGAAATTCATCGAACATGCAATCAGGATGCATTTGTAATTACTGGTGATTGGAAATTGAAAGTTGGAAACGAAGAAGGATCAGTAGTTAGAAAATATGCCCTTGGTGATAAAAACAATGCTGGAGATTGAATGACAGAATTTTGCAAGAGCAATGACTTCTTCATTGCAAATACCTTTTTTCACCAACACCTCGCCAGATGGAATACACAAGAATCAAATTGACCACATCTGTGGAAAGAGACAATTGAAAAGCTTGATGTCATCAGTCAGAACAAGGCCGGGGGCCAACTGCAGATCAGACCTTAAATTACTCATATGCAATTTCAAGTTGAGAATGAAGAAAATTAGAACAAGTCCATGAGAGCCAAAGTACGACCTTGAGTATATCCCACCTGAATTTAGAGACCATCTCAAGAATAGGTTTGATGTGTTGAACACTAATGACTGAAGACCAGACAAGTTGTGGAATGACATTAAGGACATCATACATGAAGAAAGCAAGAGGTCACTGAAAAGAGAGGAGAGAAAGAAAAGACGTAAATGGATGTCAGAAGACACTCTGAAACTTGCTCTTAAATGTTGAGTAGCTAAAGCAAAAGAAAATATGATGAAGTACAAGAGCTGAACAGAAGATTTGAAAGAGTGGCTGGAGAAGACAAAGTGAAGTATTATGATGACACATGCAAAGACCTGGCGACAGAAAAGCAAAAGGGAAAAACATGCTTAGCATTTCTCATGCAGAAAGAACTGAAGAAAACAATTTAAGCCTTGAGTTGCAATACTGAAGGATTCTACAGGGAAAATACCAAATAATGCAGGAAGCATCAAAAGAAGTTGGAAGGAATACACAGTCACTATACCAAAAAGAATTGGGCGATGTCCAACCATTTCCGGACATAACATATAACGAGGAGCTGACAATGCTGGAGGAAGAAGTCCAAGCTGCCCTGAAGGCATTGGGGAAAACAAGGTGTCAGGAGTTGGCGGAACACCAACTGAGATGTCTCAGCAAATGGTTGCAGCACTGGAAGCTCACTCGTCTGCGCCAAAAATGGGGGAGCCAGCTGCCTGGCCCACCAGCTGGAGGAGGTCCACATTTATGCCTACCCCCGAGAAAGGTGACCCAACCGAATGTGGAAATTATCCAACTGTATCATTAATATCACACGCAAGCAAAATTTTGCTAAAGATCATTCAAAAGTGGCTGCAGCAGTATATCGACAGGGAACTGCCAGAAATTCAGGCCGGTTTCAGAAGAGGATGTGGAACCAGGGAGATCATTGCTGATGTCAGATGGACCCTGGCTGAAAGCAGAGGATACCAGAGGGATGTTTACCTGTGTTTTACTGAGTATGCTAAGGCATTCGGCTGTGTGGATCATAACAAACTATGGATAATGTAGAGAATGGGAATTCCAGAACACTTAATTGTGATTATGAGGAACCTACATGGATCAAGAGCCAGTTGCTCGAACAGAACAAGGGGACCTGCATAGTTTAAAGTCAGGAAAGGTGTGCATCAATATTGTATCCTTTCATCATACCTATGCTACCTGTATGCTGAACAAGCAATCCGAGAAACTGGACTAGATGCAGAAGAACAGGGCATCAGGATTGGAGGAAGACTCGTTAACAACCTGAATTATGCAGATGACACAACCTCCCTTGTTGAAAGTGAAGAGGACTTGAAGCACTCACTGATGAAGATCAAAGACCACAGCCTTCAGTATCGATTACTCCTCAACAGAAAGAAAACAGAAATCCTCACAACTGGACCAGTGAGCAACATCCTGATAAACGGAGAAAAGGCTGAGGTTGTCAAGGACTTCATTTCACTTGGTTTCACAGTCAACGTCCACGGGAGCAGCCGTCGAGAAGTCAAAAGACGCACTGCATTGGGCAAATCTGCTGGAAAAGACCTCTTTAAAGTCTCGAAAAGCAAAGATGTCAATTTAAAGACAAATGTGTGCCTGATCCAAGTCATGGTGTTTTCATTTGTTTCATATGCATGAAAATTGATTGAAAATACCAAGCCATGGTATTTTCAATTGCATCATAAGCAAGTGAAAGCTGGATAATAAATAAGGAAGACCAAAGAATTGATGCCTTTGAACTGTGGTGTTGGGGAAGAGTATTGAATATACCATGGAGTGCCAAAAGAACAAACAAATCTGTCTTAGAAGAAGTACAACCAGAATGCTCTTTAGAAACAAGGGTGGTGAGATTACGTCTTACATACTTTGGACACGTTGTCAGGAGGGACCAGTCCCTGGAGAAGGACATCATGCTTTGTAAAGTAGAGGGTCAGCAAAAGAGAAGAAGACCTTCAATGTCTTCTTCAATCTCATCCTCAGTGAGATGGATTTACACAGTGGCTGCTAGAATAGGCTCAAAGCATAACAACAATTGTGAGGATGGTGCCGGACCGGGCAGTGTTTCGTTCTGTTGTGCACAGGGTTTCCATGAGTCGGAACTGACTCAACAGCACCTAACTACTACAACAGGTGTTATCCACCAAAATTTTGGTTTTGTAATTTGGGGATGAGTTCTCTGCGTAAGTATTTTTAAGTCTCCCCAGGTGATTGTGATGGGAAGTCAGGTTTAGGGACCACTAATGTACTATTAATGATGGTGCAATGTTTAAGTTCCCCACCGATAACCAAAAGGTTGCCAGTTCAAAGCCAGCCAGCTGCTCTGCAGGAGAAAGACCCAGTGATCTGCTCCCCATAAAGACTACAGCCTAGCAAACTCTGTGGTATGGCTCTACTATGTCAGATGGGGGAGCCGTAAGTCAAAAATGGACTCAACAATGCTCAACAACAAAAAATGTGTCCGTAAGGTCCCTAACCAAAAAAAAAAAAAAAAAAAACCGTTGCCGTTGAGTCGATTCTGACTCTCTGGGTGGCACAAATGATTTGCACTCTGCTGTTAACCCGAAGGTTGGCAGTTCGAACCCGCCCAGAGGTGTGGTAGAAGAAAGGGCTGGCAATCTGCTTCCATAAGGATTACAGCCAAGAAAGCCCTATGGAGCAGTTCTACTCTGACACACACGGGGTTGCCCTGAGTCGGAATCTACTAGATGCCTGTGTTTGGTTTTTTTAGGTGCTGGTTGCAGAGAGCCGCGTGAACGATTTGAGGATTTCCGTGCAAGCACACAAATGCTCTGCTGCTTCTGGCCTGTCAGGGCAAAGCTCTTATTACAGAAGACGGTGAGGCCAGAATGGGAAGAGAGCTGAGCAAATTAACGCAAACTCATTTCAATTAGAATCCATGAGGCCCAGAGGACCAGGAACTTGGAGCCAGAAGCATCATCAGGGGAGGCAACTGGCCAACATCTAGGCCTGCTCACAGTCCCCAAGCTTCTCTAGAAACCCTGGATCTAGTTATGCAGGTGGCTATGTTTAGAGCCAAGCTTGCCTGCTATATTCTGGGTGGCCTTTTTTTTTTTTTTCTCAAATATGCAGTTTGTCCTTGACCCCTACATCTTGGTCACCAGCCCAGTGGAGATCCATTCTGATGATGCTGGGTAAACAACTTTGGACTTCCTGCCGGGAATCCGACCATGACTCCTGGGGACACTGGACACGGGACGCGTGCTAGGTGACACTTGGCTGACCAAAAGACACGATGCCAAATACCTCACCCCAGATGATGGACTGCCCGGTGTGTTCTGTAGCAAGGAATCCACGTCCATATATTGGTGATTCTGGGAAACAGCACTGAGCCAGGTCTCCCAGAGAGAGAAGAGGCTGTGAGGTGTGACTTTATAGGGTGGCGCTTCTTCGTTTAATAATAAACCATCACATTTCAGGGCTGGATGGTGGTTTCTGTCCTGCAGATGGGTCAGAGTCCCAGTGGCAGGTGAGCATGGTCCCAGACTGTGGGCTCGGGAGGCAGGAAGGGCCGCTCTCTCTCTCCAGCAGCCTCTCCCTGGGCTGGTCCCTCTCCTGGTCCTCTCCTGGGCTCCTCTCAGGACTCAGATCCCACCCAAGGAACAAGAGCTTGCGGTGGGCTCAGGGAGCGTGCAGCCCGGAGCAGTAGCACCTGAATCTGTGGGACACACACCCTTCAGAACTCACTGGAAACCATGGACTCCTTCCCAGAAAAACTCAGACACATACCATTTTCCATGTTTTCAATGTTTCCTGGACCAGCTAAAGCCTTGGCAAGGGACTCTTGGGGAGGAGAAGGGGGATCTGTGGATCCTGGGTCAACAAATTAAAGAAGGATAGTGGCCACCTTGGAGCCCTTCTGAATTTCTCTCAGTAGAAGGATGAGGCCAGAAAGTTATACGAAGACCCAAGCAGCAACGCAGAAGTTCAGCACTGGCCAACGCAGGGTTTCCTCAGGCTGACCAGGGCAAGGATGGGGGTGGGGCGGGTGAGAAGGGGGCAGAGAAAGGGCAATGCACAGCCCTCAGCAGACACAATTTTGCCATGTTTGTGGAGTTGATGCCAATTCACGGCAACCCATGTGTGTCAGAGTAGAACTGTGCTCTATAGAGTTTTCTTTTCAGTGGTTGGTTTTTTGGAAGAAGATGGCCAGGCTCACCAGGCCTTTCTTCCGAGGTCCCTTGGGGTGGGCCCAAACCATCAACCTTTAGGTTAGTAATGAGCACAAACCATTTGCACCACCATGAGGCTCTTAGTCCCTCCCTGCTGGACTCACACAAGACAGAGACGTTTCCCTAGCCTGGACTCTCTGACCACTCTCTCACTTGCTTTATTTCATTTGTGTTTTTTTTTTTTTTTTTTTTGATGAGGAATTCCCAGGCATAAAATCACCTTTTTTCAATGCGTGAGGATGTCTCCAAGTAACTCACGTGGGCACGGAGGGGACTGGGGCAAAGGAAGAACGGGTAGTGTGGAGAGGGCGTGGGACCCAGATGCTGGGGACCTGAGACCAGCTGCTTCATCACTTGGTACAAGGATTTGTAAAGACTGCCTTTAAAGGACTGGGGAGCAGACGTGGTAGGAGTTGTGGGTCACATGGTCTCTGTTCCAACTTCTCTACTCTGCTTGGAGCGTGAAAGCAGCCACAGACCACATGGAGCCAATGGCATAGCTGAGGCCTAAGCAAACTTTTTTTTTTTTTTGGTAAAAACAGGCACCACCAGCTTTAGTTTGTTGATCCTTGTCTTAATGTATCTGAAATTCTATCAATCAAAAGGGTGTCCTGGTTCCACCTGCTGACCCAAGTCCTGGGGAAGCCATGTGAGAATTCCCAGGGAGAACCTGGCCTGTGACCAACACAATGCAAATAAAAATGGGGCCCATTTTTAGCACATCATATCATTTGAATTTTATTTTTTTTTCTTAATGATAGAACTAATTGCTGGAAAGGGCACGGTGAAATGGATACTCATTCATTGCTGAGGCGGGGAAGAGGCTTGAAATCAGTAAATGTCACAAACCTAGGGCTGATAATTCCAGAGATGGAACAGGATTTGGATATCTTTCTGCAAGAGAAATACAACTTAAAATTACATGTCCGTCTTCTACATGCCTTGGCTACATGATCTCCTGTCCACACCCACCACTGTGTGTGAGCGAGGCCCTGCTGGGAAAAGGCGGGGCTTCCTCGCCCCCAGCTAGGTGGGCTGCAGCTTCATCTCCGAGGTCTTGTAGCTGTAGTTGTGCCCCTTCCCAGACATCCAGTTGATGCCATTGGTGAAACTGTCATGGTTCCCCCCAAGGTAGCGACCATTCAGATTTGACGCATGACAAGTTTTGTACCACCAGGCTCCCTGATACAGCTCAGCACAGTTTCTACCATCCACGGCATTGTCCCGGTCTTCGGTGGAGGACTGGCTGCTGTGGTACGCCAGAGAATCGCCTGCTCAGGAGGAGAACTGGGTGTTGGAAGGCAGCGCTGGGAGACCCCTCATGCACCAGCGGTGAGGGGTCTGCACCGACAGCGGTGCAGCTTGCTCACACTCAATCCGAGAAGCTCGGTCTCTGGAGGCGCCTGTGTTCTCCTCTCTGTTGTCTGCAGAGTCTTTGGCAAACCCCCGTCAGCTGCAGCTCCTGATGCGTGCCATCTTCCTTTTCAGAGGAGCAGGTCAGGTGACCAGGAGCTCCATCCTCTACTCCTGGACCCCCCAGGCCACACCCCCTCCACCAGGCACTGAGAGTACCCCTCCCCACACAGCCGTAAGCTGCTGTCTCAGAGCAGAGCTCCTGCCCTGAAGAGGCCTCCTTCCTCCAGCAGGTTCCCCACTCTGGGGAACCATCCAGGGCACCATCCTCTCCCTCTGACCCCTGAGCTCCAGCTCAGCTCTGGCTGCTGCTGGGAGTAGGCTCACCCCGAGCCTCAGCTTCACCATCTACAATGGAGGTGCTGGTCTCTGTCCTTTCCCCCTTCCCAGGAGGCTCAAAGGAGCTTCAGTAATGTAAAAAGGACCTGCAAATTCTTAGGTTCTCATGATCGTAACTTCTCACAAGGGAGTGCCTTGGTCTGGGCAACTGTGGGTTAAACACAGGTATCGGCTTCCTGCTGCAGTGATCCTGCCGTCTTTGGGGGAACTCATGTTCACTGGGAATTCCCAACAGGATGCTATATAGGAAAATGACCCCAAGTCATGTAGCTGGAAAAGCCTTTTGGCAAAGAATGTCCCATAGGGCTCATGTCCCGGAGAACATAGCTTGGGAAGTGGAGGTCTATGGACATGTGTGAAATGACTGTCCCCTTCCAGGTGTCTGCAATGACACTGGTCAGTAACCTTGCCACACTCACAGAGAGCTCACCCTGTAGCCTGAGGGGCAGTAACGGGTCATGTCCTGGGATCCCACCCTACCTAGAGATGCAGGTGTGAGTGCCTGGATTCACAGACGGAGGAACAGGGACTCAGGAGGTGAGGCCCCGGGGACGAGGTCACCCAGGGAGAAATAGAGCCAGGATTCTAGCCCCAATCTCACTGACTACCCAGCCTCGCTGTGAAGCCCAGGCCCCTGGTGCTTTGCACGGACTCACCTGCACTGCCTCCTGCAAAGGCACCCAGGATCAGCTTGTATTTCTCTGCCTCTCCCGCCATCTTGAATGAGCTGTACTTGGCAAATTGGTGGTTGCTCTCCAAGTCCACCCGGTCTACACAGAGCTCACTAGTGCCTGTTGGGAAAAGATTTTAAGGTCCCAGCTGAAGAGTCTTTCTGCCACCAGATATGGAGGGTGGGGAATTGGGTAAGCCCTTGAGGAGTGTCTGTCTACATGGGCAGAGAGAACATGAATGGCTTTGCAATTTCCCCAGGATTCCCAGGGAAGCAGCTACTCTTGGGAAAGTGGCCCAAAAGGCCAAACTTCCAGTTCCAGCTTAGCAATGAGTTGAACATGAGTATAGGTGGCTGGACACAAGTCCTGAAGGCCTCCATGTCCCTCCCTACTCTCTGGTTCCCGGTGTCAAGGGCGCTATGGTTGGAAGTTGTCTTCACTCCAGTGATCCCACACCCCTGGTCCACATGCTCTGAAAGCCCAAGGAAGGGATGCACACCTCAGCAGGTCACAGTGAGACATCCATGTTCTCAGAGTCCCATCATTTGTGGTCCAGGAGCACAGGGGTCTTATGTTCTGGAAGGTCTGGGTCTCAGGGCTGGGCAGTGTCCATTCCAGGCCCCCAAGACCTCAAGCCTCCAGCAGGGCCTCACCCTGGGCAGAGTGTGGATGTTGTTGTTCCCCAGCCAGAACTCCCCCAGCTGACTGCCAAAGCCCTGCTTGTACATGGCCCAGTCCCGATAGAAGTCCACGGAGCCATCCATCCTCCACTGGAAAACCTACGGACCAGAGGGGCTTGGGGAGGGGGCACCAGGCTCACGTCCCTCAGTTCAGGGAGTGATCCTGACCCCACATGGGAGCAATACTTCACAGTTCACACAACATCACAGACCATGTGCATGACACTGCACCTGGACCTTATCACCAACCCAGGATGGTCAGGAGGGCTCCCCAGTTTCGCAAGAAGGAGATGGGGCTCAGAGAGGGTAGGAGAACCCCAGACCCTTCCAGCGGAAAGGGATTGGGCTCCTCCCAGGCCTCAGTCCCCACCTGGCCTCTTTCCCTCACAGGGTCATCCACCCCCACCATTTCTGATTCTCTCTGTCCTCAGTGAAAGGGAGGGGACTGTGCCTTATGAGTGACAATAGGGAAACGGAGGCCCAGAGGGAAAGAGACCATTAGAAAGTCACAGGGAGAGTGCTGGGATTTTAGGCAGCCCCTCCTCCAGGCCACACAGCAACCCTGTGACCCAGCACTCACGGTCCATGTCATAGAGCACGGTCAGGTGCTGGCAGTCAGGGAGGAAGATGGTGTACCAGCCGCTCAGAGCGTTCCCCTGGGTGAGCAGCTCCTTGCAGCTCTGTGGTCCTGGAGAGGAACAGGGAAATGGGCACGGGGACAGGGGCACTGCAGGGGAAGAAGAGGGAGAGCAGGACAGGGGAGTGTGGATGGGCAGGGGAGGCTGGGGCCTGGGATGGAGGCCCACAAGGCGCCGTGGTGAGTTACAGAGCCCAGTCCCCTTGACCATCCTGTGATGGAGATTTTCGGTGTCCACAAGGCTGGGGTTTGCTGCCCAGTCCTTGGCCAAACACTAGTCTAGATGCTGTTATGTGGCAGTTACACGTGACTGAATCAGTTAGCCTTAAGTAAAGCACCCATTATCCTCCATAATGTGGAGCGGGGGAGGTCTGGTAAAATCAGTTGGTCTTAAGTAAAGCACCTGTTACCCTCCATAATGTGGGTGGGTGTGGTGCAATCACTTGAAGGTTTTAAGAACAAAAAGAAAGTTTCCCCTAGTAAGTGTTCTGCCTCCACACTGTAAATAGACATTTTCCCCGAATTCCTCCACTCCTCACTCCTCCCACTGCCTGATCTATGGGTCTTGGGAAGCAAGCCTGCAGGAGTCTTCAGGCTATTGCCTGACCCTCAGATTTTAGGCTTGCTGCCATCCACCATCGTGTGAGCCAATTTCCTGGTGTAAATCTCTCTGCGTGTCTGCATATAAACACGTGTATCCAGGCAATGTTGTTTTAGGTAGTCGGCTAACTTGGGAGTAAGAACAGGCAGAGCCTCCAGGCTGCTGAAGGCGCTAGGGTTGGCAGGAACGGGGGGCCAAGCATTTCCTGCAGGTGGGCCCAGGTCCAGCCTGTGGTCTGTGGGCAGGCTGAGGAGAGGCATGGGGGGTGTCACCCACCTGTGTGACATCCTTGAGGCTTCCAAGTCTCTCCTGAGATGGCATAGAAAAAAATAGCATAACACATCACATGTGGGAGATCCAAACCCTCATCCCCCACCCTGGACTAGGAAGTAGGACAGTAATCCAGAACTTTCCAGAAGAAAGGGTCAGCACCTTCAGAAAAGCTGACTCTGCCCCCACAGCCCATATAACAGAAAATAAGTTATACCTTATAAATTATAAGTATATATAAAAAAAAAATCTCCCTGTATGTGTATACATTATATCGTCCCCACTTTTCTGTGATGAGTGGTGGTAGATGACGTTCCCCTGGCCCTCCTCCGGCTAACCCTGGTTTTCACACATTGCCTGGACTCGAGCTGCAGGTGAGGGGTCAGATGACAGGAGGGGACAGGACAGGAGTCCTGCTTAGGGGTTGGAACCAGACCAGGTGAGGTGTGGCTGGGAAGGGCTGGGAGAGGTGAGCAGATACTTCCATCCTGCCCAACTCAGACCATGTCTACCTCACAGGGGAAGGTTGGTCCCCGGCCCACCCCAGAGTCTAGGCACGGCTAAGACCTGAGAGCCTCTTGTGTGGACACAGCCAGCATGACGCCCCCTTCAGGACGGCTTACCTTTCTCTCCACGCACCCCCTTCTGT
This sequence comes from Elephas maximus indicus, assembly GCF_024166365.1. Classification (NCBI taxonomy): domain Eukaryota; kingdom Metazoa; phylum Chordata; class Mammalia; order Proboscidea; family Elephantidae; genus Elephas; species Elephas maximus. The sequence continues at coordinate 3,765,891 of NC_064827.1, forward strand.
CCAGGCTGTCCTAGGGAAAGAGACGTGGTCAGCCCAGGGATGGACTCAACCACTTCTCAAATCACTCCCGTGGATGCAAGTGAGGTGGGGTGGGCTAATCTGGGGATGCTTAGGGTTCTGCTGGCCCAGATGTCCACCCAGAAACCACTGCTGGGCTGGGGTTGGGTAAATCAGAGTACCTGGGTCCAGACCCAGGACCAGGGTGGGGCAGAGCCCTGTCAGGGACAGGAGTTGGCTCTTTAGAAATGACAAATGTCACAGCCCCTAGTTCCCTCCCATATTTCTCTGCAGCAGGTCCATTGTTCTTCCCAGGGTGTCTTTCTTCTTTATTGTGATTTACCTTTGGGCCCAAATGGCCCTACTTTCCCAGGGGGACCGCATTGTCCTGCAAATTCCAAACACACTCATGCACCAAAACCCCCAGACCTGTTGTTGTTGTTCGTTGCTGTTGACTCTGACTCACGGTGACCCCATGTGTGCAGAGGAGAACTGACCCATGGGGTTTTCCAGGCTGTGGTCTTTTAGAAGCAGATCTCCAGCCTGTCTTCTGAGGCCCCTCTGGGTGGGTTTGAACCAAGTGCTTAGTCGTTTGTGCCAGTCAGGACTCCTCCCAAGTCTAGGAACCTGAGAAATCCTCCTTGAGAGTCCTTGCCTCTGGTAATTCTGGTTACCATGGCTGCAGCCCCCAATATTCCTGATCTCAAGGGCTCTAGACCTCAGGCTTGCTGTGGGGACAGAGGGCCTCGGGGCAGTCCTGACAGCCGGGGCAGGGAGGGTGCAGCAGGGGCATCACCCACCTTCTCACACATCCGCCAACTGTGGCTGGGGAAGGGGGCCTGGGTCCTGCTTTGGGCAGATGAACCCCACCCACTGGTAGGAAAGTGGTCCGAGAGAGGCTGGATTCAGATTCCTTTTCCACCTCCCTCAGATCTTTGTCTGGGTGTCCCCAACAGGGCACAGGGGGCAGGCAGAGATCCCACCCTTGGGCCCAGCACTGCGAGGGCGGCACAGTTAGCCAACGCCCACAGACCTGACAGGGGCCTACCACGCAGACCCTGAGCCTGACACCCCTTAGAATGTGTGAGGGGTAGGAATGTCCAAACTTGCCCTGTTTCCAGCGTGAATCCCCACCCAGTGCTTGGTAAGTGTCCCCCTGAACTTCTCAAGGCACAGGGAGTTCAACCCCCCCATCCCAAGGCAGTCCCTGATTGAGCCTCTAGTATCCTCCAGCCTCATGCCAGGCTCAGGGGACCAGAAACTGTGCCAGGTGGGGCCTGCCCCTGCTGCTGTTTTGTCAGGAGAGAGGCCCTGAGTAAGGATCTCAGCAGAGTTTGGGTTGGGGTTCAGGGGAACTGGGAGTTTAGAAACAAGAGCAGGAGGTCAGCAACCCCCCACCACGGCTGATCACATACCTCTCCCCCCACTGGCGCCTGCCTCTCTCTTGGGTCCCGGGACTCCGGGCATCCCCAGTCAGCCTCTGAGAATGCTGAGTCCTCCAGACCTACCATCTTCACCCCTGCAGGAAGACACAGGGGGCCCCTCAGCATGGGTGTCCTGGGCCAGAAAGGCCCGCAGAGCTAGCAGACAGGCCGCCCACAAGGGACTCTGCCTCAGGAGCCCTGGGCCAGGCAGCTGGCAAGATGGCCACCAGGGTCACAGGCTCAGCTGGAGGGTCAGCCCAGGGGTGAGGGGTCTCCACTATGGTGGGGGCCAGGTCTCTGCTCCCCATGGGGTACTGGTCAGCAATGGCTGAGGGGCTGGACGAGCCTGAGGGAGACTCCGACCCCCCAGTAACTCAGCACTCTGACCCTCTGTCCCCTCAGCTCCCAGGGAGGACGGGAACAGGGCCGACCTCACAGGGATGTACAGTTGAAGGCGTAGCTAAGACTCCTTAGGAGTGTCAACTGTTGACTGTTTCCATCTCCACTGTTAATAAAACCAACATTCACATCTCACTTGAGGAAGGCAGTTCTAAGTGGGCATTTCAACTCCAGAACTAGGCAGTGGAGTCCAACCTCACACACCGTGGGGACTCAGAGCTGGTGGCACCATCAAGGCAGAGCTCACATTGGAGTGTGGTTTTGCTTCAGTTTTCATACTTTTAAGTTTTGCTGATTTCAAAAGAACACATGCTAAGTTTAGATGATTTACAGAATTAGAAACTTGGAGAAAGAAAATTAACTTACTGATAATGAAACAAAAAACCAGAACTGTTTCCATCATGGCGATTCTGACTCATAGCCACCCTATAGGACACAGTAGAACTACACCATTGGGTTTCCAATGAGTGGCTGGTGGATTCGAACCGCCAACCTTTTGGTTAGCAGCCGAGTTCTTTGCCACTGTGCTACTCGGGCTCCTTACAGATAGTATCAGTAGTGAAGTCAGCTACCACTGTGTGTGTGTGTGTATTTCCTTCCTAACTCAATTCTTGTTCTCTCTCCATAGTGATATACGATAATCACTCCTCACCGTCCCTCCATACTGTGTTAGCAACCTCAGGCCCGCCAGTGCGTTTGGAAGGTGATTTCCTCTTTCAAGGCTAGACTCTACTTGCGGCCAAGAAGACCCTAGGCCAGACTCTCAGTGCAAGGAGGGGGCTTGGACACTGAGGTCCTCTTGGGAGTCCAGGGGAATGAGGTCTGGAACCTGTGGGAACAATGTTATCCTTGCTTCTGTCGTCCCGGACACAATGGGAATCGCCTGTCCCCAGAGCTGTGTGCATCCTGGACTGAAAGCCCAGCCCCCCCAGGTATGCACCCCTGCTTGGCCACGTCTGCTAAGAGGTTTCAGTGGTGACAGTCAGCACATCTTGACCTCGTGCTCACCTAGGCTGAGCCTTCCAGATGTTTCACCTTCTCACACAACCCTGACATGGGCTCTCATTACCGTCCTTCTACTGAGTGGAGTCCCTGGGAGATGCAAATGGCTAAAACTCTTGGCCCTGAGCTGAAGGGTTGGCATGTCAAGTCTACCCAGAGCTGCCTGGGGAAGAAAGGCCTGGCAATCTACTTCTAAAATATCAGTTTTTGAAAACTCTGTGAAGCACAGTTGTGTTCTGACACATGGGGTCACCCTGACTCAGAGCCCTGAGACATGAGAAGAGCGTGACTGTCAGGACCCCTGCAGGGGCTGGGAGCAGGGTTAGGACCCAGATGCTGTCTTCACAGTGCACACTCCTAGCCTCCGAGCACGGCACACCTGCCGCTTTGAGCTTCTTCTCTATGAAAAGAGTGCTGAAAACGAGCCATTGAGAAGAGGAAAGGGAGAATGCCCGCAAAAGGTGGGGCCTAGGGCCTGGCACAGGGTGAGTGGTCAGCTTTCAGGGTCCCGACATGCTCAGGGCCTCCTTGCCTGAGGTCTGACTCACCTATGCAGGTGTCAGTGGCCACGGAGGCCTTGATACGCAGGATTACGATGAGCAGTACAGCAGGCCTCACGGCCGAAGGAGGCTCTGCTGGGTCTGGAGCTCTGGTCTCTGCTGCAGAAGGAGCGCCTCCCTCTTACAGGGCCAGCAGCCCACTGGAAACTCTGCCTCTGTTTCTCACCATCCCTGGGCACAGCCACTTCCTCCCTGCTGGCTGGGTGGTGCCAGCTGGAGGTGGATACAGCTGCAGAATGTGTTCTTTTCCCCAGCTCCACCATGCTTCCTACTAAATTAGCTTCACTTCCCCTCAGCAAGGAGAAATTCTTCCCTCCAAGAGGGCTCCCACAGGGGCTCCTGTGTGATGGGATCCTCTTGTTTGTGTCTTTAGGAAAAGCCAGCCCACTCCCCACTCATTATCAGCTTTGCCCTACAGTGCCTCAAGGCCTGGGGTGTGCAGGAGTAACCCAGCACACTGACCCTACCCCCACGTCTTACACTGTAGTTGCCTTGCATATAATGGACTCAAGTCCACAGAAGTCTAGAACTTCCCACTGGAGGTCTAGAAAGGTTCCAAGGGGAGAAGAGTACAGAGCAGATTGTCTGGGGGTAGACAGTTCCCTGGGCCTGTGTGCAGCAATATGGCTCCAGCTGGAGGGGGCTCACAAGTAAGACAGAGGCAGGGACCAACCAGACCAGGGGCATCGTATCAAAAAACAAACACCAGGAGCACCATCAATACCACAATGAGCAGCCATTGACTCAACGGCAACAGGTTTAAGCAGGAGTCCTGGCGGTGCTGTGGCTAAGTGTTTGGCTGCTAACCGAAAGTTCCAACACTCGAACCCGCCGGCCGCTCCTTGGGAATCCTGTGGGCAGTTCTACTCTGTCCTATAGGGTCGCTGTGAGTTGGAATTGACTCAATGGCAATGGGTTTTACTAGGTTTAATAGACAATTTTCAACTGGGCAACACATATTCACCAAACAAATGAGAGTTCTGATTAGTCAATATTCTTTAAATGCTTATATACAAAGTTTTCAGGAACTTTTGAACAAAATTTCTGATTGATATTTAAGTAACTTTGCTAAACAGAAGACTATCACAAGATCAATGAGTCTTGGTTATAGGACCCCTGAAGTTGTGAAAAAGGATATGTTCCTCAATCTTGAAAACAGGATAAGTTCATGTGTTTTGAAATCAGGGTGCATTTATTAATTTTGATTGTTTTCTGAAAGAATAAGTTTTAAGCGAAAGTTAATGGGTAATGAAACCAACCCTTCTGGTTCCAGTGGGCTCGGTCGCCTAGAAACAATTAATTATGTGAAACAAATAAGCTACTTCTAAAGGCTAATTTATAGCATAGCTAAAAGGATTATTTACTCATCACAGTGCGTAGGTTTCTAACAACATGTAACAAGATGGCCTTTATCGTCATAGGTAAGAGAACTCCTTCTGTTTTCACAATGTAAAACTTACATTTTTTTTGACAACGGCAAAGGGTGCTGGGCTGCCTGGGAATGCTGACCAGATCCCAGTCCAAGGGGCTTCTGAGATGACAGTCAGGTATAAAATCAACTACATTTTTGGAAAGAGACAAAGGAAAAGGTCAGTATCATCAGCCAATACAAGGCCAGGTGCCAACTGCGCAACAATCAACTACTCACATGGAAGTTCAAGTTGAAACTGAAGAAAATTAGAACAAGTCCACGAGAGCAAAAGTATGACCTTGAGTATATCCCACCTGAATTTAGAGACCATAACAAGAATAGATTTGATGCGTTGAACACTAATGACTGAAGACCAGACAAGTTGTGGAATGACATCAAGGACATCACACATGAAGAAAGCAAGAGGTGATTAGAAAGACAGGAAAGAAAGAAAAGACCAAAGTGGTTGTCAGAAAAGACTCTGGAACTTTCTACTGGATATTGAGTAGCTAAAGTAAAAGAAAGAAATGATGAAGTAAAAGAGCTGAACAAAAGATTTCAAATGGCAGCTTGAGAAGACAAAGTAAAGTATTATAACAACATGTGCAAAGACCTGGAGACAGAAAACCAAAAGACAAGAACACACTCGGCATTTCTCAGGCTGAAAGAACTGAAGAAAAAACTCAAGCTTTGAGTTGTAATATTGAAGGATTCTGTCGGGAAAATATTAAACGATGCAGGAAGCATCAAAAGATGTTGGAAAGAACACAGAGAGTCACTATGCCAAAAAAGAATTGATCGACTTTCAACCATTTCAAGAGGTAGCATATGATCAGGAACCAATGGTACTGAAATAGGAAGCCCAAGCTAAAAGCTTCATTGAAAAACAAGGCTCCAGGAATTGATGGAATACCAATTGACGGAAACATTGAGATGTTCCAACAAACGGGTGCACCTCTGGAACTGCTCACTCATCTATGCCAAGAAATTTGGAAGACAGTTACCTGGCCAACCTACAGGAAGAGATCCATATTTATGCCTATTCCCAAGGAAGATGAGCCAACCAAATATGGAAATTATTGAACAATGTCATTAATATCACATCCAAGTAAAATTTTCGCTGAAGATCATTCAAAAGTGGCTGCAGTAACATACTCACAGGGAACTGCCAGAAATTCAAGCCCAGATTCAGAAAAGGACGTGGAACCAGGGATGGCACTATTGATATCAGATGGATCCTGGCTGAAAGCAGAGAATATTAGAAAGATGTTTATCTGTGTTTTATTGGCTATGCAAAGGCATTCGGCTATGTGGATAATAACAAATGACGGATAACATTGTGAAGAATGGAAATTCCAGAACACTTAATTGTGTTCATGAGGAACCTGTACATAGATCAAAAGGCAGTCTTTCAAACAGAACAAGGGGATACTGTGTGGTTTAAAGTCAGGAAAGGTGTGTGTCAGGATTGTATCCTTTCACCATACTTATTCAATGTGTATGCTGAACAAAGCATCCAAGAAGCTCGACTGTAAGAAGTAGAATGCAGCATCAGAATTGGAGGAAGACTCTTTAACGACCTGAGTTATGCAGATGACACAACCTTCCTTGCTGAAAGTGAAGAGGACTTGAAGCGCTTACTGATGAAGATCAAAGACCACAGCCCTCAGGATAGATTACACCTCAACGTAAAAAAAAACAAAAATCCTCACAGCTAGACCAATAAGCAACATCATGATAAACGGAGAAAAGATTGAGGTTGTCAAGGATTTCATTTTACTTGGATCCACAATCAATACTCATGGGAGCAGCAGTCAAGAAATCAAAAGATGCATTGCATTGGGCAAATCTGCTGCAAAAGACCTCTTTAAAGTGTTAAAAAGCAAAGATGTCACTTTGTGGACTAAGGTGCGCCTCACCCAAGCCACGGTGTTTTCAATTGCCTTGTGTGCATGTGAAAGCTGGACAGTGAATAAGGAGGACCGAAGAAGAATCAACGGCTTTGAATTGTGGTGTTGGCAAAGAATATCGAGTATACCATGGGCTGCCAAAAATACTAATAAATCTGTCTTGAAAGAAGTACAACCAGAATGCTCTTTAGAAGCAAGGATGGCAAGACTACATCTCAAGTATTTTGGACATGTTGTCAGGAAGAATCAGTCCTTAGCAGGACATCATCCTTGGTAAAGTAGAGGGTCAGTGAAAAAGAGGAAGATCCTCAATGGGATGGACTGACACAGTGGCTACAACAATGGGCTCAAGCATAACAAGGATATCATGACAATGGCATAGGAGCAGCACTGTTCTGTTCTGTTGTACATAGGGTAGCTGTCTTAGGCTGAGTTCTCTGTAGTAGCAAAACCAGTAAAGCGTACTTATATATATATATGTGTGTGTGTGCGTGTGTGTAGAGAGAGAGAGATTTATATCAACGAAATGGGTCACAAGGTTGTAGAGGCTGCAATGTCCCAAGCCCATGGGTCAGAAAAGAGGCTTCTCCTGATTCACACAGCCTCAGGGGCCAGTGAACCCAAGATCAGTAGGCTGGAGAGTAGAAGCTGTTGCTCACAGGCTGTGAAGATCGACGAATCCAAAGATCGGCAGGCAAGACCACAGGTAAGGTGGTAGCTCAAGTCCCAAGAACCAGAGATCAGATGAATAAGAGCCAGCTGCAGGATCCAGAATAAGCAAAAGCCCTGGCAAGGAGAGCAGGAAGAAGCTAGGTGGTGGAGATGAAGGCTGAGGTGGGTGATGAGCTGCCACAGGCCCCACCCCTGCTGGTACCAACTCACAGCAGATCCCATCATGGGGGTGATCATGTATCAGATTTCAACAGGGAAGTGATCACAACATTATACCTGTGCCAAAACATTGAGAATCATGGCCCAGCCAAGATGACACACCATCTTAACCAACTCAGTAGCTAAGAGTCAGGAACAACTTGCCACCTAATAACAACAGCAAACTTCAGGCTGGGAGGGGATGGGACACATAATTGTCCCAGGGGACACTTGGTTTCCATGGTTGATCCACATGTCTTGGGGAAGAGAAGATTCTGAAACAAATTCTCACCTTCGGTAAGTCAGGTTTGAGACAAAACGGGAAGGTCTGTGGCCCCAGCCTTGCCCCCAATAGCCCCTGTCCAGGTGTGGCAGTAGAAGGAGTAGAATTGTGACCACCAAGTCTAATAAGGCTCCATGGAATTACATGTCCCATCGGATATCTTTTCCGTGTTTCTGGAGCTGCATGGTGCAGAGAATATGACAGCACTCCTGAGTCCGTCACGTTCAATGACTTCAACTTATCCCACCAAGTTAGGAGCCTGGCTGGGAGACACAGAAACCTGGGCACTTGGGAAAACAGAACCCTCGACAGGACCTTCTGGTGTCTGCTCTCAATGCCATGGAGACACTGACAGGACAAGCACAGAGACCATGAGGACCTCAGAGGGGCCACCTGAAACCCCACATCATCCTGGCCAAGTCCCCGGTCCTTAGTCTTTGGCAATAACTGAGTGGTCCTGGTCCTCCTCAGTGGATCTGTGTTTACAAATCAAGATAGGATTGAGAGATTGAAATTCATAGCATTAATATTTCATTTAGTAAAAGGAAATTATGTCAATTTGGCATTTCAAGTATTGGTAATGTTTAAAAGAATTTGGCCCATAAGAGTGACAACCTGCCATGTCCACCTGTGAATGAGAAACTGTGTAATCAAACCAGTTTGCAATTAGCTGGGGAAATCTTGTTGTATTGGAACATTCAAGAGACTCGGTGGCTAGGTGCCCAGCTGCTAACCAAAAGGTCAGCGGTTTGAGCCCACCAACCACTGTGTGGGAGAAAGATGTGACAGTCTGCTTCTGTAAAGATTACAGCCTTGGAAACCCTATGGGGCAGTTCTACTCTGTCCTATAGACAGAATCAACTTGACAGCAATGAGTTTTTTTATTTTTTGTTTTTTACCATCATACTTTTTTTTTTTTATTGTAGTTTAGATGAAGGTTTACAGAACAAACTAGTTTCTCATCAAACTGTTAGTACACACATTGCTCTATGACATTGGTTAACAACCCCATGACATGTCAACACTCTCCCTTCTCAACCCTGGGTTCTCTATTACCAGATTTCCTGTTCCCTCCTGACTTCCAGTCCCTGACCCAGGGCTGGTGCACCCCTTTAGTCTGTTTTGTTCCGTGGACCGGTTCAATCTTTGCCCAAAGGGTAAACCTCAGGAGTGACATCATTACTGAGCTGAAAGGGTGTCCAGAGACCATACTCCCAGGGTTTCTCCAGCCTCTTTCAGACCAGAAAGTCTGATCTTTCTTCCTGAGTTAGAATTTTGTTCTACATTTTTCTCCAGTTCTGTCTGGGACCCTTTATTGTGATCCCTGTCAGAGCAGTCGGTGGTGGTAGCCTGGCACCATCTAGTTGTACTGGACTCAGTCTGGTGGAGGCTGTGGTAGTTGTGGTCCATTAGTCCTTTGGACTAATCTTTCCCTTGTATCTTTAGTTTTCTTCATTCTTACTTGTTCCTAAAGGGGTGAGACCAGTGGAGTATCCTAGATGGCCGCTTACAGGCTTTTAAGACCCCAGACGCTACTCACCAAAGTAGAATATAGAACATATTCTTTATAAGCTACGTTAACAGCAATGAGTTTTAATGGGTTTTAAGTTCATCACAGTCATATGTTTAAATTATTAGAACTCTAAAAGTTAGCTTATGCACAAAAGGTTTTGTTAAATGTAAACAACAGAAATGCTAAAAAAATGAAATTTAAACACATTCAATTTATAAATGCAATTAAAACATTTAAAGATGTGAAATTAAGTCAGTGAATGGACCAAGAATTATTCCCAGGCCCCTTCATTAAAGGAAGTTATTAAAATTTGCCAGTTATAGATAGAATGGTAAGGTTTATACCCCAAGCTTAGAAGTTTAAGGAACCACCTTACTTTTGAAGTTGTAGTTTTAATAAGTTGAATAAATTACATTTGGTACTATGCTGCGTAAACTTTTCTATAAGAGACAAACCAAACCAAACCAACCAGTACACACAGAAAATCAACCCCACACCACAAGAATCAGGGCACTTCTTACAGGTGAGGGCATGAGGCCCAGGGAAGCAAAGAGCCTGCTTCGGGGCCCCACAGCCTGTTAGTAGCTGAGCCGAGATTAGATCTTAGCTTCCAGATATTCGAGGGATGCTCGTGCCTCCCTTCCATCCTCCACCGCTGCCTCCCCCTCCCCCCCACGAGTTAACTCTGGCTCCCAGCGAGAGCCTCTGCCCCAATGTGAGTGGTATGAAAGTTTGTATCCAGGCTGCTGGTCCACTGCTCTTTTTACTGCATGCCCCTCGTCTTTAATGACCTAGTATAGGGGTTAGACATCCCCAAATTCCCTCAGGAGGATTCCCCGCTGGAGCCGAAATGTTACTCTCAGAGTAAATGAAAGTTCAGTTCAGGGACAAGGATCAAAAATTAAAATCCTGTGATTGGCTGCCTTGAATCCCAGAATTTCAGGATACCATTATTGTTATTATTATTATTATTATTGGTTATTACTGTCAGGGGTTTATACAAGCCTTCCCTGGGTCAATATGCAGGGATTTGGCTTCCAATTCTATTGGTCTCACAGGAGGAGAGAAGAGGAATGTTTAATGAGCACCTACTACGTGCCAGGAGCTGCTCTACACCCTATTGGTACAAGAAGAACAAGGCAAACAAGTCTCTTTGCTCAGGGACCTATGTTCTATTGAGGGAAGACAGAAAATTAATGAGAGAGAATAAAAACACAATACAGTACAACACAATATAAAATGGTGATCCATGACAGCAATGTGCTCTACAGAGGAACTAAGCAGGATGTGTTAATAATGACAATGCAAACCGTGACAGATGAAGCCTGAAATCTCGGTGGCTTAACACACAAAATGTTTATTTCTCTAGCTCGTAATAGTCTTACGTTAGTGCTCTTGGCCAAGTACCTCTCCTCCAAGCGGTGATTCTAGCATGTGGCTTTGGCCCTTCTATCACCTCATACGCATGTGGATGCTGGACAATGAATAAGGAAGTCTGAAGAAGAATCAATGCCTTTGAATTACATATGGTGTTGGTGAGGAGTATTGAATATCCACGGACTGCCAGAAGAACAAACAAATTTGTCTTGGAAGAAGTACAGCCAGAATACTCCTTAGAAGTGAGGATGGCAAGACTTCATCTTGCATAGTTTGGACATGTGTTCAAGAGGGACTAGTCCCCAGAGAAGGACATCATGTTTATTAAAGTAGAGGGTTAGTGAAAAAGAGGAAGACCCTCAACGAGATGGATTGACACAGCTGCTGCAGCAATGGGCTCAAACATAGCAATGACTGAGAATGGCACAAGACCAGACAGTGTTTTGGTCTGTTGTATTTAGGGTCGCTATGAGCTGGAGCTGACTCAACATCACCTAACGACAACCTACATGCTCCTATACTGAGGGTCATCTTCATTCCAACCAACCCAAAGAGGAAAAGATCATCAAGGTTCCTGTGGGGGAGACATCTGCAGGACAGGCCTGAAGGAGGTGTCCTTCCCTCCCTCCACTCACATCCATTTGACCAGAACTGTGAGAAGGACCCACCTACCCACAAGAGACTCGGGGGAACATGAACCTTCGTGAGCCAGGGGAAGAGGAAGCAGGTGTTTCTAAGCACACTGGAAAATGGGCTCAAATGTCTGGAGACTGTATTTTTTCAAGATACTATCTGAATGGTATATGTTTTTCCATTTGTTCATATTCATTCTGCCTGTGCCTTTAACGTACAGTTCTTGTAAACAGGATGTCACTGAATCTTGCTTTTTTTTATCCACTCTGACAACCTCTGCCTTTTAAATAGAGTGTTTAGTTGATTTATATTTAATGTAATTATGGATATGATTGTGTTGAGTCTACCATCTTGCTACTTATTTTATATCCCCTACCTCATCTTTTACCTCATCTTTAGAGCCCTAGTGGCACAGTGGTTAAGCACTCAGCTGCTAACTAAAGGTTGGCAGTTCAAACCCACCAGCTGTACCACAGGAGAAAGATGTGGCAATCTACGTCTGTAAAGATTACAGCCTTGGAAAACCTACGGGACAGTTTTACCATTAAAGGGTCACTATGAGTTGAAAATGGCACTAGTTTTTTTTTTTTTTTTTTTTATGAGTTGAAAAGGACTCAAAGGCAATAGATTTGTACCCCCATCTTCGTTCTTTCTTGCCTGTCATCCTTTGGGTGCCCAAGTATTTTTTTTATTACTTCATTCTGTCTCCATTGAGTTGTTATTTCTACCCCCTTATATTATTTTTTAGTGGTAGCTCCAGGGATTACAATAAGCATTTTTAACATCACGATCTCCCTTGAATGAATATTATTTCACTTCACTTATAAAGACACTTACCATAGTTGTTTTTCCTACTGTTTTAATATATATTTACTTCTATATATATTATAAAAGCCAAAATGACTTTTCATTATTTTTGTCTGAAAAGGCCAATTGTCTTTAACAACATTTTTTAAAGGAGGGGAGAAAAGCATTTTATATTTACTGTCGCATTTACCATTTCTATTGCCCCCCATTTCTCCCCTGGGATCTAAATCTCTACCAGGTGTCCTTTCCTTTGTGCCTAAAAGGTTTCCTCCAACATTTCCTGTCACATGAATCTGCTGGCGATGAATTCCCTCAGCTTTCATTTAGCTGAAATACCTTTATTTCACCTTCATTTTTGAATCACTTCTTGCTAGACGTGAATTTTAGGCCAAGAATTTTTGTCTCTCAGCACCTTAAAAGTGGTGTGTGCTTGTCTTCTGTCTCCTACGGCCTATGATTAGCCGTCATGCATCATTCTTATCGTTGAATGCCTTTTTACCTCGGGCTGCTTTTTAGATTTTTCTTTTCCTTTGCTTTTTAGATTTTTCTTTTCCTTTGCTTTTTAGCAGCTTGGTTATTACATGCTTTGGTAAAAAAAATGTCTATATAAATACATATATGTACATACACATATATATATAATTTTTTTGTTGTTCTGTTTGGGTTTTGCTTAGTTTCTTGGATCTGGAGTTCATGGTCTTAATCAGATTTAGAAATTTTTCGTTCATATTTTTTGAGATAATTTTTCTGCCCCATCTTCTCTCTACCTTTTGCACTCAGATAGCCCTGTTTTGGTCTTTGGATACTTTCCCATTGGGAAACGAGGCTCTGTTTTCTTTGATTAAAAACATTTCTCTTTCTATGCTTCAGTTTGGATGTTATCTATCAACATGTGTTCGAACTCTCTAATCTGTTCTTTGCATTGTTCACCCCATGATTTTTTTTTTTATTTCAAATATTGTATTTTTTCATTTCTTGTATTTCTGTTTAGTTTATTTTCAGAATTTACATATCTCTCTTCAGATTGGTTATGAAGAGGGGCCAAAGCCTGGAAAAGGACATCATGCTTGGTAAAGTAGATGGTCAGCGAAACAGGGGAAGACCCTAAATGAGACTGATGGACACAGCTGCTGCAGCACTGGGCTCCAGCACAGCAATGATGGTGAGGACGGCGCGGGGCCGGGTGGTGTTTCCTCCTGGCACACACACGGTTACTGTGAGACGGAACGGACTCTATGGTAACTAACAATAACAACTTGAAATCTCCATCTCTTCACCCATTATATCCATCTTTATTGCGTACTATTTAGCATATCTTCAGCCGAATTACAATAAAGTCCTTGCCTGCAAATTCGAAAACATCTGAGTCACCTGTTCATTTTTGTGTGTTGGTTTTTTTCCTCTTGAGTGTAGGTCAGCCTTTCAGGAGGTAACGTGTGATCAGGAACTGATGGTACTGAAGGAAGAGGCCCAAGCCGCACTGAAGGCACTGGCAAAACCCAACGCTCCAGGAATCAACGGAATAGCAGTTGAGATGTTTCATCACACAGATGCACCGCTGGAAGCTCTCACTTGTCTCGGCCAAGAAATTTGGAAGACAGCTACCAGGCCAAGCGAGCTGGAAGAGAGCCACATTTGTGCTCATTCCAAAGAAAAGTGATCCAACAGAACGTGGAAATTATCGAACAATATCATTAATATCACACACAAGTAAAATTTTGCTGATGATCTTTCAAAAGTGGCTGCAGCAGTATATCGACAGGGAACTACCAGGAATTCAAGCTGGGTTCAGAAGAGGACATGAAACCAGGGACATCATAGCTGATGTCAGATAGATCCTGGCTGAAAGCAGCGACTACCAGAAAGATGTTTACCTGTGTTTTATTGACTATGCAAAGGCATCTCGCTGTGTGGATCATAAGAATTACGGATAACATTGCAAAGCATGGGAATCCCACAATACTTAATTGTCCTCATAAGGAAACTGTACATAGATCAACAGGCAGTCTTTCGAACAGAACAAGGGGATACTGCGTGATTTAAAGTCAGGAAAGGTAAAACAAGACCCATACCTCACACCATGCACAAAAACTAACCCAAAATGGATCAAAGACCTAAATATAAAATCTCAAACAATAAAGATCATGGAAGAAAAAATAGGGACAATGCTAGGAGCCCTAATACATGGCATAAACAGTATACAAAACATTAGTAACAATGCAGAAGAGAAACCAGATAACTGGGAGCTCCTAAAAATCAAACACCTATGCTCATCCAAAGACTTCACCAAAAGGGTAAAAAGGTTATCTACAGACTGGGAAAAAGGTTTTAGCTATGACATTTCCCATCAGTATCTGATCTCTAAAACCTACATGATACTGGAAAAATTCAACTACAAAAAGACAAATAACCCAATTAAAAAATGGGCAGAGGATATGAACAGGCACTTCACCAAAGAAGACATTCAGGTAGCTAAAAGATACATGAGGAAATGCTCACGATCATTAGCCATTAGGGAAATGCAAATCAAAACCATAATGAGATACCATTTCACTCCAACAAGGCTGGCATGCATCCAAAAAACACAAAATAATAAATGTTGGAGAGATTGTGGAGAGATTGGAACACTTACACACTGCTGGTGGGAATGTAAAATGGTACAACCTCTTTGGAAATAGATTTGGCGCTTCCTCAAAAAGCTAGAAATAGAACTACCATACGATCCAACGATCCCACTCCTTGGAATATATCCTAGGGAAATAAGAGCCTTTACACGAACAGATATATGCACACCCATGTTCATTGCAGCACTGTTTACAATAGCAAAAAGACACAAGCAACCAAGGTGCCCATCAATGTAAAAACGTAGGAAAGGATAAATTATGGTATATTCACACAATGGAATTTTACACATCGATAAAGAACAGTGAGGAATCCGTGAAACATTTTATAACATGGAGGAATCTGGAAGGCATTATGCTGAGTGAAATTAGTCAGTTGTGAAAGGACAAATATTGTATAAGACCACTATTATAAGAGCTTGAAAAATAGTATAAACAGAGAAGAAAATATTCTTTGATGGTTATGGGGGGGAGGGAGGGAGGGAGAGGGGTATTCACTAATTAGATGGTAGACAAGAACTATTTTAGGTGAAGGGAAAGACAACACACAATACAGGAGAGGTCAGCACAACTGGACTAAACCAAAAGCAAAGAAGTTTCCTGAATAAACTGAATGCTTTGAAGGCCAGCGTAGCAGGGGTAGGGGTTTGGGGACCATGGTTTCAGGGGACATCTAACTCAATTGGCATGATAAAATCTATTAAGAAAACATTCTGCATCCCACTTTGGAGAGTGGCTTCTGGGGTCTTAAATGCTAGCAATCAGCCACCTAAGATACATCGAATGGTCTCAACCTACCTGGAGCAAAGGAGAATGAAGAACACCAAAGACAGAAGATAATTATGAGCCCAAGAGACAGAAAGGGCCACAAATCGGACACTACATCATCCTGAGACCAGAAGAACTAGATGGTGCCCGGCTACAACCGATGACTGCCCTGACAGGGAACACGACAGAGAACCCCTGAGGGAGCAGGAGAGCAGTGGGATGCAGACATCAAATTCTCGTAAAAAACCAGACTTAATGGTCTGATTGAGACTAGAAGGACCCCGGTGGTCATGGTCCCCAGGCCTTCTGTTAGTCCAAGACAAGAACCATTCTCAAAGCCAACTCTTCAGGCAGGGATTGGACTGCACTGTGGGATAGAAAATGATGCTTGTGAAGAATGAGCTTCTTGGATGAAGTAGACACATGAGACTATGTTGGCATCTCCTGTCTGGAGTGGAGATGAGAGGGCAGAGGGGGTCAGAAGCTGGCTGAATGGACATGAAATAGAGAGTGGAGGGAAGGAGTGTGCTGTGTCATTAGGGGGAGAGCAACTAGGAGTATATACTAAGGTGTATATAAATTTTTGTATGAGAGACTGACTTCATTTGTAAACTTTCACTTAAAGCACAATAAAAATAATAATAATAAAAAAAAAGGATGGAAGGAAGCCAGCTAAAAAAAAAAAAATTAAGTCGGGAAAGGTGTGCATCAGGGTTGTATCTTGTCACTGTACCTAATTCAACCTGTATGCTGAGCCAATCATACGAGAAGCTGGACTATATGAAGAAGAACGCAGTGTCAGGACTGGATGAAGGCTCATTAACAATCTGCGTTACGCAGATGACACAACCTTGCTTGCTGAAAGTGAAGAGAGCTTGAAGCATTTACTGATGAATATTAAAGACCACAGCCTTTAGGATGGATTACACGTCAACATAAAGAAAACAAAAATCCTCACAACTGGACCAATAAGCAACATCATGATAAACGGAGAAAAGATTGAGGTTGTCAAGGATTTTATTTTACTTGGATCCACAATCAACACCCGTGAAAGCAGCAACCAAGAAATCAAAAGACACATTGCATTGGGCAAATCTGCTGCAAAAGACCTCTTTGAAGTGTTGAAAAGCCAAGACGTCACCTTGAAGACTAAGGTGCACCTCACCCAAGCCACGGTGTTTTCAATTGCCTTGTGTGCATGTGAAAGCTGGACAGTGAATAAGGAGGACCGAAGAAGAACTGACGCCTTTGAATTGAGGTGTTGGCGAAGAATATTGAATATACCGTGGACTGCCAGAAGAACAAACAAATCTGTCTTGGAAAAAGTACAGCCAGAAAGCTCCTTAGAAATGCAGATGGCGAGACTTCATCTCACATACTTTGGACATGTTATCAAGAGAAACCAGTCTGTGGAGAAGGCCATCATTCGTGGTGAAGTAGAGGGCCAGCGAAAAAGAGGATGATGCTCGACGAGATTGATTGACACAGTGGCTGCAACAATTTGCTCAAACAGCAACGATTGTGAGGATGGCACAGGACCAGGCAGTGTTTCATTCTATTGTACATAGGGTCTCTATGAGATGGAACCAACTTGACACCACCTAACAATAACCAACAACATAGGTCACATTCTCCTCCTTCTTTGCATGTCTACTAAATTTTGATTCTATACGGGACATTATGGATGGTATTTTACATAGACATTGAGTTCTGTGCTCATCCTCAGCGAAGAGCTGAGTTTTGTGCCAGCAGGTGAGGAGCACCCACACTGACTTTTACGAGAACAAGAAACAAACATTGTGTGTTAAGCCACAGAGATTTCAGGCTTCATCTGTCTTATTTTGCACCGCTTTGTTATTAACTCATCCCGCTTAGCTCCTTTGTAGAACACCCTGCTGTCTCAAATCACCGGTTTGTATTGTGTTGCATGGTAGACTGGGCTTCAAGCTTTGTTAGGATGAACCTAAGACCTCCGGATAGCGCAAATGGTTAAGATCTTGGCTACTCACTGAAAGACTGGCGGTTGAAACCCACCGAGACGTACCTCAGAAGAAAGTTCTGTGACCTGCTTCCACAGGGTCGCGTCCGTTGACAACTTTATGGGGCGCGGTCTTAATAACCGCCAGAGCAGCCAGCCACGAGGCAGCATTGGCTCCACGGCACCTGGTAGGATGAACGTATTTTAGCTTTGCCCGAAATCCTAAATTGTAAACTTTAGTCCTGTTGTGTGATCCTGTTACTTAAGGAAGGACTTTTTTGGGGTTTCAGTGGAAAGCCTGAGCTGTTTACCAAATCCACTGAACTCGGTCGAACTTGAACTCAAACTATTTTCCGCACACTGGGAAGCTGCCGTGACCTCTGGTCAGCCAGTTCAGCCTTCCTGCTGCTCCTCCCCACTGGGTTCCTTGGAGTCCCAGCCCACGCCTGTGCAGGTCAGGAGTCAGCCAAGGACGGGAGGAAGCAGGTCCAAGGTATGTGAGATGAAGTTTTACCACCCTTCCTCCTAAGGGGCATTCTGGATGTACTTTTTCCAAGACAGATTTGTTTTTCCTTCTGGCAGCCCATGGTATATTCAATATTCTTCACCAACACCATAATTCAAAGACGTCAATTCTTCAGTCTTCTTTATTCCTTGTCCATCTTTCCCATGCATATGCGGCGATTGAAAACACCATGGTTTGAGTCAGGCACACCTTATCTTTCATGTGAATCTTTGCTTTTCCAGCAGATTTGCCCAATGCAATGCGTCTTTTGATTTCTTGACTGCTACTTCCATGGGTGTTAATTGTGGATCCAAGTAAAATGAACATCCTGATGTTGCTCATTGGTCCAGTTGTGAGGATTTTTGTTTTCTTTATGTTGAGGTGTAATTCATCCTGAAGGCTGTGGGCTTTGATCTTCATTAGTAAGTGCTTCAAATCCTCTTCACTTTCAGCAGGCAAGGTGTTCCCATTTGCATACTGCAGGTTGTTAGTGAGTCTTCCTCCAATCCTGATGCCCCATTCTTCTCCATGTAGTTCAGCTTCTCAGACAATTTGCTCAGCATACAGATTGAATAAGTACGGTGAAAGGATACAACCATGATGCACACATTTCCTGACTTTAAACCAAACATACAGTTTGGTAAACATCTTTCTGATAGTCTCTGCTTTCAGCCAAGATCCATCTGACATCAGCAATGATGTCGCTTGTTCCACCTCTTCTTCGGAATCCGGCTTGAATTTCTGGCAGCTCTCTGTCAAAGTACTGCTGTATCCACTTTTGTTTTTTTAATTTTTATTGTGCTTAAAGTGAAAGTTTACAAATCAAGTAGTCTCTCACACAAAAACTTATATACACCTTGCTACATACTCTCAATTGCTCTCCCCCTAATGAGACAGCCCGCTCCCTCCCTCCATTCTCTCTTTTCGTGTCCATTTCGTCAGCTTCTAACCCCTCTCCCCTCTCCCCTACAGGGAGGAGATGCCAACATAGTCTCAAGTGTCCACCTGATCCAAGAAGCTCACTCCTCACCAACATCCCTCTCCAACCCATTGTCCAGTCCAATCCCTGTCTGAAGAGTTGGCTTTGGGAATGGTTCCTCTCCTGGGCCAACAGAATGTCTGGGGGCCATGACCACCGGGGTCCTTCCAGTCTCAATCAGACCATTAAGTCTGGCCTTTTTACGAGAATTTGGGGTCTGCATTCCAATGTTCTCCTGCTCCCTCAGGGGTTCTCTGTTGTGTTCCCTGTCAGGCAGTCATCGGTTGTAGCCGGGCACCATCTAGTTTTTCTGGTCTCAGACTGATGTAATCTCTGATTTATGTGGCCCTTTCTGCCTCTTAGGCTCATAATTACCTTGTGTCTTTGGTGTTCTTCACTCTCCTTTGATCCAGGTAGGTTGAGACCAACTGATGCATCTTAGACGGCTGCTTGCTAGCGTTTAAGACCCCAGAAACCACTCTCCAAAGTGGGATGCAGAATGTTTTCTTAATAGATTTTATTATGCCAATTGACTTAGATGTCCCCTGAAACCATGGACCCCAAACCAGTGCCCCTGCTATGCTGGCCTTCAAAGCATTCAGTTTATTCAGGAAACTTCTTTGCTTTTGGTTTAGTCCAGTTGTGCTGACCTCTCCTGTATTGTGTGTTGTCTTCCCCATCACCTAAAGTAATTCTTATCTACTATCTAATTAGTGAATTCACCTCTCCCACCTTCCCTCCCTCTGCCCTCGTAACCATCAAAGAATATTTTCTTCTCTGTTTAAACTATTTCTCAAGTTCTTATAATGGTGGTCTTATACAATATTTGTCATTTTGCAACTGACTAATTTCGCTCCGCTTAGTGCCTTCCAGATTCCTCCATGTTATGAAATGTTTCACAGATTCCTCACTGTTCTTTATCGATGTGTAGCATTCCGTTGTGTGAATATACCATAATCTATTTATCTATTCATCCATTGATGGGCACCTTGGTTGCTTCCATCTTTTTGCTGTTGTAAACAGTGCTGCAATGAACAAGGGTGTGCAAATATCTGTTCGTGTAAAGGCTCTTATTTCTCTAGGATATATCCCAAGGAGTGGGGTTCCTGGATCATATGGTAGTTCTACTTCTAGCTTTTTGAGGAAGCGCCAAATCGATTTCTAAAGTGGTTGTACCATTTGATATTCCCACCAGCAGTGTATAAGTGTTTATATCCACTTTTGAATGACGTTCAGCAAAATTTTACTTGCGTGTGATACTAATGATATTGTTGGATGATTTCCACATTCTGTTGGATCACCTTTCTTTGAAATGAGTACAAATATGGCTCTCTCTTTCAGTTTAATTGGCCAGATAGCTGTTTTCCAAATTTCTTGGCATAGATGAGTGAGAGCTTCCAGCACTGCATCTGTTTGTTGAAACTTCTCAGTTGGTATTCTGTCGATTCCTGAAGCTTTATGTTTTTTGCCAGTGCCTTCAGTGCAGCTTGGACCTCTTCCTTCGGTACCAGCAGTTCTTGATCATATGCTGCTTCCTGAAATGGTTGGACATCAGTCAATTATTTTTAGTACACTGACTCTGTGTATTCCTTCCATCTTCTTTTGCTGCTTCCTGCATCGTTTAATATATTTTGGTCATAGAATCCTTTAGTATTGCAACTTGAAGCTTGAATTTTTTCTTCAGTTCTTTCAGTTTGAGAAACACTGAGCATGTTCTTCCCTTTTGGTTTCCTATCTCTAGGTCTTTGCACATTTCATTATAATAATCTACTTTATCTTCTTGAGTCACCCTTTAAAATCTTATGTTCCCATCTTTTACTTCATCACTTCTTCCATTTGCTTTGGCTACTCTACATTCAAGAGCACATTTCTGAGTCTCTTCTAACATCCATTTTGGTCTTTTCTTTTTTTCCTGTCTTTTTGATGACCCCTTGCTTTCTTCATGTATGATGTCCTCGATGTCATTCCACAACTCTGCTGGTCTTCGGTCATCAATGTTCAATGCATCAAATCTATTCTTGAGATGATTTCTAAATTCAGGTGGGATATGCTCAAGGTTGTCCTTTAGCTCTCGTGGACTTGTTCTAATTTTCATCAGCTTCAGCTTGAACTTGTATATGAGCAATTGATGGTCTGTTTCACAGATGGCCCCGTTGTCTCTTTACGAAGATGGAGTCGATTTGATTCCTATGTATTCATCTGGTGAAGCCTACAAGTGTAGTCACCATTTATGTTGTTAAAAACAGTACTCGAGATGAAGAAATTGTTGGACTTGCAAAATTCTATCATGTGATTTCTGGGGTTGTAACATTTAGTAGATAACTGAAAGACAATGAGCCAGATGTACAACTATGTGAGGAGTCAGCCTTATACAATGATGAAAGGGCCTTGGTGGATTCAAGTCACAGCAAGGGATCCACATGGCAGAGATAGTAAAGGAGGAGATAATGGGTAAGAGTTGGTGTGGGAGGTATTGCCTGTACATGTATCCTGACACTCACCCCTCCACCAAGTATGATGTCAGAGTACAGGTCTACTAACACCCATTGCCCACCAGGTAAGAAGAGTGTGTCCCAGCACACTGACACCTACTCCTCACCAAGTACGGTGTCAGTGCACAGGTATTCTGACACCCACTTTTCACTAAGGTTCTTTACATCTCCTGGACTGTTGAAGTAACCCTCTAACAGGCCTCCATGCCCTCACAGACCTCTCCCCGCTCCAAAACACCAGGTCCACATGACTAAAGCTCAGCACTGATCACATCCAAACCTAGTCTCAAAGCCTTTCCCGGGTGTTTGTCCATCATCCTGGATGGAGGCCAAGCCCAGGGGAGTATTCACAGCCATTGTCCAGTGTGGACAGAGGCTAAGCCCAGGGGAGTACTCACAGCCACCATGCATGTACGCCATGTCTGATTTTCTGCATCATGTTTCATTGTCCATCTACCCTCTGGCCAAGCAGGGAATGTTGCCCTGACTCACACCTGCATTCCGGCCCCGCCTCTGCTCCCCCTTATCACAATGCTCCTAGCTGTGAGTGCCCCCTCATTTGTCTGTGAGCCACTTCCTATTGGCACTTCATGCTTCCTCCTCCTGAGCACAAGTCATCTTCTCCCAGAAGAGAATCTGATGCCAACCAGGGTGGAACAAGCAATCGAGTGAGGCCTTGATCCCCTCCATCTGTGGCTTAGTCCCTCAAGACCCGGATGAGAGAGAATCAACCTTACCACCGACAAGCTATCGACATGGTGATATCGGCTCCCGGTGCCTGAGGCACCATGTTCCTCACCATCCTTCATTTTTTAGGGGAGCCTTCCCCACTTTCTCTTCCTTCTTGGGTTCTGTTCTTCTTTACCAAAATCTCCTTCTAAACAAAGATTGTCAAAATGATTTCCACTACAGGATCAACCGATAAGCCACCTTTCAAGTCTTTGTGCAGCTCTCATTTTAATAGGATGCAAAGCTTCACACAAAAGGAGCAAATTTCTTTAGGGTGAAATGTCAAGATCAGGAACCCTGGGGGTACATTTTTGCAGACTTTGTGAGGCCAGTGTGCAAGCGGTATCTTACTCTGACTGTGGCCAGGCTGGACTTAGGGAGAAGATGGAAAAACTCACCACACCCTCATGTCCCAGAGCCCCTGTGAGAAACAGACATCCATGGCCTCCCCCTAGATCTGCAGAGTCAGAGACCCTGGTGAGGAGGGCCAGCAAGCTGATTTAACAAACCCTCCAGCGGTTCTGAATCTGGCTAACATGGGAGGACCACTGGCTAACCCTTTCCAGTGACTTCCAGTCCCTGGGCCTCAGGCTCCAGGTGCTTTCCTGGGAAATGAAGGGGAGTCGGCCCACCTCCACACTTGTCACACACCTCTATTCTTCTGCTCCAAACCCCTTCTCCTCACCTGGTCCCAGAAGGCCCAGTCCTGGAGCCCCGCACCTGCACCCTCAGCTCCATCCCATGAGCCTGATCACGGCTGTTGACGGACCATCCATTCCAATCCCACCCATCTGCCACCTGAGTCCTGGGCACAAGGCTGGGCTTCTGCCGACTGTCCACCCCGCCTCTGCCTCAAGAATGAGCAGAACGGAGTAAAACAGCCAACGCCTTTATACTGTGCCGGTGCTTCTCAAAGTGATTTCTGAATATTGTTGCTGTGAGATGCCATCGAGTCAGCTCTGACTCACGGTGACCTTATGGACGACAGAACAAAATGTCGCCCAGTCCTGCACCATCTTCATGAGCAGTGCCTTGTCTGAGCCCATTGTTGCGGCATTTGTGTACATCTCTCATGGAAGATCTCCATCGTTTTCAATGACCCTGTACTTTACCAAACTTGGTGTCCTTCTCCGGCAAGGAGTCCCTCCTGATGATGAACCCAGAGTAAGTGAGTCAAGGTCTCTGACAATATTCTGTGATCATAGGGTTTTCACTGGGGCCTTCTGAGCACCCCAGTCTGGGTGGTGACTTGCACGTCATGGCCCCCCATCTCCCATCAGAACCTGCGTCACTGTGCCCTCACTGCTGTACTGTTCTGTGTTTCCTGCAGGGCTGGGTTCCTCTCGCTCACCATGGGGTGCATGTGGGCTCACCCCCTCCCTCGGCAGGCACAGAGGGGCTTAAATGTCAGAAGTTTGAGTGAGCTGGAGACTTTCATCCATTGGAAGCTCCTTGTGTCCGGGGCTGGGCAGAGGACCCCTGGGAATCCCCTTGCCCTCACCATCCGCAGGACTGGACTTGGCCCTGGTAACCAAAGGCACCCAGCCGTCCCAGTGTGCTCAGGGATTCCCAGGCACATCACAGGGCTAGGTGGGCAAGGGCCCCAGGAGGGTGACTCAGAGACACAGCTCAAGAGCACAGGCTGCCTTGCGGGAGCTCGTGGTGGGATTCATGCAGTTCCCACGCAAAGCTAAAGGCGCAGAACACTCAGGAAGCTGCCATCTGGTGCCCACTGCCTTGGGAGGGCTGGGAGTTTGCCATCTGCTGCCCAGCCAGCTCCTGTTAACTCCTTCAGGCCCAGGAATCCCCTGAGAGAGCTGAAGCTGTCAGCAGGGGGCTTTCCCGTGGAGGGATGAGGGTGGAGAGCAGACAAGCAGGGTGAGGGAATCCCATCCAACGCATTATCCCAGGCCAGGTCAAATCACACCACTTCACTTCCCCCAAGAGCCCCTACTAAAGCCTGTGGGTGTCTAATGGTCGGGCCAAAGCTGCATCAAGGTGGGCCGATGACCTGTGGCCCCAGCCCCCACCCTGAAGCCTGGGTCTAGCTGTGCAAAATGGGTCTCCTTCCACCCAGCTGTCATGGCCAGGGTTCCCCTTTGCCTCCCCACTGCCTGCAATATCAGGAGCAGGGATGTGCTCAGCATGCAGGCTGCAGTGAAGCAGGGCTCCTCTGCTATTGGGTTCCCTGGGTGGTACAAACAGTAAGCCCTCACAGTAGGCTGCTAACTGAAAGTTTGGAGGTTTGAGCGTACCCAGAGGCACATTGGGAGAAAGGCCTGGCAATCCACTTCTGAAAAATTAGCCATTGAAAACCTTACTGTCTTGGATTGAATTGCATTCCCCCAAGATATGTGTCAACTTGATTAGGCCATGATTCCTAGTATTGTGTGGTTGCCCTCCATTTTGTGACTATAATTATATGTTAAAGAGGGTTAGGGTGGGATTGTAACACCCTTACTAAGGTTGCATCCCTGATCCAATGTAAAGGGAGCTCCCCTGGAGTGTGGCCTGTACCAGCTTTTATCTTACAAGAGATAAAAGGAAAGGGAAGTGAGCAGAGAGTAGGGGAACTCATACCACCAAGAAAGCAGTGCTGGGAGCAGAGTTGGGTCCCTGGGACTGAGAAGCTCCTCAGCTGGTGGAAGACTGATGACAAGGACCTTCCTCCAAAGAGAAAGGCTTCCCCTGGAGCTGATGCCTTGAATTTGGACTTAGAGCCTACTGGACTGTAAGAGCATACATTTCTCTTTGTTAAAAATCCATCCACTTGTGGTATTTCTGTTACAGCAGCACTAGATGACTAAGACACCTATGGAGAAGAGTTCTAATCTGACATGCATGGGGTTGCCGTGAGGTGGAATCAACTTGATGGCCAATGGTTTACTGGTTTATTCTTCTATTGACAATTGTCCAAAGCAGTCCCTCTGCAGACAGACGTTCAAGAGCTGTGCTCCATTAATCCCAAGTGACATCCTCCTTCTGCCTTCTCTAAACTCTTCCTTCCTGCCCAAGGTGAGACCCACCTCCTCCTGTGAACCCAGCAATCCCAGCCTGCTCCCCGCCTTCCATCCCTCAGCTGTGAGTACCGAACACTGGCCTCCCCCTCTGTGAGCCTCTAAGCCTCTGCTGCGAGTCCCGCCTCTCATGTGCACCCAAGCGCATTGCAGAAGGAGCCATGTCTTCTCATTTCCAATCCACCCACAGCCATCACTGGCTGCACCCTGCAGGGTTCAGCCTCACACATGGCCCAGAACCCACTCGGCCACATTCAGGCAACAGCACTGGCGTGGATCCAGGCGGGGATGCAAGGCTCCTGCAGGACGCAGTTGCAGGAGGGCTAAAGGAGCACCTGAGGTCTCAAGGTCAGTGAGGAGCAGATCCAGGACCTGCAGAAACATCGTACCAACGTGGGCAGGTGGATCCTCTTGTGGCCCAATGACTCCTGTCCCCTGGCACTCCCCCTTGAGTGTGGGCTGGACACTGACTTGCTCCAACCAATGGAAAGTGGCACAGGAGATGGGGTGTTAGCTTCGTGATGAGGTTACAAGAGGTGTGCTTTCAGCTTGCCAGTGGACTTCCTTTCTTGCTGGCTTTGAAGAAGCAACTTGCCTTGCTGGAGAGGCCCCTCACGGCCAGACCCAGAGGGTGGGCTCCCACCAGCACCTAGCAGGGCCCTGGGGTCTTCATCTCAACAGCTCTTGAGGAACTGAATTTTGCCAACACCCCCATGAGGAGGCTTGGAAGCTCACCCTCCCCTGGCCAAGCCTTCAGGCGAGACCTTGGTCCTGGCAGACCCCTTGATTGCAGCTTCAGAGGCGCACACACACACGATGAGATAAGTAGTTTGTTACACAGCAATGAGTAACTCGCCGAACACCCAAGGCTGTGCTCTTGCCGAGTCCTCCTCTCATAACCGGAGAGTCTTTCAAATCTTCCTAACCCTTAAGGAGCTCCCAGACGAGCGGACTTTTATTTTAAAGTGAATTTCAGAAAATCCCAAAGGGTGGTGAGATTCTTGCACTGTGGAACATGTCAGTCCTGAGCATATGCCTGGGAATTGGATTTCTCCCAAACCTATGTGATGCCATTTGTCAATTTGGAAAAAAACAAAAACAAAAAAGTACACAAACGTACAAGAGCTGTGCTCCTGGGAGATTTCCAGAGAATGATATGCTCCTGACTGTGGCCCAAAAGCAAGCCCCAAGCCAAGAGAGGCCACCAGGTCATCGCAGCCCAACTGGGGCCAAGCAAGGCAGCCCTGTCAGTCCTTCCACCTGTGCCAGGTGAGAGAGAGGGCAGGGTCGGAGGCCCCATTCCCACGGCTTCTGCCAGGCTGAAGTGAGGGAGTGATGGCAATCGCTGGAGGGATTCGCCACAGAGGTCTCTTCCAGGCATCCTCGGGGAGCTCCACTGGCAGATGGAAGCTCTGAGGCTGCTTCCTGCCTGGGACCTGGACCACACACGGGTGGGTGTGGGGGGCACCAGCTAGGGAAGCTCCAGGTGACAGCAGCTGCCCCACCCACTGGGCCGGGAGTGCTTTGGAGGCTGGCCTTCTCTGCCCTCTACTACCCACCGCCGTGCAGACTAGATCTCATCTTTCTGAGGCAGCCAAGGTGACTCACCGCTTTCCTAGGACAGGTCTGAGCAGTCTGTGGAGAGCACACTGAGCCTGCTTAGGCCAGCTCCCAAGCTCCCACCTTTTCACCCCACCAAGACAGCTGTGGTCAGAGTGGGCATCACACCTCAGGAGTGTCCCCTCATGTGCCCACTGTCCCCACCTCACCGAGGAGCAGAGAGAACTCCTGGGGGCCAGCTCTCTGTGTCGCTCACTTGTTGCCATCGGTGAGGTCTGAGTCCGGTCACTCAGGCAGCTGTCCTCTGTTCTTTCCAACTCCCTGCAGTGGCGTATCTGCTTGAACATGTATACACACATGCACATGCGTATACACGTGTGGGTGCACTGTGAGCATGTGTGCACTGAGAGGCAGATCGCTGATCTCCCTGACTCTGTCCTGTCCCCAGACCACCCGACCAAGGGAGCCACAAAGGGACTCGAGCCACGCTGTTTCCAGGGCGGAGAGCTTGAATCCTTCCAGCTCCGGGCCGTGAACACAGTGACCTGCTTTCTCTGTTGTGGGGACAGATACTTTACCCCTCCTGCAAGGACCAGCCAGCCCCTGGGGATGCTAGGAACAAAGGGGCAGCAACTAGAAAGCCCTGGTGAGAGGGGGCAGTCCATGTATCATCGCGCCTGGGCTCTGGGCACCATGAACCGGGAATGCCCAAAGCACCTTCATTTTCATGGGCATCTGGTCTCTTCAAGGACCGTGAGCAAGGCCAGCGTCGCATCTGGACTCACTCCCCAGAAGGCTCAGCCAGGTGAGTGCCCCTTCAGGTGTGTGATTGAGCTCTTGCAGGTGTGTCAATGGACGACGGTGGAGGGCACTCTGGGTCAGAAGACGGTGCCCAGGTCAGCTCCTCTGCTCACATTACAGTGACATCGTGCTGGGTCATGATGGCACCACTGGTCACGGGCTGAGCAGCAGGTGAGGCTCCCAGCCCTCTAGCCCACCCTGCAGGGAGGGTACTCCTGTCAGCTCTGCAGAAAAACAAGGGGCTCTGCCAGGCTCCTCCCATGGGGTCCCTCTGAGCCTGTGCTCTCAGTGGCTGCCCAGTCTCCCCACTCCCTAAGCCTCTGTCTCCTGACCTTGAGGCCAAGCTCAGGAGGCCTGCCTCGCAGAGGGGTGGGGTGTGGCGAGCTTCATAAGTCCAGAGCACCCGGCAGAGGAGAGGGGTTGCCCTGGACCCCAAGAGGACAAGAGGCCCCACCAGGGATGTGGGCTCTCCTGGCCTGGCCTGGAGCTCAACCTGGGAGGACAGGGCAGGGCCCTCCTGGACACAGCTGGAGCCTGGTGGTGACACTAACCTAACCCTGAGTGCCTAGCTGGCCAAGGCTGAGTCTGAGCTGCAGGTGCCTGTCCAGTCCCCAGACCCCAGTCTTCCCTGAGGCTGCCATGTGGCCCCCAATGACCAGGTAACCCCCAGGACTGTTACTAAAAGACCTTCGACTTGTCGTGAGAAACCCCTCTGCCCAGCCTGGGGCAGGGACAGAAGGAACAACCCCAAGCTCCTTCCACCTCCATCTCCACCCTGCCATTGCCTTGTTCCTGGGCTCCAGGGGGCACAGCCCTTCAGGCTGAGCAGGTTCTGGGCCATAGGGGGCTGGAATGGTCCCAGAGCCCAGGTCTTTGTGCATCTCCAGCTATCACGGAGACTTCCAGCCAGGCTATGGCTCTTGGAGGCTGAGCAGTTTTCTCAGATGCTTGCTGCCTGCCCAGAACTTCCCAGGGCTGTGGGCCTCAGTAAGTCTCAGTCTCGGGCTCTGTCAGGCCAGGCTGATGGCCCCTTCTGCAGCAAGTCTCTCTCCAAGTCTCACTCAACTTCCCACCTAGTGGACGTCACCTGGCTCCAGGTGCTGCACCCAGGGCTCCTCCTCACACATGGCTTCACTCCTTACCTGCCTGCCTCCCTCACGCCTCTGCGATGTTACTGTAGGTACCTTCAGCCCTGTCGAGCTTCGATGGCAGTGTCACGCCTCTCCTGAGTTCTTCTGTCCCATTCAGAGGCTCTACCTCAACCCTCCTGAGGTTTTAAGAAACGGATGTGCTGTTCAAGCCCTTGACTGACAACTTGCCGCAGCTGAGTTTTAACTGGTCTTTGTCCCTCAAGAAACTCTGGTAGCGCAGTGGTTAAGAGCTCAGGTGCTAATCAAAAGATCAGCAGTTCAAATCCACCAGCTGCTTCTTGGAAACCCTACGGGGCAGTCTACTCTGTCCTATAGGGTCACTGTGAGTTGAAATCGACTCAATGGCAACGGGGTTTTGTACCTCAAAGCAGTTCTCCTTCTCATCTTTAACTGTTTCTTTCTGTCCTATTATTTTTACTTTAGTCATTTTTCAGTGATATATTTCTTTTCTTTTTCACTGCGGTGAAAACAGACACAAGAAAAGTTCACCAATTCGGCAATTTCCCCATGTGCAACTCAGACACGTTGATTACATTCTTCAAGTCGTGCAGCCACTCTTGCTATCCTTTCCCAAATCACTCCACCACCCTGGACATAATCTCACTGCTCCCTAAGCAAAAACTTCCCCCTCCCCCCAAATCCCTGGTCACCACTAATATTCTTTGGCTTATATTTTAAAAAAAAAATTGCTGTCAAGTCATTTCCTACTTATGACAACCCTACAGGACAGAGTAGAACTGCCCCATAGGGTTTCCCAGACTGTAATCTTTACGGAAGAAGGCTGCCACATCTTTCTCCCACAGAGCAGCTGGTGGATTTGAATCGCTGACCCTTCGGTGAGCAGCTGAGGGCTTACCCACTGCGCCACTAGGGCTCCTTTGATTTCTATGTATTTGCTTATTTCCTATACAAGAGAGCACACAGTAGTTGTCCTTTTGTGGCGGACTTGCTTTGCTCAGCATGATGTTGTCTAGGCTCACCCATAGCTTTGTTCAGCATGATGTCTAGGCTCACCCATAGCCTTGTTCAGCATGATGTCTAGGCTCACCCATAGCCTTGTTCAGCATGATATTGTCTAGGCTCACCCATAGCCTTGTTCAGCATGATATTGTCTAGGATCACCCATAGCCCTGTTCAGCATGATGTTGTCTAGGCTCACCCATAGCCTTGCTCAGCATGATGGCTAGGGTCACCCATAGCTTTCTTCAGCATGATATCATCTAGGCTCATCAGTGTCATGGCACATGCCAGGACTTTGTTTCCCTTTATGACTGAGTAACGTCTTTAACTACTGATGGTGAGAAATGGTTGCCTCTTCCAACCCCGAGAGTCCCTGGACTGTGGACTGAGTTTCTTTCTGTCTGTGGTGGTTCCTTCCAGAGCTTACCTCAGCCATGTGCTACCTTGCAAATGCCACCAACAGCACGTGGCAGTCTTCAAAGTCATTCTATTCCCCTAGGACCCACATTATTAGCTCACGGTCCACTTTGGGTCATTGATGACAACAGGCTTATCAAATGCTTTGCCCCGCTGCCACATGGACCATCAGCTTTCCACCCTGGGCCGGCGCTTCCAGCTCCCACCACCGGACTTAGCAGCATTTCCTGTTTCCACTTCGTGGTGGTTGTAAAAGTAGCTCCCCCCTTTCAGGCGCTTAAAAAAAACAAAAATCAAACCCACTGCCGTTGAGTCGATGCCAACTCAAAGTGACCCTATAGGACAGCGTAGAACTGCCCCATAGAGTTTCCAAGGAGCGCCTAGGGTATTTGAACTGCCAACCTCTTGGTTAGCAGCCGTAGCACTTAACCACTACACCACCAGGGTTTCCTTCAGGCGCCGATTCCTATGTAATTCTGGACCATCTCATCTGTGGTTATCACACTTAGGCATGCATCAGAATGCCCTGGAGGCTTGCTGAAACCCAGATGCCTGGGCCTCTCCCCTGCAGTGTCTGACCGGGGGTCTCTTATGCAAGGTCAGGACAAGGCGACCACACTTTGAGAAGCACTGGTCTCGGCTATGCTGCAGGAGTAAAGGATCCCCAGGTACTGGAGACAGTGTCTTTCCCTGCTATGAGTTTATCGAAGGTTGGCTGGGGATTCACCTGGGGGGCCCCCAAGGGTGCCATTGCATATGGGATAGGGCTGGTTGACACAGAGAAGGGGGCTACCACTCAGCCTGGAGGGGCCACATCTCATCGAGACTGGTCAACAGTCACTGGCTGGGAAATGCCACACGGAACCCCCCAGCCCCACCCAGCCATGAGGGCCCAAGAAGTCCAGTCTGCTTGGCTCCCAGAGTTAGCGCTGGAGAGCTTTGGGGGACTCTTGATCCCAGTGATGAGTGCCCAGGGTGAAAAGTCTCAACACTCGAGACTTCTTGAAGCACCCAGGAAGCCTCATGGTCTGGTGCGTGGCCAAATTCTAGTATCTTCCACAGGGAACAGCTCTGTGTCCTCAGCCAGGCCCTCCCCTTGAAATGTGAGGAGACGGCTCCATCTGAGAACGACCTAGAGCACCTCCTTCCTTCCTCTCTGTGACCATTGCTATTACTTAGAGTTTCTAAAGGAGTCCTGGCAGAGCAGTGGTTAAGCGCTTCGCTGCTAACCTAAAGGTCAGCGGTTTGAACCCACCAGCCACTCTGTCGGAGAAAGATGTGGCAGCCTGCTTCTGTGAAGGTAACAGCCTTGGAAACCCTTCGGGGGCAGTTCTACTCTGTCCTATAGGGAGATTATGAGTCAGAATCGACTCGACGGCAATGGGTTGGGTTTTTTTAGTTTCTAGAAACTGTATCACACATGGATTTAGTGCAGGGGAAGGGCCTGGTCACACTTAAGAAGACATCGCAATCACATCTGTTTAAGGTGGAAACAGTAAACTTGATTTATTGAAAACACTAGTACAATTATTCCTTTGGTACACAGGTTTAAAATAGTTTTAAATACTCTTTTCCCTGGGCAGTACAGTTAAAATTGATGACATGTCTATGGTGTTCTTAGGGAACGTACAATGTGGCGTTTGACATCCTATTTTGAAGGGCCTGATATCCTAGAATCTGTACCATAGGTTTTCTGTTTATTGCTTTCTTTTTATCTTCCTCAACATTAGTCCAATTATATATATCCGGAGGAAAAAAATAAAATTACACCAGAAAAATTTCTGCAAATATAAGAAGAAATTTTATTGCAATATAGCGTAGCTAAAGTGGTCTGGGGACAATGGGACACGTTTTGAACTTCAGTACAAATCACAACAGCTTTGGAAGGACCAACAGAGGGAGAAAGTGATGGAATAAAAGGACAAACCAGGCGGGATGAGAAATCACAACAGAATCACATGACCTAGACAGGCTCCACAGGCCTCCTTCCCATATGGCTTTTCCTTTCAAGAGACGTCTGTGAGACACTGGCAGAGGCTGGAGTCCCAGGTCTAGAGGACCTCCAAGCCAGACTTTTCTTTGGCAAGAGCAAGACTTATGTCCTAGGGAAGTTCGAGGGCTTGTGTTGGGTTGTTTTGCTACTCCTGGGTGGCTTGGCTGGGGGTTCCTAGACGGTACCACACAGGTGGATGGGGGAGAGCACCAAAACCATGCCTGCCTCACAGCTCGCTCCTGGGGCTGCTCGGGGCTTGCCAGGCCCCATCTGCTCTTCCCACCTTGGCAGGAAAGGGCAGCACACAAGTGTGACTTTTCACAGTAGGGGTTGTCTTTTCTTGCTAGGACTTGGGGTCCTCCTGCCCACAGGTGGCACCTTTCCCTCAATGCCAAGGAGCAGGAGTGGCGCCAAGAGGGCATCTCCCCAGCACCGAGCTCTGAAGTCCCTGGCACGCGCACCCAGGAGCCTTGCAGATGGAATCCAAGCTGCCCACGTGGGGAAGCGGTGCAGCCGGCAGCCTGCAGAGCGCCTCAGAGTTCATCACGCCTCCCTTTGTCCCTGGGGCTGCGTCTGAGACAGCTGGAATAACAACTGGACAGTTGCATCTCACTTCTTGGAACAAACACAGATTTAGCACCACAAACATTCGGCAACCGAATACAATCTGCTATCGTCACACCGTACGCAATGCGGGAGAAGTCTTTGTGTTTCTTGTGTATGTGTGTTTTCAGATCAAGTCCTCACAGCCCAATATCGTAACCAGGCTTCAGAGCGCGGCTCCCCGGGCCTAAGGGGTAGGCCGAGACATGCGGTTATCTCAAAGTCCTTGGCAAAAACTACAATTGGGGAGGCAAGAACCCAGATAAAGAAAGCTGGGAGAGTGAGGGGTGGCCAGGTCCCCCCAGTGTCACCTTCAAGGAGATCTTAAAACAGATAGCACCACAAAGAGAAGTGTAAAAATCAGCACCAATTTTCGCTTAATTATTAGCTATAGGAAAGGTGGTTTCCCTGCCCTTGGACAGCCTTCCCCCATCAGGCTCTGCAGGAAGAGAAGTGAAGGGAGACAATTACAATGAAGTCAAGCCTGCGTTTTCATCCAAGTGCACATAGGGAAGGCAAAATATAAATTTTTTTTTCCTTCCCATTAAAAAAAAAAAATCCACAGCTAAGAAGGGCACAGGCACCTGCTTAGTAAATGACAGCCCAGATCCTTGCTGCCCTGGGCCCAGATCCCTTTGACTGCAAGTTCTTGGCCAGGGTGGGGGGAGGGGAGCCCCACCGTTCATTAGAATCCATGCCCCAACCCCGGTTCCAGGTTTTCCCCGGGAGGAGGGGGACGGTGGCCGGGTTTATGTTCATGATTGAAAGTCAGGGACACGGCACATTTACAACAATACAATAACAAATATTTACTAAAACGCACAACAACATAAGCACCTTTAATCCACCGGAAAGGCACGTGTGGAATGACATGGACCGTGGGAGCTCTGGCCACAGCAGGGTGACCTTTACAAGGCTTGCCTCAGAGCAGAACATTCTTTTGAAGGCCGAGGGAAATACACATCTTCAAGTTGAATTTCTAAATAAACGATCCAAACTCTACAGCCCACCCCCACCCCATGTGAGCTCCCGCGGACATGGGCGATGGAGCCTGGTGGGAAGCATGGCCTGTTCTCCGTCCCTATGGGCGGGTTGTAGGCGAAGGGGGCTGGAGAAGGAGGCACTTGGGGGCTGAGCGCAGCCCAAGGCTGTGGGGCGTCTAGGTCATGTGATCTGGCTCCTTGGGGCGCGGCTCTTCTCTTTCCCTTGGTTCTCTCTTGGTTTGGGGTCCAGCACCGAGGTGCCAAGACATGGCTGAAGTCGGGGTGGGGACGAGAAATCTTTGCAGTCCGAGGTGGGACCGCGCACAGGACGCTCACAAGCAGCGTACTGAGGTCACGAGGTTGCTCCTTTGGGGTGCTCGGCGGCTCCTAGCCCATGAAGCACGCCGGCCCCACTTCAAACCCAAATTTCTGTGATGCTTCACCGAAGTCATTGAACATGATGTCCACGAGGGGTACTTGCTCCACTTTCGGGGTGTCGATCTCCAGCACAGTCTTCTGATAGCCTTTCCTTGTCTGTGGACAGGGAGGGAGACGGACACCGGTTAGGGGCAGCGGGTTAAACGGTCACCAAACACATCCCACCTGGGTCTGAAGAGGTGGTGGCCTCTGCCTTTTTGTACTTGGTTCCTGCCCATAGCATGAACTGAGCAGCGGAGCCCATGGGTTAACTCCCTGGCTCCTTACTGAAGCAGAAGACAAATTCACACACACAGTCCCCACGAAGTCTGGTCACTCCTCTGCATGACCCCGGGAGGAGGGTCATGGGGCTGAGCCTCAGGGCAGCCACAAGTTCCCCCAGGCCTCCTGCTCCACCCTGGCCCATCCCCTCCTGGGCCTGTGGTCACCTCCTGTTAGACCACAGCTACTTGGCTGTACTGTGGACGACCGGAACAGTAAACACAACCAGAATGCTCATGGCCGTGAGGTGGCGAGATTTCAGCTTGCTTACTTTGGACACGTCATCAGCAAGGGCCAACAGAGGGAGATTGGCAGCCAGACTCTGAAGCCAAAACCCCCCGTGCCAGCCCTGACTCTGCCGCTGACCAGCCACATGGCCGTGGGAGGGTCGCTGAGCCTTTCAGGCCCCTCAACATCTGCAGAATAGGGACAACTTGGAGCTGCCCTCCTCAGCATTGTGCAGAGATGACCATGTAAGGCCTGGAACTGCACGTGACCATGAGAAGCACCCAGTAAGTGGGTGAGCACTGTAACATCACTCCCCTGTGTAGTGGGCAGCCTCCAGGGCACCTATGCCCTGGTGTGGTACTCCACACTGCTCCAAGGTTGGTCTGTATGAAAGGGGTGCAGGCCACATCCAGGATCAGGTTATAAAAGACCCTATGGCTTCTGTCTTGAATGCCCCTCCACTCTTGGATTGCTCACTCTGGGGGAGGCCACGTCACGAGCAGACCTCTGCGAAGAACCACGCAGGGAGGAACTGAGACCTCCTGCCAACAGCCGCATGACAGCGCTGTCTTGAACACATCCCCACCCCAGTTCAGCCTTCAGACGACGGCAGCCCCAGTGACCTCCTGAGAGACCCTGAGCCAGAACCATCAGCCAAGCTTCTCCCAGCCTCTTGGCCCACAGAAACCCAATGAGAGTACATATTTGTTGTTTTGAGCTGCTAAATGTTAGGGTACTTAGCGGGTGGTGTAAATGGTTAAAACACTCGGCTGCTAACGGAAAGGTTGGCAGTTAGAGTCCACTCAGAGGGCACCTCTGAAGGAAGCCCTGGTGAGCTACTCGCCAAAGAGTCACAGCCGTTGAAAACCCTACGGAGCAGCCCTGCTCGGACACACACGGAACCTCCGCGAGTCGGAGTCAGTTCACCCCACGGAGCAGCCCTGCTCGGACACACACGGAACCTCCGCGAGTCGGAGTCGGCTCACCCCACGGAGCAGCCCTGCTCGGACACACACGGAACCTCCGCGAGTCGGAGTCGGCTCCGTGGCAGCTGGTCCACAGGTTTGTTACACAGCAGTAGATAACCGATACATGCTCTTCCAATGAGCCTTGGTGATACAAGGGTTAAGCGCTCGGCTGCTAACCCAAAGGTTGCTGCTTCGAACCCACCCAGTGGCTCCATGGGAGAAAGGCCTGGAGATCTGCTCCCATAAAAACGAAACAGCCTAGAAAGCCCTGTGGGGCAGTGCCACTCTGACACACGGGTGGCCATGATCTGGAATCAACTCGACGGCACCTGAGAGCAACAACACTCTCTTTGACTCAGCTTTCTCCGTTCTAAATGGGTATACTGACTTCCTGGAGAGAAAAAACGAAATCTTCTCTGTCCAAAGAAGAGCCTTCGCGTAAGAGCTCCTGGAGAAGCCCTCGCATGGCTGGCGTGGGCTCTGTGAGCTTCCTGACTTGACATCCTCCGAGTCCCCAGTTAGCTCTCCACATCTGTCCTTCCCACACCCCACCCTGATGGGGACCCCAGATTAGGCAGAATTGGCTTAAAGCCCAGATTTGAACTTCAGGACAAGCACTAATTCTCCAGGGAGGTAGTTCTGAGTCCACCCAGGAGGTTTTGCTTCAGCAGGCAGGAGGTGGGATTCAGAGTCTGCCTTTCTAATGGGAACCTCAGGCGACTCTGATAAGCGGGGCTCATAGGCCACCCTTTGAGAAGCAAAGGACCTGCTTAGAGAGGCCAGGGGACCTTAAACCAGCCCACAGGACAGCAAAGGGCAGCCACAAGTCTCCACTTTCAGGAAGCTGTGGGGTAAGGATGGAGTGCATCCCTGTGGCTGCTGGGAAGGCAGAGAGTGGGCAGGTTGTCACCCTTCAGGCAGGTTGTCACCCTGCAGGCAGGAAGCCCAGGAGGAGGCCGCCTCTTCACCACTCCCTTGGCCAGGCCAGCAAGGAGGAGCTGGAAGACACCTCAGCCTACCAAGGCTCCATCCCTCTGGTCCTCCCCTACCTCCCCTGGCCTGGCCTGCGGAACTGCAGAAGACCACGGGAGGCCGCTGGCCTGGACTTCACTGGGCCTGGGAGGGCAGTGCTGTCACGGGGAGCCATGCCCTTGGCCACACGGCCTGAGAGTCCCCAAGCTAGGGGACCCATGGGCAGAGCAGTGCTAACCCCCCTTTCTGCCCACAGGAAGGGCAGACAAAGAGCTTTGTGCACAGTGTCCGCCTCCCCTCCCCGCCAAGGACAGTGACGTCTGCTGAGCTCCAGGATGGCTTCTCCTGGATTTACCGGGCCCATGGCTCCGATTATCAGAGCGCTCCAAGCTGAGTATTTAAAGCCAGGAAGCTGCACACTCAGGCAGCGCCCCTGCCCGTTATTCCAAAGGCATAAATAATCGTTACAGGGCACAAGTCCCCAGGGGCCCCACAAAGCTGCACGAACACTGGGATTTATGGGGCGTGGGTTTGCAAGCCCTCTTGCCTGGAGATTTCTGTGTCTCCACGGGTCGGTCCTGTTCTGTGCCGTCCATTAGGGCCACGGGCACCACGGACCAACTTCCCAATTACTTTTGCTGTTATTACAACATGAATCAAGCTGGCCTCCGGGGTCACAGCTGGCCAGCCCCTCCCACATGCTCTGGACACTGGCCTCTGCCATTAAATGGGAGGGTAATTGCTTTTCACAAAAGGCAGCTGGACTTGCCAGGGCCTGGGGTGAGGGGGCAGCCCCATGCCAGGCCGACTCTCTGCCTGCCACAACCACGGCGTCCCACCTCCCAGTCTCCAAGCAGTACCCTGCTTGGCTTCCTCTAGCCCCCCCTTCCCAGCCACTGGCAGAACCAGTTCCTTCCCTCAGCAGTTGTCCCCCCACCTCTTCAAGGATGGCATCTCTCTTCTGGAACAGAAGTATTACGGGGAGAGGGCCGCCTCTCTTCCCTTGGCCTAGCATCCAAGCCGGGTGTTCCAGGGACCCACGTCTTACTACTGTGCCCACAGATGCTCAAAGGATAACCACAGAGCTAGAAATGATTGCTATGGGATTCGGCAAGAGCGTGAGATGTTCCTTCATCGTTTATGATGGTATAACAAAGATCACGAAGATGGCGCAGGGCCGGGCAGCGTTTCATTCTGTTACATGTGAGGCCGCCATGAGCTGATTCGACGGCAACTAATAATGACGCATTCCCAGGACCGCCTCCAGTCTTAGTTCCGTCACTCTCAGACCAGAACTCAGGGGAGGGAGTCTCCAAATTCTGAAATAGACCAACGGGTCTTTAATTCTACTCTCCACCCAGGCTCGGGTAAGGACCCAGGTCTCCGGGCTTCTCCTGTGGGCCTCCCATTTCCTTTCCTAACCCTGACACCAGGAAGGTTCCTGAGCTCTGGCTGCTCGGGGCTCTCGTGTCTGTGCTGTCGCTGGGCTTCCAGACCAAGCCACACACCAATCACACTCAGGGGACAGAAGCCTCGTCAGGGGCCCTCACTGAGCCCCTGTGTGGAGCTCAGGGCCTGGCACACAGTAGGTGCTTGATCAACGCGCGTTGAGTGAATGCATGACCCACAGGGATTAGGGATGGATGGAGCCCCCCGAGGAGCCCTGGTGGCAGGCCCGCCGGCACACTCACCGCACAGCCATCCACCAGGGCGCGGATGTAGGGGTTGTTGTCATAGGACATCTCCTCATCGTTGGAGCCCAGGAAGCGGATGGCCTTGTCGTAGCTGCCCGTGGCGGCATCCTGCCAGGCGACTGACTGGTAGCAGTTGTAGGTGACGTTCTGGTGGGCAGAGGCACTCAGCAACCGCAGGAAGGTCATCTGTACCACGCCCACAGGGTTGCCCTCGGCATCCACGTAGGAGAGCTGCCAGGGGGACGGAAGAGTCTCAGCAAAGAGGGATGCACCTAGCTACAAAACCCACATCCACACTGTCCTGGAAACAAGCCGTTGCCACCCCAGCCCAAGACCAGCGCACCCCACAGCTCCCAGGAACAAAGTGAACCGCACCCCAGTTCTTTCAGGAACTTAAATCCATCTACTCCTCTCCCTGGCTGGCTCATCCTCCAGGTCTCACCATACATGCCACCTCCTCCAGGAAGCCCACTCTTAACCCACCCCATCTGGGTCAATCACTCCCACCCCTGACCCTTTGGCTCACAATGGCCGCCTGCCCTATCTGGGTTCGCTGAAGTGTCTGCCTTCCCTACCAGAAGTGGTGTCAAGTCTGCCCACAACTGAACCCCAGTGCCTAGCACCATGGCTGCCACAGCGGGAGCTGATGAAGGCTCGCTGTGTGGGTGAACTCCTGCCTCTCAGGCAGAGGCCCAGGGGGCTCTTGCAACCAGTACCTAGCTCTGGGCATCCACAGTGACTGTCTTCCTTTATGCCCACCACAGACCTCCTCCCCTCTGCCCCCAGAATGCGCTGTTGGTCTGTAGTGTCCGATCACTCCTTCCCTACTGCTAAGTGGTGGACATTTCCCCAGTGAGCCTTGGCTTCTGGAGGGCAGGGGTCCCCGGTCCATGTTTGTTGAATGAACAGAGAACCATCCGTTGACTTAAGTCTGGCCTGTCACCCATGAAACAGATGAGCTTCTGTACACCCCAGACCACTGGGCCCGGAGTAGGAGCTGAGTTTGACTTTCCTCTAACAGACAGATAGACAGATGGACGGACACAGGGTGTGGGGCCCAGAGGGCAGGGTTTGGTTTCATGGGTTGAGGTGGAGAAGGAGGAGGCCTCATGCCCCATATACAGTGTCGGGGTACAGATGGGGAGCAGGAAGGGGGTGAACACACTGATGCCCAGTTTTTCCATATAATAATGAGTGCTGAGGGTCCCAGAGCCAAGCCCGGGGCCCTGCCCCTTCCCACAGGGCAGCGAGGGCACACCCCCACCCAAAGCTACACACAGACTCCATGTGCTTGGACACAGCACGGCAAACCCTAGAGTCAGACCTGAGGAGGAAAAGTCAATACCAACCAGAATCCGGGTCCTGCCAGGTGCTCCTTCGGAGAGGAAGTGACTGACTCGGGGGGGCATGCACAGAAAGGCCAGGGGAGCACTGGACACAGAAGGACTCGGAGCCGAGGGCCACCAGAGCATCAGACCCCATGCAAGACCCCTCTGCAGGCACAAAGGGGCTCTGCAGTGTCATCCCCACAGGCCACATCCAGGCCACCAGCCCGGGTAAAGCCCCCAGGGGTGGAGGGATCTTCCCCCACCTGCTGTCCCGCTGCGAGCAGCACAGAGCGCCAGGGTCGTGAGTGAGTGGACAAGGCCTCAGGTAAGCTACATGTCCCTTCACCTCCCTCCTCTGCCAGCTACCGTGCAAACACACCCCAACAGGAGGCGGGCCACGGGAGCTGGTGGTGGCAGTGTGTTCCATAGTCATCTCCCCAGGTGACAAAAAGGTGGTCTTAGGGGTGTGAGCTTGCTCTCTCCTGAGAGGAGAATGTGGGTGGTAACCACACACATACCCCGACAAAAACCCAGACGCCGCAGAGGCGGCACCCGCTCGTGGCGGCCGCACGTGTGTCAGAGTAGAGCTCTGCTCCGTGAGGTTTCCAGCGGCTGATTTTTTGGAAGTAAATCACCAGGTCTTTCTTCCAAGGCTTCTCTGGGTGGACTCGAACCACCAACCTTTTGGTTAGTAGCCGAGCATGTTAACTATTTGCACCACCAGGGACTCCACGTGGCAGTAACCGTGAGGACTGCAGAGAGGAGCCTGCCACCTGCCTGCAGTGGGCAGCTCTCGCCTTCTCTACGGCTCCTTCCACCACCTGATCCATCGCACCCAGCACCCCACCTGCCCAGCTCAAACGTCGCCTGTCCCAGGCCCTTCTGTGTCCAGTAGCCCTTTTCTGAAGACAGCACAACAAAGGTGGAGAAGAGGAAACCGGCAGGAGGAAGGAGAACAGGAGGCCTGAGGTCCACAGCACAAAACGAAGGAGGAAGCAGCCGAGACATGGCCAGGTGAGCACGGCCCTCACAGGTCTGGGAAGCAGCTGCTGTGACTGGCCAGTCGATGCCCAGCACGTGAGACATTTACGCCAGCCATGAGGTGCCTTGGGTTAGGGGATGGGGCCGTCAGGGGTGCGCACAGACACAGGCGGGCTGGGGGCCACTTGGAGTTCTGGGGCAAAGCACGGCTGCCTGGGCCCATGCTGGAGGCACAGCCCCTGCACACACAGACAGGCTGAGGCTGGGCCAGGTGGGCGCTGGACCAAGGGCTGGTGGTGAGGTCTGGCATCATGGTGCCCAAGCCCAGTTTCTGAATGAGAAAAGAGCCGCCTTCCAGGGCCGTTAAGGGTGGGCAGGCTAGGTGGGAAGGGGTAAATACAGGGCTCTATAGGCACCTAAAGCCCATCTGTGTTCCGGAAGCTTTGCCCTTTCCAAGGCTGGGAGGTGAGGTGAGCATGGAACTGGGCACTCTGTCAAGTAAAGGGCCCAGATCAAAGCCTGAGGTGTCCAGGGAAGACTGTTCCACTGAGCAGAAGCAGCCACCGGCTTCCCATCAATAGGTACAAACAAGCCTTGGCGCTTGGGGCCCCGAGCTGGACAGATAAACAGCCCACTGCATCCTGTGTGGCTCTTCCAGGGATGCCCGTGTCTCCTCGTTTTCGAGATGGGTTATGGAAGTCTAGCTCCCTAGATGTTAAACCTGTATTCATGCCGTCTCAGAGCTTACAACTCAAGGGCCAGGTGGGGGCCAGAAGCAGTGGCCCTCGTGGCCCCCCACCAGCAGCAGGAGGCTGGGGGCAGTGGTATCAGTCCTGAAGGACTCTGAGCACTGCAGGTGGTCCAGCACCCACTGCATCTACCTGTCCACTAGGGCTTGGCCCCACAAAGCCCTCCCACTCGTGGTGTCTGATTTCCACTCCCTGAAGGCCAGCCCCACGTCCTAGCTCTACACAGAAAGCTGTCCACCTACTTGTGGGCTGAAATAACTCACGTCGGGGGCTGTGGGCACGGGTGGGCAGGAAGGACTCGGCACCTACTGCGAGTCCTGGGGTCGAGTGGCGAGCATGAAGGAGTTCCCTGGAATGGGCACGAGCGGGCGTGGCACACGGCAATGAGTGCCATGCAGAGCCGAGCCAGGCTGAGCCGCAAGCAGGCAGTGCCTGGGTGGCCACTTACCAGGGACCCGCGCTTGTACTGACTATACCAGGTGGAGGGCTGCTCTTTGGGCCAGCGGGCCAT
The DNA here is from genome assembly GCF_024166365.1 of Elephas maximus indicus. Lineage (NCBI taxonomy): Eukaryota > Metazoa > Chordata > Mammalia > Proboscidea > Elephantidae > Elephas > Elephas maximus. The sequence goes on from NC_064827.1 coordinate 3,807,764, forward strand.
TTTACTCTGCAAGATAGGAGACGTGGCGGGTTTAAAGTGACAACCGCCAAGAAGTGTGAGGTGCCTTACCAGTTTACCGCGCTTGAATTCACTGAACCAGGAACCCGGGTTCTCTTTGGGCCAAGAAGTGATTCTGGCCTAGACATCGAGGGGGGTGGTGGAGAGGGAGAGAAACAGAGAAAATGAAAGGGTTATTCTCCGGCCTCTGCCAGAAACTCTCCTGCTTCCTGCATGCCTCCTGCACACGTTCTCCCCGGCCCCTCCTGCCTCCGCCATCGCTGGAAACGATGCCAAAGGACACGCTTAGATGCAGGCACCTTACCCGTGAGGACAAGGCTCCAGGGCCCAGGCTGCAGTGAGGAGAAGAGGGTGACACAGCACCCCGTGCTTAGCGGGAGGCAGGCGCTCGCTCACGTGCCCCCATGCGGGATCTCGTTCTGCATTCTTTCACCTTCTGTATCTCACACTTGTTCTGTCAATGTTTGTGTATACAGCGTCTGTCACAGCGCTCCGCACTTAGCAAATGCTCAGGGATGCTTGTTGAGTGGACGGGTGACCGCATGAATGAATGGATTCTCAGAGACCACAAGGACGATGATAATGGTAGTGAGAGTCAACGTCGGCTGCTGGGCGGCGGGGGGTGCCGGCATTCTCGTGGGAGCCTCACGACCTCTGGGGTGGGGCTCCCTCTCACGGCCTCCACCCAGGGACTGTGGTGGGCAGCGACCCTGCCAGGGCACCCCGGGGTGCTATGGATACACCAGACCAACTCTGTGAGTGTGTGTATGAGAGAATAAGAGCGCGCGGATGTGTGAGTGTGTGTCGAGCAGGAGTATAGATGTGAGTGTGTGAGCGTGTGTGTGTTGAGTGATTACATTTATGAGAGTGCGAGCAAGTGTGTGAGTGCCGAGTGAGTGTAAGCGTGTGAGACAGTGTGTGTTGAGTGGGCATATACACGTGTATAAGCTTGGTGAGCGTGTGTATGGATATTTAGTGAGTGTGTATATGAGTGTGTGAGCATGTGTGTGAGTGTATTTATGTGCGTGTGAGCACGTATGAGTGTGTGAGAGAGTGAGTGGGTGTGGTGGTGGGCTGTCCTCTCTGGGACTGACGACCGGGGCTGGCGGGTCCTCCCAGGGAGCTACAAGGGGCCTCTGTTGACAAGGGAACAAGGGCTCCTCACGACGCATCGCTTCATCAGGAGTGGTCACTCTGCCCCGTAGCGGGGGGGCCTTCCTGTGTGGGGTCTGGTTTCTGCAGAGGCTCAGGCCATAGGACCCCAGAGAGCCCAGCACAGAAGTGCTATGGAATGAATGCATGCACAAATGAATGACTGGATGAATGGGTGGGTAAGGGGGTGGGTGGGTAGATGGACAAGCGGATGAGTAAGTGAGTGAGTGGGAGGGTAGGTGAGTGACTGGGTGGATGAGTGGGTCAGTGACTGGGTGGGTGAGCGTGTGAGTGACTGAGTGGGTGGGTGAGTGCGCGGCCCATTCCCCACTGCTGGCTGCCCATGGATGTACCTGGGCAGGTGCAGAGACTCTGGAGGGGACTGTAAGGGCCCACAAGGCCACTATCCCCACCTTCACCTACCCAAGTCCCACGAGACCTCTGCCAGGGCCCAGCCCAAGTCATTCTCAACTGAAGCAGAGTCTGAATCCTTGTCCTGATGCTCCAGGCCTCCTCCTTCAAGGTGACCTTGAGCCAGCAAAGGGATGCACTGGAGGACAAGGGGTGGCCAGTCTGCCTCCGGCCCCTCCAGGGACCTCCAACCTCTCTTACTTCTGTCTCCAAACCTGCCCACTGTCACGGCCGAGCGCGGGTCATGTAAAGGTGAGATCTTCTGGGGACAGGGCCGTGGGGCAGGCTCAGTGATGCCAACGAGCTCATGCTTGGTCCACCTCTGCCTTAGATTGCTGCCTCGAGGGTGAGGTGGTCTGTCCAAGGGACTCCATGCCCAGCCCGGCCCCAGAGATGCCTGGCTGGGTGGCACATGTCAAGCAAGAGCGAGGAGCGTGGGGCCCCTCAGCAGCCCCATGCTCACTGAGCCACGGATGTCCCAGAGCCCCAAGAGGCCTCTGTGCTTTGGGGCCCACTGTGCTCCTTCTCAGGCCATGAGGCCAGCAGCATGAACTTCATCCTAGTTCTCAAGGAGGTTAAAGAAAACAAGAGCTGAGATGGAGGGTCCTAGGCTTTCACTGGCCTCTTTCAGCCACAGCAAGTCTGTTCTGGGAATGCTGGGGAGGGTGCTATGTGGCCCCACACATCTTCCCAGGCAGCATTAGGCATCTGCTTCTGTCTTCCTGACCCGCACCTACAGTGTGTTTTAGGGAGCAGTGGTACACGGCCCTGGGAACTCAGCTGCTCTCCCTCACAAAGGAGCAGCCTCTGGGCGCATTTAGGAGGGAATGCACGTTTGGGTGTTCTAGCTGCGGCCTCCAGAAAATGGCTGCTTTGTTTCAGGTCGCACAACTGGCCGACTAAGAGGGATGTTCCAAGGAGCTTCTGTTCAGGCTGGATGCAGCCAACCCTGTGGCTGACGTCTGGGTCATCTTCCCAGTAACAGGACTTCAACCCTTGGGCCTGGGCTCCAGCGCCACCAGGGCAAGACCCCACCCTCCTTGCTGCCTGTGCCAAGGGGACTCCTGCCTCAGCCACGTGTTTGAGAAACGGCAACACCTGGGCAGGGTAGACAGGCGGGCAGCATCTGGGCCTGGAGACCCATCCGTGATGCCTGTTCCTTCGCCGTCAGATTCAGAGCTGTGTAAATGTTGTTAAATTCAGAACAGGTAAACTCTCAAATTTTCGTGCCAGGCACCAGGCCAAGTTTCCAGACAGCATCTTCTTTGAGGTAAGTTCTGTAACTGGACCCGTCTTACAGGTGCGGAGATGAGTTGTCGGAGAAGGGCAGTGTCTGACAGGCCCTGGCCGCTGACCAGTGCCCTCCAAGGAATGTCCTCTTCATCACAGACATCACACCGCCCTGTGGGGCCCTTGAAGAAGCCCTCTGTGTCCTGAAATACTCCCTGGTTTCCAGACTGTCTCAGCCTGGGAGGCTTCGCTCTGTGAGAGATGGGATCCTGTGGCCGGAGGCTCAGCGTCCTCTCTGTGGCGCCATCTCTGGTACTGTGACCAGCCCTGAGCCTGCCTGTCCTGCCGTGTCCGCTCTGCACAGGAGCCTGCCTGTCCTGCCGTGTCCGCTCTGCACAGGAGCCTGCCTGTCCTGCCATGTCTGCTCTGCACAGGGCAGCCAGCCCGACAAGGCCACGGTCTCAGGCCACACAGGAGCTGCTGGGCTCAGGTGCTCATGGAACAGATACACACCCTCCCCACATACCACACAACCGTTCACACACACACACCACACACCTATCCACACACCACACAGCCACTCACACACACCGATGTTCACACCTGTCCACATGCATCCACACAACCACTCACGCACACCTCAACCCTCCCCCATACACCCACATAATCGCTCACACACACCCACTACAGACCTACCCCCACACATCACAACCAGTCATACACACACCACACACTTATCCACATACACTTACACAGCTGCTAACACACACCCATGCACACACCTGTCACACACACCCACACAACCACTCACAGACACCACATACTGACCCTCACACACCACACAACCACTCACACACACCCATGCACTCTCCGACCCCCACACGTATGCCACTCAACTGCCTATACACACCACACACCTACCCCACACACCACACAACTGTTCACACACACTCATGCTTACACTTATCCACCACACAACTGCTCACACACACCCATGCACACCAATTCCCCCACACACACCACACAACCGCTCACACACACCCATGTACACACTGATCCCCACACACACCCTTGCACACACCTGTCCACACACACGCACTCCCGCCACAGGTGAGGCCCTTGAAAGACCACAGAGGTGGCTGTCGAAGTGACACTGCAAAGTCTCAGTGACTCAGGGCCTCACTAACCAAAGTCTTTACTACAAAGATTTCCGTTGCTGTGAGGTGCTGTGGAGTCCGTTCCAACTCACAGCAACCTGAAGGACAGACTAGAACTGCCCCACAGGGTTTCCGAAGCTGTAATCTTTACGGGAGCGGGTTGCCAGGTTTTTCTCCCTCGGAGCGTCTGGTAGGTTTGAACCGCTGACCTCTTGGTTAGCCGCTGAGTGCTTAACCACTGTGTTTCCGGGGCTCCTAAGCAGCATTCACAACAACGCACCGCGCTCGGAGGAGGCTGAGCAGATCCCACGGGAACAAGCTCACACTCAGAATTTAAGCAAAATGGTGGCCTCCAGCAGATCTCTTCAGGTCACTTTACACTTGCCCTGAATGTCCTGCAGTGGGGGCCAGTTGGCCTCAGGTCAGAAAGACCCCCGAGGCCTCTTAGAGGACTTTACTGACCGACAGTCCCACTTGGAGTACTGGGGTGGCCAGTGGAAACCCCAGCAGTGTGAGTGCGGTCCCACCCCCCTTCCGTGACCCGAGGATCCGCGACACCCTTTTATTGTTAAAATGTCTCCTTAAAACAGCCTAAGGTCTACTTCTGGAAGAAAGCCCTTAATTAGGAAACAGACCAACTGCTAACTTTCCTTCTAACGCTGCCTGCGTGTGACAGCCCTCATTGCTGAGGGGCTGAGAGAAAAGGCACTCACCCCCTCAGACTTCTTATCAGGGAAGATGCAGGTGGACCCGCCGGCCGTGAAGTTACAGTAGACTTTGAAGGAGTCCCTGGAGCATCCTTGGTTGGGGTCCACCCAGTATTCACCTGATAGAGAGACGGGAGAGGCGGGAGGCTCATGAGAGCTGGTCCCCAGACGAATCCAGACACACTGGCGCATGTGAGCCCAGCGGCTAGGATGCAGGGCCTGGGCCATAGTGCCACCACCACAGCCTTTCTGGGGCTCATTGGCTGCACTTTGCTTTTCCTACTGGGCCCACAAAGAGCCATGGACAGGTTCATTTCCCTAGGGTGGCTGGGGCGAAGTCCCGAGGACGGCTGGGGGTGAAGTCCCAAGGACGGCTGGGGGTGAAGTCCCGAGGAGGGCCGGGGCATGAAGTACTTCCATGTGTGTTCTGAGGAGCAGGGCTGGGCGGGGCACTGCCCACTCGGTGGGTGGACAAAAGTACAGAGAACGTTCTAGACTGAACAACGAAAATCCATGCCCTCGGAGCAGAGTCCACTGCAACCACAGACAGCCCCCTCAAATCCCGCAGGAGAATCAGGAGGCTCACCAGGGGAAACACGGAACAAATACTATTTTTTTCAGTAGGTGAGCAGTCTTGATTTAAAGATGGTAAGAATGAGGATGACTGACATCCTATGATTCCCCAGAGTTTGTTTTCCCAAGTACTAATACTATGATACCCATCCTGACCCCAAGGGTAACACTAATTTGTTGTTGTTCGTTGTCAGTTCGATTCCAGCTCATGTGCAGAGCGGAACTGCGTTTTCAGGGCTGTGATCTTTTGGAAGCGGGACAGTTTTCCAAGGCGCCTCCAGATGAATTCAAAGGGCCAGCCGTGTGTGCCACCCAGGGCTCCTAGCGATAGCGACAGGAATGCTGATACTGATACCGACAGTAATAGTAATAGTGGTACCGCTAGTAATAGTGATACCGACAGTAATAGTAATAGTGGTACTGCTAGTAGTAGTAACAGTGATACCGCTAGTAATAGTGATACTGACAGTAGTCCTGATCGTGGTACTGATAGTAATAACACTAGTAGTGATACCAATAGTGATACTGATAGTAGCACTACTAGTAATCCTGCTGGTAGTAATACTAAGTGATACTAACAGTGATACTGGTAGTAGTACCAATAGTAAAATGGATAGTAATACTGATAGTAGCAATGACAGTGGTCCTAATAGTGATACTGATAGTAGTATTAATAGTACTACTGACAGTAATGCCAATACTGATACTAACAGTAATACTAATAGCCACTTAGCCACTACGCCACCAGGGTTTCCAGCAATACTAATAGCGATACTGAAAAACCAAACCAAACCCGTTGCCGTCGAGTTGATTCCGACTCACAGCGACCCTACAGGACAGGGTAGAACCGCCCCATAGAGCTTCCAAGGAGCACCTGGTGGATTCAAACTGCCAACCCTTTGGTCAGCAGCCGTAGCTCTTAACCACTGTGCCACCAGGGTTTCCAATAGTGACACTAAGAGCCATGGTAAGACTAGTGCTAACTGTAACAGCAGCGGTGGCAGCCAACGCTAACAACAGGGTCAGTGTTTTCTGCGTGTCTCACTTGGCAATGTCCTCTAATGGGTGGATATTTTTATTCCCTTTTTATAGGTTAGGACCAAGGAAATGGCTCAAACGAGATGAGAACCCAGGTCTGTACAACCTCAAGCCTCGACCTCTTAATGCCTGATTCCCAAGGACCACTTCACCTCAGTAAGTGATGATCCCATAAGGTGAAGAAGGGTCTTCACAGATGGGGAAACTGAGGCTGAGAGAGGCAAAGTGACTCCTGACTCCAAGTCCTGTGTCCCACTACTGCCAAGCTACTGGCCTTGCCAGGCTCTGTTTGTCTTCCAGGGCCTATTGCACCCATGAGGGGGCTGGCCCCGCTACACCCACCATGCCCACCCAACATCCAGGCCCTGCCCACGCACTCAGGCCCCTCTCCCACCTGCAAGGCCCTGCCTCCTCTAGGCCCTGCCTCATGTGCCAAGGCCCTGCCCCTACCATCCAGGTCCCACCTCTACTGCCCAGGCCCTGCCCACACTCCACGCCCTGCCCTGCCAGGCTCCACCCTACCATCTAGGCCCCACCCCTACTGTCCAGGCCCTGCCCACCTGCCCACACCCCCAGGCCCCATCCCTACCGTCAGGGAAGTCAGGGTGGCAGAGCTGCAGGTCCTTGCAGGTGCGGGCAGGGTTCTGCTGTGTGCCCAGCGGCCGCTTCATCTGCTCTATCTCCAGCTTCAGGGAGTTGAGCGAGCCAAAGATCTCCTCCATGCCATCGGCATAGTCCATGTAGTTCTCATTGTTGCCTTCATCCATCAGCTGGCTGGCGTCGATGTTCCGCCTGGTTCTGGATGCCTGGATCGGCAGGGGCTGGATGACCTCACCTGGGGGACCCTGGGGGCGGGAGAGGGAGTGGTGGGTGGAGAGGACTGGACGCTTCTGAGGAAGGCGCAGAGCCAGAGCAGCGTGGGGTCCCCACCGCACGGCACCTGTTCCTCTC